>NW_026948505.1:5130000-5481845 GCF_035770615.1 Melospiza melodia melodia
GAGATGTGAGTCTGGGGGCCTATTGTTGGGAGTGACCGGCTGGGTCCTGAAAAGCTACGGTAGGCAGGATGGTTACCCGACCCAAGGTGGCACCAGTGCCAAGTCGGGCTGGTTTGATAGTACCAAGTGGCTCCTGCAATCTGCCATCAAAAAGTCGGCAGGCGAGTTTTTTTTTCCAGGGAAAAGCGCCGTTGTTTTTGTTTGGGGGCCTGTGGCTGGGAGTGGCCGGCTGGCTCCTTAGAATCTATGATAGGCAGGATGGTTCCCAGACTTAAGGTGGCACCAGTGCCAAGTCGGGCTGGTTTGATAGTACCAAGTGGCTCTGCAATCTGCCATCCAGAAGCGGGGCAGCTAAGTTTTGTTTGCCAGAAAAAGGGCTCTGGTTTGTGTTCGGGGCCTGTGGCTGGGAGTAGCCGGCTGGCTCCTTAGAATCCACGATACGCAGGATGGTTCCCAGATCCAAGCTGGCACCAGTGCCAAGTCGGGCTGGTTTGGTGATACAAAATGGCTCCTGCAATCTGCCATCCAGAAGCGGGACAGATGAATTTTGTTTGCCAAGGAAAATGGCCATGGTTTGTTTTTGGGGGCCTGTGGCTGGGAGTGGCCGGCTGGCTCCTGAAAATCCACATTACGCAGGATGATTCCCAGACCCAAGGTGGCACCAGTGCCAAGTCGGGCTGGTTTGATAGTACCAAGTGGCTCCTGCAATCGGCCATCCAGAAGCAGGGCAGGTGAATTTTGTTTGCCAAGGAAAAGGGCCATGGTTTGTTTTTGGGGGCCTGTGGCTGGGAGTGGCCGGCTGGCTCCTGAAAATCCATGATACGCAGCATGGTTCCCAGACCCAAGGTGGCACCAGTGCCAAGTCGGGCTGGTTTGACAGTGTCAAGTGCCTCCTGCTGAAGCCATTTATTATAATGAAATATCGTTTTTGAGAAATAAAAGAATTAAAAGACACTTAAAAGTATATCAAGGGAATCGCAGAAGTTAATAAATAACCTAAAATACACTGTTAGGAAGAACTTTGATCAGATATCTAGATACGTTAATAAATAATCTAAAATACACTCACAGACGAAACTCTGGAATTAGAATATTTGAAGAAACAGAAGTGGAAGCCAATAAATTAAAGTGACCTGCCAAGCCGTTAGAATCAAGCCAATAAGTTAAAGTGACCTGCCAAGCCGTTAGGATCAAGCCAAGTACAACAGTAACTTCAGCCAAGCCATGGAAAAACATACCAAAGATAACAGGAAGAAGTCCAAATTAGGAAAAGCTTAAAATTTAACTAAGGAAGACCAGGAATTCACGGAAGACCCCCGCCTGCCTATGAATATGCATGTAATAAATGATGTAATCCCTGTTTAAAATTGTATAAAAAAACCCGCTTTTGCTGTACATAATTTAGAAATCCATTTTGTGATTTCTCCGACGCGTTGTAATAAAATACCTCCTGCTTATCTGACTTAGACTGAGTCTCTTAAGCAGTTATTCTCGCCTTTTTGGGGCAAAATTCGGCATCATTTTCTGGCGACCCAGATGGGACCAGACAGGAGATCCAGGCCTTGAGGGGTCCTCCCCGAGCCGGGTCCGGGGTCGGGACCCTCTGGCGCCCCTGACTAACTTTTGTCAGAAGAGACTCCCCCCCGGACCAGTGCTTTCGGTGGACGAAGAGTACCCTGCATCTCCTGCTCCAATTAAGAGGTATTTCAATTAATTATTGGTTTTGGAATAAAGCGCTTTGTTGGGAAACGGGGGTCAGACGTGACCGCCCGAAGGGAAAGCTGGGGGACGCCCCAGTAAAGAATCCCAGCTGGGTTGAAATCCTAGCATTGGTTTGCTAGCATTGGTTTGCTAGCATAAGTTTGCTAGCATTGGTTTTGCTGGGGTTAAAATCCCAGCATTGGTCAAAATTGATTGAGAGAAAACACAGGTTAAAGTCCTGCTGGAGGGAGTATTTGTTTATCTTGGTATCTTCGATCTGTTTTTACTGTGTGGGAACTATTTTAAACATTGTGCACTGTGTTATAACACTGTGGATTGCTTTCTGAGAGGTCTGTCAACCGGAGATCTTCTTGTGTCTGTTCTATGTGTCTGTTGCAAAATCTTACAGGAAATATCTTGTCGCTCTCTCTGTAATCTTTTAGAAGAGAATAAGTTGATAGACGTCCGGGAAGAAATTTGTCACCCCCTGCAATTGTTATACTGTCTACAGTTGTGATTGCATGAGTCTGGCAAACCGGTATCTCGCGGTCTGTAGGCGACCTCTCCTGACCAAACCTGGTAAAACAGTCCGTTCTGATATAGACTATAAGGTAGGAACTATTTCGTAAAGGTGTGGGTATGAGTGAGAGTGAATGAGACGCAGCATCGCTGCGAAGCGAGAGGGAGTCCCACTCCGCATTTCCTGTTCTTCGCGAGAAGCCAGGTCAGAAAAGGACGAAGCGATTGCAGATTTTGTGTATGAAGTGTTAAAATACATTAGTAACAGTACATGCGAGACAACAGAGACTGATCTGGTTAGACAGACACAGGGAATAGCGATGGGAGGCCAACAGAGTAAGGACATAAATATGAAAACCCCCTTAGGATGTATCCTAAAGCACTGGAAGGACTTGGGAGGGATCCCGGGGGGAAACATAAGTAAAAAGGCACTCCTTAAATATTGTACACAGTGGTGGCCGTTGTACAAGTTAGATGACAATGAGAAATGGCCGCTGGAGGGAACAACTAATTATAACACTATTTTGCAATTGATGCTTTTCCTCCGCTGACTTCATAAATGGGACGAAGTAATGTATGCTGACATGTTCTTTACCCTAAGAAATAAACCGGAGTGGCAAAAAGAGTGCGGGGTAAACGTAGCACCTCAGGACCCCTTAGTACTAGCCCTGGAAAAAGATAAGAAAGGTTCAAAGCCTAAAGAACATTGCTGTGATGCATGTAGCATTGGGCAACAATGTCTTAAATTAACAAGACGGGATAGTGGAAAGGAGAGCGAAATAAGCCTGTGGGAATACCATCCATTCGCCCCAGGACGGGAAGGGCCTCTTCCCAGGCCAAAGGAGGAACAAGGGGACCCTAGCCCATTAAAGGAACTTGAACGATGGTGGAAATCTAAGTTTGGGCACAGCCCTCAGAAACTAGACAACACTTGGGAGGAGGATAGTCCATTAAAATCGGGGATTGACAAGAGGGAAAGCAGTCCACAGGGACCAGATAGTCCACAGGGGTTGGGGAGCTACAGGGATGCTGACAGCCCACCTAGACTAGAAGTTGAGAGGGAAGAAGACAGTCCACACGAAGCAGAGAGTCGAGGGGAGACACGCAGCCTGCCCGAACTAAGTCCATATGGGGATAGTAGCACACCCAGGAATGGGGGTTTTAGGAAATCAGGTACCTGTAGAATAGAAACCAGCACACCGAGGACTGGGGATAAAAGTAACTCACTAGGAGGCGACGTCTCTAATCTGAAGTATAGTGAGAAGAATGACAATGAGATATGCGAAAGGGAAGGCAGATACGGAAGCTAAATTGGCTGCCACAAGGACTAGAGAAGTAGAAATAGTGGCGCTAATACCAGGAGAACTGGATACCGATATCAAGCCAGATTACCAGGAATCAGATCACAGATGGATTCAAAAGAATAAAGGTAAACTGTTAGACAGTGGATGGGGACAATTAGAGACAGGACAGTTGATAATACCAGGGAACCTAATGTGGCAGATTGTGAAAACAGAGCATGAAAAGGCCCATTGGGGCCTAGATCCACTTTACCAACATTTGCGAGCTAGGATAGCAGGACCAAAATTATTTACTACTGTAAAGCACGTTACATCCCAGTGCGAGCGGTGTCTGAAAAATAACCCGAATACGGGAACCAAGGTACACCAAGGAGCCATAAATCGAGGTAAATTCCCAGGTGAAGTATGGCAAATTGATTTTTCTGAACTCCCAAGAAAAGGGGGGTTTTGGTATTTGTTGGTATTAACTGATACATTTTCTGGGTGGCCTGAAGCATTCCCTTGCAGGACAAATAAGGAAAGAGAGGTGACTAAAGTACTGTTGAATGAAATTATTCCACGGTTTGGGGTACCGAAAAGCATTTCTTCGGATAGAGGTACACATTTCTGTGCAAAAGTGGTGAGAGCAATAAGCAAAGCATTACAAATCAAATGGCAATTACACACACCTTATCGTCCACAGGCCAGTGGGCAAGTGGAAAAGATGAATCATCTCATCAAACAGCAAATTGCCAAAATATGCCAGGAGACTAATTTGCAGTGGTATCAGGCTTTGCCTATTGCTCTGCTTAGGCTGAGAGTCAAACCAAGATCAAAAGAAAAGTTAAGCCCATTTGAAATTTTGTATGATAGACCTTATGCTATGCAAGTTGTAAATGGGGACGCTATAGACCAAATCGGTAATCAGTACATTTATGATTATGTAATGATGATGGGGACACAGTTCGATAAGAATGCTACTGTGGTGATAGAGCACCAACCTAAACAACCTGATTGCAAATTGCATCCGTTTAATTCCGGTGATTGGGTGTATGTTAAGAATCTTCTAGGAAAACCCCTATAAGAAAAGTGAGACCTTTCCAAGTGCTGCTGACTATCTTCACTGCGGTTCGGATCAAGGAGCGACCCACGTGGACCCACTCTCACGAGTCAAGAAAGCTCCGGAGAACAAACAAGAGGAGCAGAAATTATAATTCTGACTCCACCTCAAACCTTTAACTCTGATCATTGAGTTCTCGAGGGACTCTCTGGGTACCTGCTAAATGGGTGAAGCTTTACGTATCTGGGATGTCGGGTGGTGGAATAGAATAACAGCAGGAGATGAAGGACGACGACTGCTGAGAAAGCTTTTCTTTAATGTACAGCAGGACCTCCAGCGTCTCGCACAATATAGTGAACCAGCTGCCAGAGCCCTAACAGACCCACCACAGAATTGGATAAACTGGGTTCTTACCACGCAATTTGATGAATCCATACCACTGAGTAGTACAACCTGTTGTGCTTGTAGTAATATGTTTTGCTGTGCTTGGGTTGCTCTAAAGTGTGCTGGGTGCGAGTATACTTACTGGTATGATCAAGCACTCGTGTGGCAAATTTGGTGTTGGAGGTGTCGTAGCCAATGGGTAAGAGAACGTAATTGGATTAGAGCGTTAAGTAAATTTACAGGTTTTCCAGGAAGGAAGGGACTTAAGTTGTATGAAAGTGCAGAACAGATAATTACTGCTTTTGTGAGGTGGCGTTTGAATCACGAACTAAAGGGACTAGAAATAAAGAGAAATTCTCACATTGTAGCAGCCCGGTGTAGACAACAAGTCCCACTGACCCAAACATCTGTGGTAGGGCCCTTTGAGGGGGATCCTGACTAAGCATTAGATCAGTGCATTGAGAACCTTCAGAGATTGAGGGTAGGAAAGTGGGGAACAGCAAAACTCAAAAAGGAAGGGAGAAAAGAAGTGAAAGTTGCACGAGATGTATTTCATTGCTGCAGTTGGAGTTTGAAAAATGTGTTGCATAAGAATGTGTTGCATGAGTCTCTCTGATCATTTTGTTTTGGTTCACAGCAAGATTAGGGATATTCGAAAAGGAGTCCACAAGTTAAAGGAAGAAGAGCTAAGAATCGATGAATGGTTAAAGAGTTTAAAACTTGGGCTATTGTACGAGCGTATCAGCGCCCTACAGGGTTAGAAATTGACGAAAGACTTCGTAAGTTATAAGAAAAGGGGGGAATTAAGCCATTTATTATAATGAAATATAGTTTTTGAGAAATAAAAGAATTAAAAGACACTTAAAAGTATATCAAGGGAATCGCAGAAGTTAATAAATAACCTAAAATACACTATTAGGAAGAACTTTGATCAGATATCTAGATACGTTAATAAATAATCTAAAATACACTCACAGAAGAAACTCTGGAATTAGAATATTTGAAGAAACAGAAGTGGAAGCCAATAAGTTAAAGTGACCTGCCAAGCCGTTAGAATCAAGCCAATAAGTTAAAGTGACCTGCCAAGCCGTTAGGATCAAGCCAAGTACAACAGTAACTTCAGCCAAGCCATGGAAAAACATACCAAAGATAACAGGAAGAAGTCCAAATTAGGAAAAGCTTAAAATTTAACTAAGGAAGACCAGGAATTCACGGAAGACCCCCGCCTGCCTATGAATATGCATGTAATAAATGATGTAATCCCTGTTTAAAATTGTATAAAAAAACCCGCTTTTGCTGTACATAATTTAGAAATCCATTTTGTGATTTCTCCGACGCGTTGTAATAAAATACCTCCTGCTTATCTGACTTAGACTGAGTCTCTTAAGCAGTTATTCTCGCCTTTTTGGGGCAAAATTCGGCATCATTTTCTGGCGACCCAGATGGGACCAGACAGGAGATCCAGGCCTTGAGGGGTCCTCCCCGAGCCGGGTCCGGGGTCGGGACCCTCTGGCGCCCCTGACTAACTTTTGTCAGAAGAGACTCCCCCCCGGACCAGTGCTTTCGGTGGACGAAGAGTACCCTGCATCTCCTGCTCCAATTAAGAGGTATTTCAATTAATTATTGGTTTTGGAATAAAGCGCTTTGTTGGGAAACGGGGGTCAGACGTGACCGCCCGAAGGGAAAGCTGGGGGACGCCCCAGTAAAGAATCCCAGCTGGGTTGAAATCCTAGCATTGGTTTGCTAGCATTGGTTTGCTAGCATAAGTTTGCTAGCATTGGTTTTGCTGGGGTTAAAATCCCAGCATTGGTCAAAATTGATTGAGAGAAAACACAGGTTAAAGTCCTGCTGGAGGGAGTATTTGTTTATCCTGGTATCTTCGATCTGTTTTTACTGTGTGGGAACTGTTTTAAACATTGTGCACTGTGTTATAACACTGTGGATTGCTTTCTGAGAGGTCTGTCAGCCGGAGATCTTCTTGTGTCTGTTCTACGTGTCTGTTGCAAAATCTTACAGGAAATATCTTGTCGCTCTCTCTGTAATCTTTTAGAAGAGAATAAGTTGATAGACGTCAAGGAAAAGGGCCATGGTTTGTTTTTAGGGGCCTGTGGCTGGGAGTGGCCGGCTGGCTCCTCAAAATCCACATTACGCAGGATGGTTCCCAGACCCAAGGTGGTACCAGTTCCAAGTCGAGCTGGTTTGATAGTACCAAGTGGCTCCTGCAATCTCCCATCCAGAAGCGGGGCAGCTGAGTTTTGTTTGCCAGGGAAACGGGCCGTTGTTTTTGATTGGGGTCTGAGGCCGAGAGTGGTCGGCTGGATCCTGACAATCCACGATACGCAGGATGGTTCCCAGACCCAAGGTGGCACCAGTGCCAAGTCGGGCTGTTTTTGTAGTACCAAGTGCGTCCTGAAATTTGCCATCCAGAAGAGGGGCAGTTGAGTTTTTTTTGCCAGAAAAAAGGGCCATGGTTTGTGTTTGGGGGCCTATGGCTGAGAGTGGCCAGCTGGCCCCTGAAAATCCACATTACGCAGGATGGTTCCCAGACTCAAGGTGGCACCAGTGCCAAGTCGGGCTTGTTTGATATCACCAAGTGGCTCCTGCAATCTGCCATCAAAAAGGTGGCAGGCGAGTTTTGTTTTCCAGGGAAAAGCGCCGTTGATTGTGTTTGGGGGCCTGTGGCTGGGAGTGGCCGGCTGGCTCCTTAGAATCCACGATACGCAGGATGGTTCCCAGACCCAAGGTGGCACCAGTGCCAAGTAGGGCTGGTTTGACAGTGTCAATTGCCTCCTGCAATCTGCCATCCAGAAGCGGGGCAGCTGAGTTTTGTTTGCCAGAGAAAAGGGCTGTGGTTTGTGTTTGGGGGCCTGTGGCTGGGAGTGGCCGGCTGGCTCCTGAAAATCCACATTACGCAGGATGGTTCCAAGACCCAAGGTGGCACCAGTGCCAAGTCGGGCTGGTTTGATAGTACCAAGTGGCTCCTGCAATCTGCCATGCAGAAGCGGGGCAGCTGAGTTTTGTTTGCCAGAGAAAAGGGCTGTGGTTTGTGTTTGGGGCCTGTGGCTGGGAGTGGCCGGCTGGCTCCTTAAAATCCATGATACGCAGCATGGTTCCCAGACCCAAGGTGGAACTAGTGCCAAGTCGGGCTGGTTTGACAGTGTCAAGTGCCTCCTGCAATCTGCCATCCAGAAGCGGGGCAGCTGAGTTTTGTTTGCCAGGGCAACGGGCCGTTGTTTTTGATTGGGATCTGTGGCCGAGAGTTGTCGGCTGGCTCCTGACAATCCATGATACGCAGGATGGTTACCAGACCCAAGGTGGCACCAGTGCCAA
Source organism: Melospiza melodia melodia (assembly GCF_035770615.1). Taxonomy (NCBI): domain Eukaryota; kingdom Metazoa; phylum Chordata; class Aves; order Passeriformes; family Passerellidae; genus Melospiza; species Melospiza melodia. The sequence goes on from NW_026948505.1 coordinate 5,138,275, forward strand.
GTCGGGCTGGTTTGATAGTACCAAGAGGCTCCTGCAATCTGCCATCCAGAAGCGGGGCAGCTAAGTTTTGTTTGCCAGAGGAATCGGCCGAGGTTTGTGTTTGAGGTCCTATGGCTGGGAGTGGCCGGCTGGCTCCAGAAAATCAACCATACGCATGATTGCTTCCAACCCAAGGTGGCACCAGTGCCAAGTCGGGCTTTTTTGATAGTACCAAGTGGCTCCTGAAATCTGCCATCCAGAAGCGGGGCAGGGGAATTTTTTTTGCCAAGGAAAAGGGCCATGGATTGTTTTTTGGGGCCTGTGGCAGGGAGTGGCCGGATGGCCACTGAAAATCCACGATACGCAGGATGGTTCCCAGACCCAAGGTGGCACCAGTGCCAAGTCAGGCTGGTTTAATAGTACTAAGTAGCTCCTGCAATCTGCCATCCAGAAGCGGGGCAGCTGAGTTTTGTTTGCCAGGGAAACGGGCCGAGGTTTGTGTCTGGGGGCCTATGGCTGGGAGTGACCGGCTGGCTCCTGAAAAGCTATGATAGGCAGGATGGTTACCAGACCCATGGTGGCACCAGTGCCAAGTCGGGCTGGTTTGATAGTACCAAGTGGCTCTTGCAATCTGCCATCAAAAAGGTAGCAGGCGAGTTTTGTTTTTCAGGGAAAAGCGCCGTTGTTTGTGTTTGGGGGCCAGTGGCTGGGAGTGACCGGCTGGCTCCTTAAAAGCTATGATAGGCAGGATGTTTCCCAGACCCAAGGTGGCACCAGTGCCAAGTCGGGCTGGTTTGGTGATACAAAGTGACTCCTGCAATCTGCCATCCAGAAGCGGGGCAGCTGATTTTTGTTTTCCAGGCAAAAGGGCCGTGGTTTGTGTTTGGGGGGCGGTGGCTGGGAGTGGCCGACTGGCTCCTGACAATCCACCACACGCAGGATGGTTGCTATGCCCAAGGTGGCACCACTGCCAAGTCGGGCTGTTTCGACAGTGTCAAGTCGCTTCTGCAATCTGCCATGCAGAAGCGGGGCATCTGAGTTTTGTTTGCCAGGGAAAAGGGCCGTTGTTTTTTTTGGGGGCCTATGGCAGGGAGTGGCAGCCTGGCGCCTTAAGATCCATGATTCGCAGGATGTTTTCCAGACCCAAAGAGGCACCAGTGGCAAATCGAGCTTGTTTGACAGAACCATGTTCCTCCTGCAATGTGCCATCCAGAAGCGTCGCAGGTGATTTTTTTTTGCAAGGGAAAGGGTCGAGGTTTGGATTTGGGGGCCTGTGGCCGAGAGTAGCCGCCTGGCTCCTGAAAATACATGATACGTAGCATGGTTTCCAGACCCAAGGTGGCACCAGTGCCAAGTCGGGCTTGTTTGACAGTGTTTAGTGCCTCCTGCAATCTCCCATCCAGAAGCGGCGCAGCTGAGATTTGTTTGCCAGGGAAAAGAGGCGTTGTTTTTGATTGGGGTCTGTGGCCGAGAGTATTCGGCTGGCTCCTGACAATCCACGATACGCAGGATGGTTCCCAGACCCAAGGTGGCACCAGTGCCAAGTCGGGCTGTTTGTGTAGTACCAAGTGGCTCCTGCAATTCGCCATCCAGAAGCGGGGAACCTGAGTTTTGTTTGCCAGAGAAAAGGGCTGTGGATTGTGTTTGGGGGCCTGTGGCTGGGAGTGGCCGGCTGGCTCCTGAAAACCCACGATACGCAGGATGGTTCCCAGACCCAAGGTGGCACCAGTGCCAAGTCGGACTGGTTTGATAGTACAGAGTGGCTCCTGCAATCTGCCATGCAGAAGCGGGGCAGCTCAGTTTTGTTTGTCAGAGAAATGGGCCGAGGTCTTTTTTGAGGTCCTATGGCTGGGAGTGGCCGGCTGGCTCCAGAAAATCCACCATACGCATGATTGCTTCCAGACCCAAGGTGGCACCAGTGCCAAGTCAGGCTTGTTTGATAGTACCAAGTGGCTCCTGCAATCTGCCATCCAGAAGCGGGGCAGGTGAATTTTCTTTGCCAAGGAAAAGGGCCATGTTTTGTTTTTGGGGGCCTGTGGCTGGGAGTGGCGTGCTGGCTCCTGACAATCCACGATACGCAGGATGGATCCCAGACCCAAGGTGGCACAAGTGCCAAGTCGGGCTGGTTTGATAGTACCAAGTGGCTCCTGCAATCTGCCATGCAGAAGCGGGGCAGCTGAGTTTTGTTTGCCAGGGAAACGGGCCGAGGTTTTTTTCTGGGGGCCTATGGCTGGGAGTGACTGGCAGGCTCCTGAAAAGCTACGATAGGCAGAATGGTTACCAGACCCATGGTGGCACCAGTGCCAAATCGGGCTGGTTTGATAGTACCAAGTGGCTCCTGCAATCTGCCATGATCACGTGAAGAAATACTTTCTGGTTTCAGTACTGGGCCATATGCTCTTTCTTCTCTCCCTCAACTTCTCCATCACCTCTCATCCGTTTCACATGCGCTATCTTCAAGGTCCACAGGCTACTTTTCACAGAATCTTCAGGCCTGATGCAGTAAGAATGATGAATAGAACAGAGCTGGGATCTCTTTTCCAGTTTGGCTAAAATGCATTCTGCACACAAATCCAAGGAGAAGGTGCTGCCCCGATGCCCAGAAAAACTTTCACTCCTGCTAGTGTTCTACGTCAACCGCACCTTAGTCTGAAAGAAAAGCTTTTCCTCTGAGAGCATCTGAGAGGTTTGCATGGAGCACTGATATCTGACATATGCAATTTTGAATAGGAGAGGAAGAAGAAAACGGCAAGGAGTTTTTAATTTTAGTGGTTTCAATTTTAATTTCCGTGCACTTTTTCAAAACTTGTCAGCTCAAATGCCCATCAACATCTTTTAGTCATCTGTAAGTCAGTATTCATATAAAATGTGCTTCAAATCCTAAGGATTTCAAATTTGCACTCCAAGTTTCTATGCCTAGATTTATGATTTCCTACACATATTAGATGAAAGGAAGGCCTTTTTGACTGTGGGAGTGCTGGAACACTGGAACAGGTTGCCCAGAGAAGTTGTGGGTGTCCCATCCCTGAAAGTATTCAAGGTCAACTTGGACGGGGCTTGGAGCAGCAACAAAGGAGAAGCTTGATGGTAGAGAAACAAAGTTGGACTATAGAAGAAACTCGGACTGAAGTATAGGAGCAAGTTTTCTCTCAGCTCTTGGGGTAAATTCAAAGTTGTACAAAATGACATTTATCTGTGCTATTCACTACTGTAACAGAAAGTTTCATGAAAACTGTACAGAAGATAGTAAATTTTAAAAGAGATAAGAATTACAGCATAAAATCCATGGGATGGGTTACAACATGAGACACTCTCTAAGAGAAAATCTCTGTGTTTCAGCACTTCATCAGGGTAAGATTTCATGAAGTGCCAAAGAAGGCGGCAAAATATCATTCGGGACATTATTTACTGGAATTCAGCCTGGCCATTAGTAGGAACTGGCTTTGAACACATCATGTAGATATACCACACACACTTTCCCTTCACTGAAAAATTACTGTTTACAACGAATAAGCAATTGACGATCAAAATTGATTGAAAGCATCTTAAACATGTCAAGTATTTCATTGTAGAAGATCTGTGATCCAAATGCTTCTTCCACCTTAGAGAGGGACAGAAGAATTCTTCCATATCATGATGGTTTAAAATTGTATCAACCAATGTTTTCTGCTGAAAAGATATCATCTATTTTTTTCTATTTTTGGAAGAAAATATTCCTAGACATACAACAGGTGAGAACTAAGTAATTTTAAAGAAACAAATGAAATGAAAATATTCTGTAAATAGAATGAAATGAAAAGCTGTTTTAAATAGGAGCTAAATATTAAACAGAATTTTTGTACCAGGCATTTGAATTACTGCACCAGCTCTTTTGCCCATCAAGAGAGGCATTTAGCATTTCAGTCTTTTCCAAGGTGTTCATGATCTGCTATGCTGATCTCTGTGTGTGCCTAGGTGTGTGTGGAAGGGGGGGCATGTGAAGGGGAGTGTGTATGTTTGCTTTACAATTGTTGTGGCAGATTCATGCCTCAGCTCCACATTTTGTTTTAAAAAGGTCACACCGAGTGGATATGAAGTTTACTATCAACAAGAGATCAATTCCCAAATCATCCATTTGACTCTACCTTATAAATCATGTGCTTTGTTGCATATTTTATCAAATATACTTTCAAGCCAGATGGAGGAAGGAGGATGTGGGAATCCCTCCACCATCTTGCAACTTTTATGCAAGTAGGTTTTCAAGAAAATCATCATTTCTCTTTTAAATATGTCTGGAACAGGCATGATGGTAGTGTCAACCTGTTGGAGTTTTTGTTGCTGGAAGAAGTTGTACAAAAGGATTGGTTTTTACATTGACCAGTGACTGAATCAAGCGCAGGAATACATTGGAAATTCAGCTGGGGATTCCTTTTCCCAGCAGACTACTTCTAGAACGAGCTTGTACACTGAAGCTGACTCTTTTGCTCTCTTTTTGTTTCTTTCCTATTTTCTTGGCTTCTTTGCCGCTATCTAGACAATTTTGGAACTTTGTTCCCAACTAAAATGGTTTCAATAGTCTGATTGTGATCATACATTTTTACAAGGAATTTTTAAAATCTTTCCTCGAGTTCAGAAAGTCAAGGACTTAGGTCTTTTTCTTCCCTTATCAATATTGCAATGAAATTGATAAATAAAGACCAACTCTTTATTTTTGTTTTTAACCCACGTAGATAATTCCCATCCATTCATCCATTTTGTGGACCAATAGTTGCCATTCTGATGGAAGTTGTCACTTCTTAACAATAGGCATTCTGTGACTATGTTGACAGCACTTTGGGTGAAGATCCTAACTGGTCTTAGATACACATAGGGAGAAATTTGCTCAGCCAGTGTCAGTCTTAAGCATGCGTATCAGAAGATCTTTCTATAGCTGGGAATTTTCCCATGAAAGGGATTCAGTTAGGGAAGAGACACTTGTGCCAGAGTTTTACATTCTTCTTGAACACTGCTTAAGGAACTTAGATGCCATGTCCATTTGGATCTCTGTCTGCACAGAACTTTGTCATGCCAGTGCTTGAAATGCATCTTGAAGAGAATTCACTAGCACAGAATGAAGGAGAGTGGAAGGGGTTGGTGGGGCTAACCAGGCCCAACCCCCCTGCCTAAACCAGGATACCTAGAGCCTCTTGCCCAGGATTCTATCTGGGTGTACTTTTAATGTCTTCAAAGATCCAGGCTCCACAATCTTTCTGGGCAGTCTGTGCCGTGGTTCAGTCACCCTCACAGTAAAGAAACATTTGCTGATGTTCAAAGGCAATCTCCTGTATTTCAGTGTGTGCCCACTGCCTCTTGTCTTTTCCCTCAGCATCACTGAAAAGACACTGATTCCCTCCCCTTTGCACTATTGCTTCCATATGTATGTGTGCTGCCATGTAGAGATATGTCAAAAACCTCCCTGAAGCCCAGGCAGATAGTATTCCCTTCATCTACCATTCAAGTTGATTCATCAGAGGAGTTTAAAGTGATGTTCAGCATGAAATTCCCCTGAAAAATCATGCTAACTACATTATTTGGTCGTCTTTCATGTGCCTGGCAAGGTTTTCCAGGAAGAGCTGCTTCATCAACTTCCTGGGGATAAAAAGAGGCTGGCTGGTTTGCACTATCGCGAGACCTCTTAATTGCCTTTTTTGAAGATGGGTGTCATTTGCTTACATCCACTCTTTAGCCTCTCTTGTCGTCTACATCTTAGAAAAAAGCTTTTCCAATACATCTGGCAAGGAAAAACTGCGCAAGCACAGAAAACATCTCCCATCGTGTTCTAGACGTTGCACGGAGGTCTGCCAAGTGTTTGGCAGGAAGAAAAGAAAAGTTGTCCAAAACAGCTTCCAATCGAATGTTCATGTGATTGGAAAAGTCAGGAGAGTGCAAAAGTACTGTTTTCTATAAGTTGGCAAGCTGCGCACACAATCCCAGTGTTGTACAGCTTGCTTCTTCACCTTCCTGAAGATGCCGCTCTCTCCGGCTCCCGGAGGCACAGAAGCGGCTTCTTCGCGCAAAGACGATTGTGCCGCTCACAGGGCTTTCCTTAGCGCAGCTTCTGCTGAAAGACGCCCGGGAGCGGCTCTTAGCTCCGGAGAGCATCGTACCTTCGTCTTTAGCGTCTCTTCTCATCTACGTCTCAGCAAAAAGCTTTTCCACTATGTCTGGCTAGGAAAAGCTGTGCCAGCACAGAAAACATCTCTCTTCGTGTTCTAGAAGTTGCAGAGATGTCTGCCAAGGTTTTGGCAGGAAGAAAAGAAAAGTTGTCCAAAACAGCTTCCAATCGAATGTTCATGTGATTGGAAAAGTCAGGAGAGGGCAAAGGTACAGTTTCCAATCAGTTGGCAAGCTGCACACACATTCCCAGTGTTGTACAGCTTCCTTCTTCACCTTCCCGAAGCTGCCGCTCTCTCCGGCTCCCGGAGGCGCAGTAGCGGCTTCTTCGCTCAAAGACGATTGTGCCGCTCACAGTGCTCTCCTTATAGCGCGGCTTCTGCTGAAAGACGCCCAGGAGCGGCTCTTAGCTCCGGAGAGCATCGTACCTTCGTCTTTAGCGTCCCTTCTCATCTACATCTCAACCAAAAGCTTTTCCACTATGTCTGGCTAGGAAAAACTGTGCCAGCAAAGAAAACAACTCCCATCGTGTTCTAGATGTTGCACGGAGGTCTGCCAAGTGTTTGGCAGGAAGAAAAGAAAAGTTGAACAAAACAGCTTCCAATCTATTGTTCATGTGATTGGAAAAGTCAGGAGAGTGCAACGGTACTGTTTTCTATCAGTTGGCAAGCTGCGCACACAATCCCAGTGTTGTACAGCTTCCTTCTTCACCTTCCCGAAGATGCCGCTCTCTCCGGCTCCCGGAGCCGAAGAAGCGTCTTCTTCGCGCAAAGACGATTGTGCCGCTCACAGTGCTCTCCTTAGCGCGGCTTCTGCCGAAAGACGCCCGGGAGCGGCTCTTAGCTCCGGAGAGCATTGTACCTTCGTCTTTAGCGTCTCTGCCCATCTACGTCTCAGCAAAAAGCTTTTCCACTATGTCTGGCTAGGAAAAGCTGTGCCAGCACAGAAAACATCTCCCATCGTGTTCTAGAATTTGCAGAGATGTCTGCCAAGTGTTTGGCAGGAAGAAAAGAAAAGTTGTCCAAAACAGCTTCCAATCGAATGTTCATGTGATTGGAAAAGTCAGGAGAGTGCAACGGTACTGTTTTCTATCAGTTTGCAAGCTGCACACACAATCCCAGTGTTGTACAGCTTCCTTCTTCACCTTCCCGAAGCTGCCGCTCTCCCCAGCTCCTGGAGGCGCAGAAGCGGCTTCTTCACGCAAAGACGATTGTGCCGCTCACAGTGCTCTCCTTAGCGCTGCTTCTGCCGAAAGATGCCCCAGAGCGGCTCTTAGCTCCGTGCCTTCCAATTCAATTTTTTGGCTCGACAAACCACATGGTATACTTGCAGCAGTAGGGCAGGACTGTGAACTGGACTTTCTCCTGTTAGAGAGAAGCTAATGAACAAGTTTCACTGCAATCAGGGCAGGCTGTCAAACAAGAAAAATGTCATGAAAATAAGCCAGCCTTATCCTCTTAGTCCTGCTTGCTGTGATTGGCCAAGAATCAAATGTGTCAACTCTGTGTTTCTGGGTATCACATCAGTAACAGGTACTTCAGCTGCTGTACTTCTCTCCTGAAGTTAAGAACAGAATCCAAGGAATTGTGATTCCATGGTCTCAATTCACCCGATGAAAAAGGAGTGGAAGGTGCAGGGGTCAATTAACTTGAATGGCCTATGTAAATCAGCGGCCACTGATTTCCTGAAGGCTTCAACAGGTTAGTTGCCTATGTTTTTCTTGGAATTGTTTTAACCTTTGGTCATGTTTTTCTTGGGATTCTTTTACCCTTTCCCCATTTGTTCAGCCTTTGTTCTCAAGCCTTTGCTGACATTTCCAATATCTCCGTAGCCTGGAAAAGTGTTGTCTTGATTGATCACATCATTATTCCCTTCCAAGGGTTGTTTGCCTCAAGTCTCAGTTTGGCTGGTTTTCTGCTAGTTGATTGTCAGAGGGCAGCAGGTGTTTTGTAAGAGCAAGTACACAATCCCATAGCTTGCTTTTCTTTGGATTTGGCCTGTCTAGCAAATGGAATGACTGAACATCTCTGAGAGGCTTTTCTCTCCGCATTAGGTTTCACTGGAAGGGCAGATGCAAATCGTCTACCTAAAGTCTTGGCATAGAAGAAAGTAGTGGTTTGCTGCTGCATATAGCTAGAAGCTTACAAAAGGAAGGCCTTGGGCTGAGGCCCATTACTTTGGCTAAGTAGAAAAGGACTGTGGGAGGTGAGGCAGCTGAATTAGAGGTAAATCAACAAGTTCTAGAACCGTTGTGTGTTCACAGCGTGGTGCATGGTGGTTGGTTGAATTGCGTTTGTTATGGCTTAAAGCTATGGAACTGATAAAGGCCTGATGTTGGAATCCATAAGGTTAGAGGATTTTTAAGAAATGGTTAAAAAGAAGTATGTAGGCCTTAGACTGGAGTTTTGTGAGCATTGCAGAAAAGATTCCCATGCAAGCAGAAAAGTTTTCCATGCAAGCAGAAACTTACCCAAGCAGTAGACGTGACAAATGGCAACAAGGTTATTTAATGTATATCTTTAGAAGGTTAGCATGAATAGAGCTCTGTTCTTTGTCTCTTATCAACTAGTCTTTGTTTTAGCTACGATTACGTATGTTTTATAAGATTGGATAGAATGCTTGTCAATATGTGTTTTCTGTGTCTGATTGGCTGAATTCTAGTCTGAGATGATTTTATGTATTGCTGTATGAGCCCTGTTGAAGGAGACATTTTTTGGTGTGGATCAGTGAGCTGTCATGTCTCCATTTTGTATTTTGAGACTGATGTGCTGGAAATAAAAGCAAAAATCTCTTCACTGGTCTGGTTACCATGTTATCCATATTTGGATATTTTGCCGCAGCCTAGTGGGTTCCTTTTTTAAGGCGTGGGTTCCTGACACCATTGGACTTATACCTGTCCCGTCCCCCGCAGCCTGAGTGTTTCAAAAGCCTGGTTTTTGCAAGAAAGCCGCTCTCCTTTGCATCTGCCTGGGGACTCTGCATCACCACGAACCCTCACTCCCAGTTTGCCAAGGAGATGATCAGTAGGAATGTTGCAGAGCTGCTGTGTGCATCTGAATGGAATGGCAGAGAGCGAAGTGCTGGACATTTCTGGCTTTAGTACAATGCTGCTGCATTGGTGCCAGTTGAGTTGGTTTTCCATCAGTGGCCTTTCTGTCTAGAAGTACACTGCCCAGAGTATTTGATGCCATTTCCTTCCTGTTGTTTTCATACCTTCCTTCAGTTGAAAGGATGATACAACCTTTCCATTTTGAAGATCCCTGTTAGGAAACACTATGCCAGAAGAGTCATCGCACCCTTTTCTTCTGCCTCCTTTGTCATTTTCAGAGACTCATTTCAAATTTCTGCTAATGTCAAGAAGAATACTGAGACTACTTAGCAGGGTTGACGCTCTCAGCTGCTTTCCTCTTTCATGCCGCTTCATACTGGATGTGACTTCAAGGCCTTGTTTTTTCATCTGCATTTTGCCGTGATCCAAAGCTAAATATTCCAGGCCTGTGAACACAAAAAGAACTCTTAGTCTTTTGCAAGAACTACCCCTAGGAGGATTTGTGTTCAGTTTGATCTCTACAGTGTTTCAGAAAAAAGGAGATTGTACTCTCTTCTTGTGTACTCTCTTCTTGTGCTCTCATTTCCCTCTCTCTGCCTTGCATGCCCTAGTTAATCCGCTGGCGTGACTCATTTGGCATCATCTCACGGTGCAAATTCTGCATAGTTTCATGTCCTTACAAATGCCAGTTGCCAAGGAGCCTATCTAACCATTCAAGGGGCAAAGAATTGTAGGGCTGGCAAGTTCAGGTGCTGAAACTGTAAGTCATGCCATATCAAAGTGACAGAGCAAATCAATTGATCTAGGACTTTCAGCTGGACACCTCTGAGAATAGCAGCTTGTCAGTAATGACACAGCCATCTTCCTAGCTGTATTCCAGAAAGAGGAAAGCGACACCTTCAATGGTTAATATGTTTGGCATGAGAAACAGCAAGAAATGTACCGCAAAATACTTGAGTCAGATCAAGTGCGTTTCTCTAGTGAGAAGTTTGCACTTGTTCTTTCTTGTCTGTGCCTTTACTTTTCACAGAAGACAGGGGAGCATTTCATTATTACTGTTCTTTTGTTTTCTTTTGTTGGCCTCCCTCTTTCCACCTGCAATTAACAAATTTGCCTTTCTTTACTGGCTTCTCTTTCTTTACTTCTACGAGTTGACATGAGGTCATCCAACCTTATCATCAATGTTCTCAGACAGTGGAGACAAGTAGAAGGTACAGCTAAATGGATAAAAGAAACCCACAGAAATAGACAGGTTTTTCTCACAGTCTTCTGTGAGAACATTAGGACACAAGATGTCTTTGAACTGAGTAATGCTCTATTGATTTAACTTTTAGTCCACTCGTTACTATTATTACACGTGTTTGGCCTTTAGTACAGAGCCTTGGAACTAACCCAGGCCAATACTTTGGCTAATTTTGTTTTATTTCTAGTGAGGACTTTGTTTCTTAAGGAATAGTCCAGAGAAAGAGCGTCCACGGTACAGTTACGGGTCATAAATTCTGGGACAGTTTGTGCTGGTAATACGTCTAGGAATGAAAGGTTTGAAGGAAAGAAAGGTTTGACATCTTTTTGACTTTCGAATGGAACCATTATTTGAAAAACCTAAGAGTTGCGGTTCCCCCCCCACCCCACACCCCAAGTACTTCTCTTTGCACTGTTACTCAGGGATTACACATAAAAGCCCACCCTGTAAAATACGTTGCAGATACTTTGCAATAAGTGCAGCTTAGCAGCTAGAGATGATAACGTGGGTTAAATAACATTGCTTCTGCAGTGATGGAAACTCTGTCTACGCAGACATACTCAACAAAGGTTACGATGGCTTAGCTCCTGTGCTCAAGTTAACGTGCATTTTAGAACTTCCCAAGAAGGTGAATTCAACCTCCTTCATTGCTCTCTGCTGGAGTCCCAAGAGAATTTCAGTCTGCTTTTTGTCATTTACAGCTGTCACTGCTTAGCTCTTGAACATGAGACTCCCTCATGACTGATGAAAGTTGTCTAGTTAAGAGTGGCTGAAAGACATGGTCTTGCTCTAGAAGGAGATGAGAAGGTTTCTGCAGTCTTTGTCATCTCTACTGCTTGTGATTTCTATAAAAAACCAGTGGGAAATTTCTGAAGGCAGTCCAGAAGCTGGCAATATGGACAGCTTACAGCCGAACACTTGCTGCAGTGCAACCATGGTGACACCAGAAAGGACTTCAAAAATTTAAAAGGGCAAACAAAGCAGTTGGAAGGAAAAGAACATGAACCATTATTCCATTTTTCTAATTTATCTTTCTTTCAATCATCATTTTTGTGCAGTTTCGCGGCTTGCGTTGGTATCCCTCCGAAGGAATCTGAGACAGAGTAAGCTTTTGAATGGAGTAGAAGTGAGAAATGCAGGCCAAGTTGCCTTTTTTGCCATCAAATACCAGTTACGCTTGAGCTACCCTTTGCTTAAGGTGCTTAATTTACACTAAGAATTGATTAGCACATTTTGATGTGAGCAAATTTTACTGTCATGACTGAGTAAATTTTGCTGTCACTCAGAATTTTACTGTCGTCTGAATAGCAATGTTTGTGTCAAAATAGTATTTTGTCTCCTGTATCTGCAGCAGGTAAGCCTTTTGCTGTCAGCAGTGTTGCTTAACCTTTCATGTCATATCCCTCTTCACATCCATCTTCTGCTTAAGGCTTATTAATCTACTTTAGAATTGGCACGTGGAATAAGACTACTTTTCCTTTTTGAAAGCTAATGTCATTTGACCTACTTAGAGCAAATAATTCATTAATTGCAAGTCCCCAGCTAGCATCTTTTCGGCATATTCTAAACTTCTAAAAAAGTAACAAAAGCACTCTCCAATACTTGGCTTTCATATCACAGTGGGAGCGCTGGCCTTGTTTTCAATAAACAATCATGGGTATGGTAAAACAAAAGGAGGGGTTAGAGTTTTCGCTGTTAACCTCTAGTGAGCTTGGATTTTGCAATATGCATGAAGTTAATTACCACTGTTATATAAAGTGGCTGATTTAATCAATAAATTGGAGTCAATGCTGATCAACGACAAGGTGGATTGGCTTCCCTTCGTTTTCAACACAGTGCCAAGTCGGGCTGGTTTGATAGTACCAAGTGGCTCCTGCAATCGGCCATCCAGAAGCGGGGCAGGAGAGTTTTGTTTGCCAGGGAAAATGGCCGTGGTTTGTGTTTGGGGGGCGGTGGCTGGGAGTAGCCGTCTGGCTCCTGAAAATCCACGATACGCAGGATGGTTGCTATGCCCAAGGTGGCACCACTGCCAAGTCGGGCTGTTTCGACAGTGTCAAGTCGCTTCTGCAATTTGCCATGCAGAAGCAGGGCAGGTGAGTTTTGTTATCCAGGGAAAAGGGCCATTGTTTTTGTTTGGGGGCCTATGGCAGGGAGTGGCAGCCTGGCACCTGAAAATCCACGATTCGCAGGATGTTTTCCAGACCCAAAGAGGCACCAGTGCCAAGTCGAGCTTGTTTGACAGTACCATGTTCCTCCTGCAATGTGCCATCCAGAAGCGTGGCAGGTGATTTTTTTTTTCCAAGGGAAAAGGGTCGAGGTTTGGATTTGGGGGCCTATGGCCGAGAGTGGCCGGCTGGCTCCTGGAATTCATTGATAGGCAGGATGCTTCCCAGACCCAAGGTGGCACCAGTGCCAAGTTGGGCTTGTTTGATGGTACAAAGTGGCTCCTGCAATCTGCCATCCAGAAGCGGGGCAGCTGATTTTTGTTTGCCAGAGAAAAGGTCCGTGGTTTGTTTTTGGGGGCATATGGCTGGGAGTGGCTGGCTGGCTCCTTAAAATGCTCGATACGCAGGATGGTTCCAAGACTCAAGGTGGCACCACTGGCAAGTCGGGCTGTTTTTGTAGTACCAAGTGCGTTCTGCAATTTGCCATCCAGAAGAGGGGCAGTTGAGTTTTGTTTGCCAGAGAAAAGGGCCGTGGTTTGTGTTTGGGGGCCTGTGGCTGGGAGGGGCCAGCTGGCCCCTGAAAATCCAAGATACGCAGGATGGTTCCCAGACCCAAGGTGGCACCAGTGCCAAGTCGGGCTGGTTTGATAGTACCAAGTGGCTCCTGCAATCTCCCACCCAGATGCGGGGCAGCTGAGTTTTGTTTGCCAGGGCAACAGGCCGTAGTTTTTGATTGGGGTCTGTGGCGGAGAGTAGTCAGCTGGCTCCTGAAAATCCACGATACGCAGGATGGTTCCCAGACCCAAGGTGGCACCACTGCCAAGTCAGGCTGTTTTTGTAGTAACAAGTGCGTCCTGCAATCTCCCATCCAGAAGCAGGGAAGCTGAGTTTTGTTTGCCCGAGAAAAGGGCCGAGGTTTGTGTTTGGGGGTGTGTTGCTGGGAGTGGCCGGCTCGCTCTTTAAAATCCACGATATGCAGGATGGCTCCCAGACCCAAGGTGGCACCAGTGCCAAGTCGGGCTGGTTTGAAAGCACCAAGTGGCTCCTGCAATCTGCCATGATCACGTGAAGAAATACTTTCTGGTTTCAGTACTGGGCCATATGCTCTTTCTTCTCTCCCTCAACTTCTCCATCACCTCTCATCCATTTCACATGCGCTATCTTCAAGGTCCACAGGCTACTTTACACAGAATCTTCAGGCCTGATGCAGTAAGAATGATGAATAGAACAGATTTGGGATCTCTTTTCCAGTTTGGATAAAATGCATTCTGCACACAAATCCAAGGAGAAGGTGCTGCCCCGATGCCCAGAAAAACTTTCACTCCTGCTACTGTTCTGCGTCAACCGCAACTTAGTCTGAAAGAAAAGCTTTTTCTCTGAGAGCATCTGAGAGGTTTGCATGAAGCACTGATATCTGACATATGCAATTTTGAATAGGAGAGGAAAAAGAAAATAGCAAGGAGTTTTTAATTTTAGTGGTTTCAATTTTAATTTCCGTGCACTTTTTCAAAACTTGTCAGCTCAAATACCCATCAACATCTTTTAGTCATCTGTAAGTCAGTATTCATATAAAATGTGCTTCAAATCCTAAGGATTTCAAATTTGCACTCCAAGTTTCTATGCCTAGATTTATGATTTCCTACACATATTAGATGAAAGGAAGGCCTTTTTTACTGTGGGAGTGCTGGAACACTGGAACAGGTTGCCCAGAGAAGTTGTGGGTGTCCCATCCCTGAAAGTATTCAAGGTCACCTTGGACGGGGCTTGGAGCAGCAACAAAGGAGAAGCTTGATGGTAGAGAAACAAAGTTGGACTATAGAAGAAACTCGGACTGAAGTATAGGAGCAAGTTTTCTCTCAGCTCTTGGGGTAAATTCAAAGTTGTACAAAATGACATTTATCTGTGCTATTCACTACTGTAACAGAAATTTTCATGAAAACTGTACAGAAGATAGCAAATTTTAAAAGCGATAAGAATTACAGCATAAAATCCATGGGATGGGTTACAACATGAGACACTCTCTAAGAGAAAATCTCTGTTTTTCAGCACTTCATCAGGGTAAGATTTCATGAAGTGCCAAAGAAGGCGGCAAAATATCATTCGGGACATTATTCACTGGAATTCAGCCTGGCCATTAGTAGGAACTGGGTTTGAACACATCATGTAGATATACCACACACACTTTCCCTTCACTGAAAAATTACTGTTTACAACGAATAAGCAATTGACGATCAAAATTGATTGAAAGCATCTTAAACATGTCAAGTATTTCATTGTAGAAGATCTGTGATCCAAATGCTTCTTCCACCTTCAAGAGGGACAGAAGAATTCTTCCATATCATGATGGTTTAAAATTGTATCAACCGATGTTTTCTGTTGAAAAGATATCATCTATTTTTTTCTATTTTTGGAAGAAAATATTCCTAGACATACAACAGGTGAGAACTAAGTAATTTTAAAGAAACAAATGAAATGAAAATAGTCTGTAAATAGGATGAAATGAAAAGCTGTTTTAAATAGGAGCTAAATATTAAACAGAATTTTTGTACCAGGCATTTGAATTACTGCACCAGCTCTTTTGCCCATCAAGAGAGGCATTTAGCATTTCAGTCTTTTCCAAGGTGTTCATGATCAGCTATGCTGATCTCTGTGTGTGCCTAGGTGTGTGTGGAAGGGGGGGCATGTGAAGGGGAGTGTGTATGTTTGCTTTACAATTGTTGTGGCAGATTCATGCCTCAGCTCCACATTTTGTTTTAAAAAGTGTTTTGCGGAGAAAAGAAGAAACTTCACAACTTTATAAAAGTTGTAAAGCTCGGTATGCTTTTATTAGGACATGTGCTGGACGCAAGTTCTCTTAACAAGGTATGCGTACTTTTGAAGACTTCAGGTCGCCTTTTATCTCTTTTTCAATTGCATATGCATACAGTTTCACAATTAGTTCATACATATTCATTCTGCGTTACCTTTAGCACTAGTTCTTCTTTATCAGAGGAATTCTTAGGTCTGGGGCAGATCGACTTTGCGGTGATTTCTGTTTTTCTTTCTCTGTCTCTTTGCTGTCTCTGGAATGTTGCTTTTCTTTCAGCTTTGGCTTTACAGACTTCTCACTTCTCTTAGGCATTTCACTTAATTCAGAATGGATCTCTACTTTGTCTCATTCTCCTCTTTCTTAGGAAATAAGTAAATTCTTTTACTTAATGAAAACTTTCACAACATTAAGTGTCTTTTAGTGCTTCACTGTGTGCTTTTGACAAAGATGTTAGTACAGCTATTTGTTGTAGCATTCTCTAGTACTAAATTAACAATATAATAGATAGTCTTAAACTTATTTCAACTAATATTAGTAAGACTACAATGGGGTGACACAACTTTTTAAAGATTTTATTCGCAGTTGGTGACTATTTAAAGATTACATCTAATAATCTTAACAAAATTACATATACAGAGATTAGAATGGTTTCTACTAGACAGAATAACATCATTGCTATCAATTTGTACAGCAGTACAAGCAGTTCTCAAGCATACTTTCTTTTCTAGTATATACGAGCACAGTTTTCTGGTCAGTGACTGGATGGACTTCGAAGTGACAAATACTCTGTTCAGTGTCTAAACACACATCTTGAGCATTAATAGTATTGCTTTCGCAAATGAATCTTATCTGTTCTCTAGTAATGCAGGATTCTAAGTTTACTGTCTGCTACTTTCTATTCATCTTTCGTGCTTACACTCTATGTTCTGAAGGATAGAGTATTGTTTTTTCATGGTTTGATCTTAGAGCAATGATGGGATTGACAACATAAACAGTGGCATTATGTATGGTATGCACAAAGGCAGTTGTCACATTAGAAACAGGATTATAGGTGAAATTTACTATAGTCTGCTAGGTTTGAAACTTCTTTTCAGCATTAATTGCATTATCTCACACAATTTCTTGAATTTCAGCTGGAAAATTACTTTCACTCTTTTCTCATATGATCAGAACTGCTGTTGCTTGTATCTATAACTGTGCTTGTATACAACTGAAAGCTAAAGACACATTATCTTGAACTATACTAAGTGCTTCTACTATTAACTTGTGGTCTTGGTCTCTGGCTTTTTCATACTTCTTTACTTTGGCAGTACTTTTGAAATCTGTCACTGGCTAGTTTTCAATGCTAATAGAGATTACTGTAAAGGCTGCTTTAATTTTGTTAGGCTACTTGCTGCAGTGGCTAGTTTATTTACCAGTATTTCTGAATCAATTCTATTTAAAACTCTTAATCTTGTCTCTAATATGCCAGTTAGATGTTTGTTATGGGGAACAGGAACTGCTTCTGTTTATGACCATCCCTCTCTGCTAGAGGGATGTGCTGGGCTCACACTGCAAATTCAGACACACTTCACAAGTGTATCTGACAGAGGTTTAGGTCATATTTGAGGCAGATGTTTGTTCTGAAATGTAGAGACTTCAGGAATCTTCTTCCCCCTCCAGAGCACTTGATTTCTCAGATGTGTGGCAAGCAGGAATGTCTCTCTTGGTCTACGAAACTTCACTTACTTTGCCTTTAGCTTCAGGTCTAAGCTTCAAGTAAATAATGAAGGGGAAGTCTGAGAGAAGAGCTTAAATTTATTGCAGTGCCTCAGAAGAAACTGGGATCAGGTTTCTGCTACTTGAAACACTCAGCACAAAAGTGATGTTCAAAATCTTACAGCCTGCTGCTGAGCTCTGGGGGGGGTCTCTCTCTACTTCTTTTAAGCAGAATCTAACTGCTTCAGACTGGGACAATCACTGATGTAAATCTCAGTAGGAAAGGGGATAGCTATAAATAAAGAAAATCACTTCTCTTGCTTGGGTTAATTTACTACTTGCAGTTCAGCACCTTTTACTAGTTATTGCTTGGGTGTTCAGCTAACTGGCTTGGAAAATGACTTAAGGAAACTGATTTTTTGGTGTTCTTGGTTTTAGGCTCTAGGAGAGCTGGCTCCTTCTTTTCTTGTTCTGCTCTTGAGATATGTCTGTTTTAGTCTGAACTAGTATGGGGTGTATAAGGCTCTGCTGTGGTAAAAAGTGCAGTGTCTAGCTCTCAAAGGGAGTTTTTAGGAAGGAGGAGCAGGCTGGTTGGATTTTTGAGATGTTAATTTGCATTATTAACTCTACACATTTGAGAGACTATTCTGGATTGAATAATAGCTGTTGTTCAGTCACATCTACTTTGAATTCAAATGAAAGTCTGATATTAATTTGAGCTCAAAGGCAGGTCACTTCTACAGGCTGTATTAAGGTGAAATTACACTAACAGTCTGATTCACTTAGGTTATCACAGACTTCTTGGTGTTCATATACACTAGGGGAGGTTTAGACACTAATTACATCTGGTCTCTCATAAGCTACTTTATTGATGACTTGGCATCTTACTTTGATTTCTTCTCTTCTGATTCTTTGAAGAGTCTACAGTTTTTGTCTTTGCTAATCTTGCTCTTCACATATCTGATTCTCGTGGATTACTACAGTAGATATGTTTAAATCTTTTATCTCAGAAGGTTTTTTTGTGGATCTAGTATACTGATTAAATGCCAGGGACTAAGGCCATTTAGCATTACTTTGAACAGAGGTACTCTCGAGTTCTGAAACTTCAGTTATGATTACACACAATACAATTCTACAAACTAAAATATGAGCTACTTTTGACTGCAATATACTCATTTTGCCTGAGTAAGTTTTAATCTCAGTTCATTGTTTCTTGGCGTCACTCCTTAAGGGGTTTCTGGGCTTTCTTCACTTAAGAGTGATGGATCTAGGCATTCTGCTCTTTGATTTTGATTGTAGTGAAGATGGTGAGAAGTACTCGCAGTGGTCTCTCCCACTGTGGTTCTGAAGTCTTCTCTGTAAGAGACTTAACATATACATCATCTCCAGGCTAACTCTCTGCTCCAAGTTCCAGCTACATGTTTCTCAATTACTCTGAGCTGTTTGCTTAATGCCACCATGTAGGTGGACATTTTGGACATTCTTTTTGTATTCTATATGGTCTTCTATAAGGCATTCTAAAAGGACTCAGCATTCTTTTAGCTCAAGGTTTAGTTTGAATTTGCAATAGTGTTAGTGGAAGAGCTTGGGCTAGGGTAGATTAACTTCTTGCCCCAGTCTTATGATTTGCTGCTTAATTAAATGATTCATTCTCTTTACTTGGCTACTTGATTGGGGGTGGTATGGGGTGTGAAGTTCTTGATCTATGCTCAGATGGCTACTAATCTGTTGCACTATTTTGGAAATGAAATGTGATTCTTTATCTGAGGATATCGTGGCTGGAACTCTGAAGCGTGGTATTATTCTTTATAAAAATAATCTGGTCACCTCTTGAGCTTTGACAGTTCTGGTGGGGAATGTTTCTGGCTACTCTGAAAATGTATCTATCAATACTAGTAAATACTGATACCCCCCTTTCCTTGGGAGTTTTGAAAAGTTAATTTGCTACTGCTGTACAGGCTCATGGCCTCTCTCAGTCTGACTGAGTTTTGGCCGGGGGCGTATTTTGGGGTTAGTCTGGAGGCAAGGATCACATTGTCGGCTTACTTGAGTGATAGTGGCATATAAATTCTTGACAACGATACAACGATTGTTTCAATCAGATGTGTGTTCTAGAAAGCCTGTGGAAATTACTGCTTCAAAGTCAACACTTCATTTTAATGCACTCTGTATCACTCACAGCTTTGGTTATTTCGAAAAGGAGCTACACTCTATAAAAGGCCTCTAAGTAGTTAGGCCTTAGTGTGTTTTCTAGTGCTTTTTTTTTACTAGTAACTACGAAAATGGGAAGGGATTACTAGCTCTCTTTCAATGGTAGCCCACCCTTTGCAGTTGTACGTCTCTTTTGGTTAGTATTATTGTATTATGGCTTACTTTCGAGGAAAATCTGTACTTCACTTTTTGCTGCTTTCTTTGCTTCTCTATCTGCTAGCTCATTTCTTTCTTCTAATTTTAAGCTCACTTTCTAGTGTGCCTTAATATGTCCTTTCAGGTAGCTGAACTGCTTCTAGCAGCTGGATTGTCTCTTCTTTCTCTGTGAGGTCAGCAGTCCCCTCTCTTTTCAGATGGCTCTATGTGCATGTATGACTCTAAATGCATTCTTTGGGTCTATGTAGATGGTTATTCTCTTCTTTTTTGCCCTTTCCAGGGCACGGGTTAGGGCAATTATCTCAGCTTTCTGCGCAGAGGTACTTGTTGGTAAGGGTCTAGACTCGATTACTTCTCTGCAGGTAGTCACTGTGAACTTTGCAATGTCGCTTTCTTGTCAGTGAACCAGGTCTCTGCATCGTCTGGAGGAGTGTCTTTTAAGTCTGGGCGGCGGGAGTAGGTAGCTTCGGTGGTCTCTAGGCAACTATGGTGTCTACTGAGAAAAGAAGCTGAGTTGACAATATTAGTCACTACTATCTCTACATCGTCTTGCTCTACCATGGTGGCCTGGTATTTCAGAAACCTCTGTGGCGAGACCCAGTGGCCACTCTTTACTTCTAGTGCTGCGGACACTGTGTGGGACATTAGCACAGTCATTTTTGTCTCAGGGTAAACTTGCATGCCTCTTGAATATTTAGCACGACTGCTGCTACAGCTCTGAGGCAACTTGGCCATCTTTTGGCTGTTGCATCTAGTTGCTTAGAGAAGTAAGCAACTGCTTTTCAGTAAGGGTCTAAGTCTTGAGCCAGTATTCTCTGGGCAATTCTTTGCGTGGGAAAAATAGAAAGAATGGTTTACTTACATCTGGAAGTTTCAAAGCTGGAGCTGACATGAGGGCACTCTCTCTAGCTGGCGAAAGGCTCATGTGGTGTCTTGTGTCTACTGGAGATTTCTGTTTCTATTGGCAATAAGAGCATAGAGGGGTCTGGCGAGCAGTTCATAATTATAAACTCACAGCTGGCACTACTCTGCCATGCTTAAGAGGGTTCGGAGTTCTTTCGTTGTCTGGGGTTTCAGGGTTTGGCATGCGGCTTCTTTGCCTTAAAGCTTGCTGCTCAGCACTCACTTCTTACTTCAGGCAGATTACTTTCTCTTTCACTACTTGTGCTTTTTTTTTTGAGACTCTGCGTCCTTGGGGTCCTAGGAAATTCAAAAAGCTTACTGTCCAGGCTTCTCTCGCTTCTCTCATCTGAGTGGCTACTAGAAGATCGTCTACGTACTGCAACAGCCTCTTTCCTTCTTGTGGAGCTTCTCGGGACTCTGGGTCTTTGCAAGCTGTTCTCTAATCGGAGTGGGGAATCTTGAAGCTTTCAGGCACATGGACTATGTGAGCTTGAGTTTGAATGCAAAAATTTCTTGGCTGGCTTCGTGGATAGGGAGGCAAAAGAAGGCATCTCTTAGGCTTAAAACAGTGAACTAGGTTAGCTCAGGTGTTAAACAAGTCAGTAAGGTATATGGATTTGCTACCACAGCGTATAAATTCTGTGTTATCTTATTGACAGCTCTTAATCCAGTACTATCAGTTATTGGGCTGATTCCTTCTTTATTTTCTTTTTGAGGGTACTACTCAGTTCTCACTAGTTGTGTTCTTTCTTTAAACTTGATGCTCATGGGGGAGCATCTTTCACTCTCTCTGGTACAGCAGAGGCCCATACCCTTGAAAACACTTGTTTACTTATTCTAATATCTCTTTACTAATGTCTTTTTTAATTTCAGTGTCTGTTAATGTTAAGCTTAACATCTTTATATCATTTGCCTCTGGAGTAACCTTTCTCATTTAAGAATGTTTAGCAAATTGAGCGAATTGTACAAAAGCTTTTAGGTACACATAGTACACATATTACTTTAAAGGTTTGCACAAGGATGCTTTCTCAGACTGGCTAGTTGTTCTTCACACTGCAACATAAACATTCTCTACAGGTACTAAAGTTTTATTTAAAACTGAATATATGGCTCTTGTGTCAACAAAAATTCTTCTCTTTTGGGGAGGTCATCTTTACTCTTTTTCTTTTACTTTGGGAGGAGCCTTTAGCAAATCATATGTACTCATTTTGTGAACTGTGATTGCTTTGCATTTCAGAATGATAATCTTTGCCTGATTTCATACGTCGCTATCTTATGCTGCATGCTGAACAACATGTTTGATTTGCTTTCTCTTTGCCTTGTTTTCTCTTTTCAAGAAATCTGTGTGATTTCTTAAAACACAAAGACATTTCAGCATACAAAACTCTATTTCATTTATCTTCTTATTTTAAAACAGTACTAACAGCAATGAAGTATTATAAATCTTTTTATTTTCTGAGCTGCTCTTACTGGCAGCCTTCTCTCAGTGAGCCCCTCTCAAAAGGGGCTAATTTAGGAACTTTTTGCTCTGGTCAGTTCTCATTATTTATTTCTCCTTGCCCTATCTCACTTCTACTCAAACTTTTTTACAGACCTTCACAGTAGTTTCTCAACTTTCTTCCTATACACACAGCTCCAGGTGGCAGGTATCAGATGTGATTCTTACACACAAGTTCTAAGACTTTAGGTTTTGAATTTGCTTGACTAGAAACTTCTAATTTACATGTGCCCTGACACTTACTAGAACAGCAAAACTAGTGTTTCTCATAAGCACCGCACTGCAATAATAACTGCACATCTAGCTTTTGCTCACAGGCCATTCCTATGTTCTCTGGGGAGACGGGGCAGCCAGAGCTGTCCCTGTGCCCAGGGGACAGCTACTCTCACTTCACACAGTATGCTAATCAAAAACGTGACATAGACACTATATTCTGAACAAACAAAATATCAGTCTTTTCTAGTTCTCTTCTTGCACAATCTAATTAAGCTCTGTGTCTACTTACACTTGTTTTACTGCTTTGCAAAAAGGCTGTGCTAGTCACAGCCGAAATTCTGATATGCCTTCAGACACAAACACTCGCACTTGCACCCCCCTTTTATCTCAAATTTGCTAGAGCCAAGGCTTGAATTGCTGTGAGGGGGGGGAATTCTTGGAATTCCTTTAACTCTATCGTAATTAAGCATAAATTACCGTACTATAGTTCTCCTATGTAAAATGCTACTCTTGTTGCAACAAAATCTTAAAATCTCTACAAACACTACTATACAATCTGAGAATCAAATTACCACAATGCAGCGGAAGAAAATCACTACACAAAACTATTGGGAAAGGGCATATCTCTCAAAGTGCTCGCTTTTCTCAACACAACATAGCATACTATAATTCAGCATTTACTCACATCAATTTTCTTGGACACAATCAAAATCAAACATCTAAGGCAAAGGAACTCTCTGAGCTCATACTCACGGTTAAAATGTACTAGATCTACACAAATCACTACATTTAAACACGATAAGTACCATCACTGACATTCTTCTACTCGCTTCTCTGCGGGGCACTTCTCTCTCTGCTCCCGCAGCCTGCTGCAGCCAGCGCCTCAGGCTTCACTCGGCTGCTTCAAACACGGATAGTACTGACTCCTCCGCACTGTAGATTTATTTTCTTTTATACACTATACACTTATACACTTGCACGATTAGAAACACAGCTCACTGACCACACAATGCACACATTAACTATACAGCAACACAGTGTCCAGACATCACACACACACAAACAAAGCAGACATGGGCTCAACAGTTCTGCTCTATCAGAACTATGAACCCCCAACACACATACACGGGTTCACTTGGTTTACTTTTAGAGTTTTTAGCGGTTCTGCTCTATTAGAACTATGAACTCTCAACACACATACACAGGTTTACTCGGCTCACCCCCAGAGCCACTAGTGGTTTGCTCTATTAGAATGATGAACCCCGTCTCTAATAAAGCTGCTCTATCAGCTATACTCAGACGTCTCTGGGTGGTTTACTCTTTTGCTCTCTTTTCTCTCTTCCGGGGGCCTTTCAGTACATACTGTATCTTCTTTTGCAGGCCAACAGGTCTTTGTCTGTCCTCGCAGGTGGCAAGTTGAGACGAGCAGAGCTCTACTAGGAAAAAATCTTAGGGCGCGCTTTGGAGGTCCGTCTATCTCTCTTGCCTCTGCGGGGACAGAGAACTCCTGGCTGGCTCGCCATAATGATTTGCGGAGAAAAGAAGAAACTTCACAACTTTATAAAAGTTGTAAAGCGCGGTATGCTTTTATTACCACACGTGCTGGACGCAAGTTCTTTTAAGAAGGTATGCGTACTTCTGAAGACTTCAGGTCGTCTTTTATCTCCTTTTCAAATGCATATGCATAGAGTTTCACAATAAGTTCATACATATTCATTCTGCGTGACATTTAGCACTAGTTCTTCTTTATCAGAGGAATTCTTAGGTCTGGGGCAGATCGACTTGGCGGTAATTTCTGTTTTTCTTTCTCTGTCTCTTTGCTGTCTCTGGAATGTGGCCTTTCTTTCAGCTTTGGCTTTACAGACTTCTCAGCTCTCTTAGGCATTTCACTTAATTCAGAATGGATCTCCACTTTGTCTCAAAAGGTCACGCCGAGTGGATATGAAGTTTCCTATCAACAAGAGATCAATTCCCAAATCATCCATTTGACTCTCCCTTATAAATCATGTGCTTTGTTGCATATTTTATCAAATATACTTTCAAGCCAGATGGAGGAAGGAGGATGTGGGAATCCCTCCACCATCTTGCAACTTTTATGCAAGTAGGTTTCCAAGAAAATCATCATTTCTCTTTTAAATATGTCTGGAACAGACATGATGGTAGTGTCAACCTGTTGGAGTTTTTGTTGCTGGAAGAAGTTGTACAAAAGGATTGGTTTTTACATTGACCAGTTACTGAATCAAGCGCAGGAATACATTGGAAATTCAGCTGGGGGTTCCTTTTCCCAGCAGACTACTTCTAGAACGAGCTTGTACACTGAAGCTGACTCTTTTGCTCTCTTTTTGTTTCTTTCCTATTTTCTTGGCTTCTTTGCCACTATCTAGACAATTTTGGAACTTTGTTCCCAACTAAAATGGTTTCAATAGTCTGATTGTGATCATACATTTTTTCAAAGAATTTTTTAAATCTTTCCTCGAGTTCAGAAAGTCAAGGACTTAGGTCTTTTTCTTCCCTTATCAATATTGCAATGAAATTGATAAATAAAGACCAACTCTTTATTTTTGTTTTTAACCCACGTAGATAATTCCCATCCATTCATCCATTTTGTGGACCAATAGTTGCCATTCTGATGGAAGTTGTCACTTCTTAACAATAGGCATTCTGTGACTATGTTGACAGCACTTTGGGTGAAGATCCTAACTGGTCTTAGATACACATAGGGAGAAATTTGCTCAGCCAGTGTCAGTCTTAAGCATGCGTATCAGAAGATCTTTCTAGAGCTGGGAATTTTCCCATGAAAGGGATTCAGTTAGGGAAGAGACACTTGTGCCAGAGTTTTACATTCTTCTTGAACACTGCTTAAGGAACTTAGATGCCATGTCCATTTGGATCTCTGTCTGCACAGAACTTTGTCATGCCAGTGCTTGAAATGCATCTTGAAGAGAATTCACTAGCACAGAATGAAGGAGAGTGGAAGGGGTTGGTGGGGCTAACCAGGCCCAACCCCCCTGCCTAAACCAGGATACCTAGAGCCTCTTGCCCAGGATTCTATCTGGGTGTACTTTTAATGTCTTCAAAGATCCAGGCTCCACAATCTTTCTGGGCAGTCTGTGCCATGGTTCAGTCACCCTCACAGTAAAGAAACATTTACTGATGTTCAAAGGCAATCTCCTGTATTTCAGTGTGTGCCAACTGCCTCTTGTCTTTTCCCTCAGCATCACTGAAAAGACACTGATTCCCTCCCCTTTGCACTATTGCTTCCATATGTATGTGTGCTGCCATGTAGAGATATGTCAAAAACCTCCCTGAAGCCCAGGCAGATAATATTCCCTTCATCTACCATTCAAGTTGATTCATCAGAGGAGTTTAAAGTGATGTTCAGCATGAAATTCCCCTGAAAAATCATGCTAACTACATTATTTGGTCGTCTTTCATGTGCCTGGCAAGGTTTTCCAGGAAGAGCTGCTTCATCAACTTCCTGGGGATAAAAAAGAGGCTGGCTGGTTTGTACTATCGCGAGTCCTCTTAATTGCCTTTTTTGAAGATGGGTGTCATTTGCTTATATCCACTCTTTACACTCTCTTGTCGTCTACATCTTAGCAAAAAGCTTTTCCACTACATCTGGCCAGGAGAAACTGTGCAAGCACAGAAAACATCTCCCATCGTGTTCTAGACGTTGCACGAAGGTCTGCCAAGTGTTTGGCAGGAAGAAAAGAAAAGTTGTCCAAAACAGCTTCCAATCGAATGTTCATGTGATTGGAAAAGTCAGGAGAGTGCAACGGTACTGTTTTCTATCAGCTGGCAAGCTGCGCACACAATCCCAGTGTTGTACAGCTTCCTTCTTCACCTTCCCGAAGCTGCCGCTCTCTCCGGCTCCCGGAGCAGAAGAAGCGGCTTCTTCGCGCAAAGAGGATTGTGCCGCTCACAGTGCTCTCCTTAGCGCGGCTTCTGCCGAAAGACGCCCCGGAGCGGCTCTTAGCTCCGTACCTTCCAATTCAATTTTTTGGCTTGACAAACCACATGGTCTACTTGCAGCAGTAGGGCAGGACAGTGAACTGGACTTTCTCCTTTTAGAGAGAAGCTAATGAAAAAGTTTCACTGCAATCAGAGCAGGCTGTCAAACAAGAAAAATGTCATGAAAATAAGCCAGCCTTATCCTCTTAGTCTTGCTTGCTGTGATTGGCCAAGAATGAAATGTGTCAACTCTGTGTTTCTAGGTATTACATCAGTAACAGGTACTTCAGCTGCTGTACTTCTCTCCTAAAGTTAAGAACAGAATCCAAGGAATTGTGATTCCATGGTCTCAATTCACCCGATGAAAAAGGAGTGGAAGGTGCAGGCGTCAATTAACTTGAATGGCCTATGTAAATCAGCGGCCACTGATTTCCTGAAGGCTTCAAGAGGTTAGTTGCCTATGTTTTTCTTGGAATTGTTTTAACCTTTGGTCATGTTTTTCTTGGGATTCTTTTACCCTTTCCCCATTTGTTCAGCCTTTGTTCTCAAGCCTTTGCTGACATTTCCAATATCTCGGTAGCCTGGAAAAGTGTTGTCTTGATTGATCACATCATTATTCCCTTCCAAGGGTTGTTTGCCTCAAGTCTCAGTTTGGCTGGTTTTCTGCTAGTTGATTGTCAGAGGGCAGCAGGTGTTTTGTAAGAGCAAGCACACAATCCCATAGCTTGCTTTTCTTTGGA
Source organism: Melospiza melodia melodia (assembly GCF_035770615.1). Taxonomy (NCBI): domain Eukaryota; kingdom Metazoa; phylum Chordata; class Aves; order Passeriformes; family Passerellidae; genus Melospiza; species Melospiza melodia. Next base: position 5,165,028 of record NW_026948505.1, read on the forward strand.
TTTGGCCTGTCTAGAAAATGGAATGACTGAACATCTCTGAGAGGCTTTTCTCTCCGCATTAGGTTTCACTGGAAGGGCAGATGCAAATCACCTACCTAAAGTCTTGGCACAGAAGAAAGTAGTGGTTTGCTGCTGCATATAGCTAGAAGCTTACAAAAGGAAGGCCTTGGGCTGAGGCCCATTACTTTGGCTAAGTAGAAAAGGACTGTGGGAGGTGAGGCAGCTGAATTAGAGGTAAATCAACAAGTTCTAGAACCGTCGTGTGTTCACAGCGTGGTGCATGGTGGTTGGTTGAACTGTGTTTGTTATGGCTTAAAGCTACGGAACTGATAAAGGCCTGATGTTGGAATCCATAAGGTTAGAGGATTTTTAAGAAATGGTTAAAAAGAAGTATGTAGGCCTTAGACTGGAGTTTTGTGAGCATTGCAGAAAAGATTCCCATGCAAGCAGAAAAGTTTTCCATGCAAGCAGAAAAGTTTCCCAAGCAGTAGACGTGACAAATGGCAACAAGGTTATTTAATGTATATCTTTAGAAGGTTAGCATGAATAGAACTCTGTTCTTTGTCTCTTATCAACTAGTCTTTTAGCTACGATTACCTATATTTTATAAGATTGGATGGAATGCTTGTCAATATGTGTTTTCTGTGTCTGATTGGCTGAATTCTAGTCTGAGATGATTTTATGTATTGCTGTATGAGCCCTGTCTAAGGAGACATTTTTGGTGTGGATCAGTGAGCTGTCATGTCTCCATTTTGTATTTTGAGACTGATGTGCTGGAAATAAAAGCAAAAATCTCTTCACTGGTCTGGTTACCATGTAATCCATATTTGGCTATTTTGCCGCGGCCTAGTGGGTTCCTTTTTCAAGGCGTGGGTTCCTGACACCATTGGACTTATACCTGTCCCGTCCCCCGCATATTGGTGCCCCGTGTGAGGACTTAGAATAGAAGAAAAACAAAGAAAAATCGTGGAAGTACCAGCCGCGGAGGCCCAAGTGTTAACAAGGAGCACAAAGTATCATCTCTCCCGCCGAAGCCAAGAATATTGTAAGTAACTTATCTCGGGAGAGCGCTTGGGTGACGTTGGGAGGAAAAATAGAGAAAAAGAAAATTATTTAAAGAACACAAAAATGGGAACGAATTTATCAAAAGTTGAATGGGATGTTTTTCATCAATTAGATACAATGTTACAAGAAAAAGGTCACTCTGAAATTTCAAAAACTGAGCTTAAAAACTTACTTATCTGGGTTAAAGCGAATACGCAAGATTTAAATCTGCAGTCTGCTTTTACTTTTCATTTTTGGGATCAGATAAACTGGAGAATCTATAATCTAGTCTCTCTCAAAAAAGATGAAAGCTTAAGAGAACTTATGCCGGTTTGTAGAGCGCTGTTGGAGCGCTGTTTTAAACAAACTGATAATAATAAGATCAACTTGGACTCAGAAAAAAAAGCTTCTGGTTCTGTCTCATGAAATTCCAGTAAACCGGAGACTGTGTGTGTATCGGAGAATGTTACAAGTGTTGTTGCAAATGCTGAAAGTATTGCTTTGAACTCTGTTGAACAAAATCTTTCTTCTCTCTCTCTGGGAAAAAATGAGACTCTTTTGGACTTTTCTTCGCGTTGTTCTGTTAATGTAAAAATATGTGACTCTTGTAAGGGGGATGGAACAAAGTGCGTAAAAGATGGAAATGAAAAAGGGACTGTACTTCCTAAAATTGTTTGTGCAGGGACACTGAAACCTGAATTGGATTCTGTTGGGCCTGGGGTGGAGGCTGAGGTGGCTGCTTCCACTCGGGAAATTGTGGTTCCGGGGAACTCTTTTTCACTTAAGCAAAAACATGGTTGTTCTGGTGTTTGTCAATCTATAGATACAGAGAAAGAAAAATTGGCTTTAAGGGTGGAGTCCTTTGAAAGGAAGAGATGGAAGAAACTCGCGACTGTGTTGTTGCTGAAATTCAAAAAGCTGGACTTGAAATCTCTTCAACGAAAATTCAACAAGTTTCACCTTAGAAGTACCTGGGATGGAAGATGATGGAAGACGACAATAACACCACAGAAAATTCAGATCCGAACCAGAGTCAACAACCTACAAGAGTTACAACAACTTCTAGGAGAAATCAACTGGGTCAGACCGATGTTGGGAATCACCAATGATGAACTGAGTCCGCTCTTCCATTTGCTGAGAGGAAGTTGCGACATCACTTTGCCAAGAACTTTAACCCCTGAAGCTCGTGCTGCTCTCGACAAAGTCACAGAAGCTCTTCAAAAAAGACAAGCTCATCGCTGCGTTCCTGAAAATCCTTTCTTTCTTGCAATCTTAGGAGAGAAGATGCAGCTTTGTGGTCTCATTTTCCAGTGGGATGCCACAGAACAAGATCCTTTGTTAATAATGGAATGGGTTTTTCCTCCCTACAGGTTTTCAAAGACCATTTGCTCAGTTTTAGAAATGATTGCATACATTATAATTAAGGCTAGAACCAGATTGTTAACTTTGGCAGGTCAAGAATGTTCAGTTATCTATTTGCCATTGAAAAATGATTATTTCAATTGGGCAATGCAAAATTCTGATGATTTACAATATGCATTCTTAGGTTTTCCAGGTTTTTGTTCCATACACTATCCAGCTCACAAACTACTGCAAGCAAAATTGAGTTTCAGAGAAAAACCTAAATTAAGTGAAGAACCTTTACATGCTGTGACTCTCTTCACTGATGGCTCTGGTAAATACCACAAGTCCGTTGTGACTTGGTTTAATCAAAAGACTGAGTTTTGGGAAGCTGAAATTCAAACAGTAGAGGGATCCCCTCAAATTGTTGAGCCTGCTGCAGTAGTTTGAGCTTTTCAGCTGTTTCCTCAGCCTTTTAATTTGGTCACAGATTCTGCTTATGTTGCTAATGTAGTCAGGAGAATAGAAGGTTCCATTTTAAAGGATGTTAGTAATGAAACTTTACATCGTTGGCTTTCATGTCTTTTTATAACTTTGCAATATAGAACTAATTCATATTTTGTTTCTCACATTAGGGCGCATTCTTCACTTCCTGGATTTTTAGTGGAAGGAAATGCAAGAGCGGACAAGCTGACCATGGTCATTTCTAACACATTGCCAAATAGTTTTGAACAAGCAAAATTGAGTCATGCCTTTTTCCACCAAAATGCACAAGCACTCATGCGAATGTTCCAAATCACTAAAAGTCAAGCTAAAGCTATCATTCATACTTGCCCTGACTGTCAATTGGTACAACCTCCTGCTTCTACAGGAGCAATCAACGCCCGAGGCTTACAAAGCCTACAGTTGTGGCAAACAGATGTTACTAAATAGCCTTCTTTTGGTAAATTTAAAAATATTCATGTTTCCATAGACACGTTCTCTGGTGCAGTTTTTGCTTCCCTTCACACAGGTGAAACTGGCAGCCATGCCTGTCATCATTTCCTGCAAGCTTTTGCTTCATTGGGTATACCCCAAGAAGTAAAAAACTGACAATGGTCCCGCATACATATCTCAAAAACTGGCCACATTTTTAAATGAATGGGGTGTTCGACACATTTTTGGTATTCCCCACTCTCCCACAAGCCAAGCAATCATTGAAAGAACACATCAAACCTTAAAACGCATATTAGATCAACAGAGAGGGGGAACGGAAATCACCCCACAGATGAGACTGAGTAAGGCTTTGTATGGTTGTAATTTTCTAAATAGTTCAAGTACAGAACCAGATCCACCAATCTTTAGACACTTTTCAAATAGCACATAGGCAAAACTGAAAGAACATCCTCCTCTTCTAATTAGAAACCCTGACTCTGGACAGATGGAGTGTCCGTTTCAATTAATAACGTGGGGCAAAGGGTATGCTTCTATTTCCACAGGTGCTGGAAGAATTAAGTGGGTTCCTGCCAAAAACGTCAAACCGTATCGCACTTCAGAACCTGTTGTCGAGCCTAGAACTGAGGAAGCAAGTACGCAGACGTGGACCGAATGGAAGGATCCCGGGTCTCGCCTGACGCCTCTTGTGCCTGACGTTCTTTGTGCATCGGTGGAACCCATGAACTCTGATTTTGTGCCAATGTTATTTATGAGTATACGAATTGAATGCTGAATGTTTGTTTAACGAAGCTAATTTTTGGCTGAAAATTTAGGTTCTTGTTTTTGTTTAGAAAGAATTCTGCCAAAACTTAGTTCTTGAAAGAGATGGGGCAGAATCAAATGGTATACTTGTTTTGCTTGATTTTAATTGTTTTTTGTCGTGCAGATTTGCCTGTGGATCAACCGAAGACGAATGTTTGGGTGACCTTAGCCAAGGCTGCCGGATCGGATACTATATGTCTGTCTAATTCGGAACCAGAAAAGCCTTTCTCAACCTGTTTGGTTGGTGCGCCAGTGAAAGAGTTTCCTTTGGTCAGAAAAGAATCCAATGGTAAACCAGGTGGAATTGACAATGGAAACAGTCCTTCCTTCAATCGGAACATTTGTTCCAAAAAACTTCTCAGGGCAGCAAATGTTTCAAACAGTTGGGATGTGTTTCTGGAGACGGACCAATATCCACGGCAATTGCCAAAAGGGTATTGGATCATTTGCGGAGACAGAGGTTGGCAAGGCATTCCAGCCCACCTTGAAGGTGGCCCTTGCAGCATTGGTATGCTTACCATAATTGCCCCCACTGCCAAAGCAGTGATGAAAAAGAAACAAAGGAAAACAAGAGCTGTTCCTCATTATGATGAGAACTGTCAGAGTGATTTTATGCCTTGGAATGCCGCCAGAAGGGTTTCAGCAGGTATATTTCTACCCCAATTGGCTTCAGCTGTGGCATTGAGACAATTAGATCGAGTTGGATGTTGGCTGAGCAAACAAGCTAATGCCACATCCTCCGCAATCAGTGATATGTTGACCGATGTTGATAGTATTAGACATGCTACTCTTCAAAACAGAGCAGCCATTGATTTTCTCTTACTGGTACAAGGACATGGTTGTGAGGAATTGGAAGGATTGTGTTGTATGAATTTGTCTGATCATTCTGAATCCATTCACAAAAGCATTCAAAAATTAAAGGATCTGCCAGCCCAAATTAAAGAAGATGGAGGTTCCTGGTTGGATGATTTGTTTCAAAATTGGAGTTTTGCACCTTGGCTAATGCAACTTTGCAAGATAGGTCTTTACATATTAGGTGTTCTAATACTGATATTGATAGTGGTACCTTGTATACTCTGTTGTCTTCGGCGAATGATGAACAAAACCGTCCGAGAGTTTTTGTCATTCAAGCAGGAGAATTAGGAAGTAGAAGCACAGAGAGTGTACGAAATCTCACGGAAGCAGTAGATGAGGGTATTGACATGAACGAAGGTTTTGAATTAAGGCCTTGGAATCGACCAGAGTTTTTTGAACGATGCCTTGTGACTGTTGCCAAACGTGATTCATATCTCTCTTTCAGGGATTGGGTCTTCACAGCATTAAGTTGCTGTGCCGTAATATAGCAATGCTTCAGTTTAGTGAAAATAGGTCTTCAGCAGATAATAAGCAGAAATTTTGCAATAGAGCTATGAAACGCAAATAGCAAGCGACAAGAAAATGAAAGCTTCTGGGTCAAACAGAGAGGGGGAAATGTTGGAATCCATAAGGTTAGAGGATTTTTAAGAAATGGCTAAAAAGAAGTATGTAGGCCTTAGACTGGAGTTTTGTTAGCATTGCAGAAAAGTTTCCCATGCAAGCAGAAAATGTTTCCCATGCAAGCAGAAGAAGTTTTCCATGCAAGCAGAAAAGTTTCCCAAGCAGTAGACGTGACAAATAACAATAGGCTTCTGTAGAATTGGCTTTAGGATGGCAACAAGGTTATTTAATGTATATCTTTAGAAGGTTAGCAGGAATAGAGCTCTGTTCTTTGTCTCTTATCAACTTGTCTTTGTTTTAGCTATGATTACCTATGTTTTATATGATTGGATGGAATGCTTGTCAAGATGTGTTTCTGTGTCTGATTGGCTGAATTCTAGTCTGAGATGATTTTATGTATTGCTGTATGAGCCCTGTTGAAGGAGACATTTTTTGGTGTGGATCAGTGAGCTGTCATGTCTCCATTTTGTATTTTGAGACTGATGTGCTGGAAATAAAAGCAAAAATCTCTTCACTGGTCTGGTTACCATGTTATCCATATTTGGATATTTTGCCGCGGCCTAGTGGGTTCCTTTTTTAAGGCGTGGGTTCCTGACACCATTGGACTTATACCTGTCCCGTCCCCCGCAGCCTGAGTGTTTCAAAAGCCTGGTTTTTGCTAGAAAGCAGCTCTCCTTTGCATCTGCCTGGGGACTCTGCATCACCACGAACCCTCACTCCCAGTTTGCCAAGGAGATGATCAGTAGGAATGTTGCAGAGCTGCTGTGTGCATCTGAATGGAATGGCAGAGAGTGAAGTCCTGGACATTTCTGGCTTTAGTACAATGCTGCTGCATTGGTGCCAGTTGAGTTGGTTTTCCATCAGTGGCCTTTCTGTCTAGAAGTACACTGCCCAGAGTATTTGATGCCATTTCCTTCCTGTTGTTTTCATACCTTCCTTCAGTTGAAAGGATGATACAACCTTTCCATTTTGAAGATCCCTGTTAGGAAACACTATGCCAGTGTTGGAAAAGAAATGAAATTTAGCAAAATATTTAATTATAGTGAGTTGTGTGTGAACTGGTTTGTTAAAAAGTAGTTTTGTAGCCGTTGAAAGTGTGTGTTGGGTTTTGTGTGTTACTTAGCAGGTAGTCTTAGAGATTTAATAATAATTAAACTAGTGCAAGAAAGTAAGAATGCTAACCTGTCTAGAGGCAGCATACAATGCTCTTAGAATAAGATAAGCAGAGGATTTATGATCTTGTTTGTGAACCAAGGAATGTATCACAAGGGGTCTGTGACCAGGCAAGGGGAACGGGAAACTGTTCCTTGGAGACTTTGTTGTGAATCGCATGTGTAAGAGGGAAGCACCCATACGTGAATTTGGGGGGCTCGGACTTTGGGACATGAGTCCCCCAGTTCCCCGGGCCCTTAATAAAGCACCCACAAAACTTATCCGAGTTTTGTGTCATTTATCAATCGGGCAACAGTTTTCTGGCGACCGCGGCAGGACTCCGAGGGCTGCTGGGGCGGTTCGCGTCCCGATCCACTCCAAGCTGGCACCGATCACTTCTCGGGGAGTCATCGGTCGTGCCCGACCCCCCGCGCCTGTCGGACAAACTGCATTAAGGTAAGCCCGAAGGTGCTTTATATTGGAAAAAGGTGATAATTTGATTTGGATTTGGTGGTTGGTAAAAAAAGCCTAGGCTCCGGCCATAAGACGTCTAAGGACGAAGGACCGGAACTCGCCTCCTGTTTGTTTTAGGGAAGGACGGCGAGAAGGTATATTGGTTTAAGGTATATTGGTTTATTGGGATTAATAGTGGAATTAAAGGTTGTAATATGATGTCTTTTAAAACTTTTAAAACCTTAGTGCAAGCCAATGGTAAAATACCTTGAAATACACCATTAGGTTGTATATTGAAACGGTGGAAAAGTGAAGGGTATTATCAAGAATTGGATAAAAGTAAAATGATAGATTATTGTAATCATTGGTGGCCTGAATATGAGATTGGGGAAGCGGGATGGCCGGTGAATGGTACACTGGAATTGGGGATAATTGGATCTTTGATGCAATTTTTAAGGAGGAATGAGAAATGGGATGAAATACCATATTTGGATTTGTTTTATATCGGAAAGAGGAATGGCAAAAGGAATGCGGTATTTTGGTTTTAGAAGTGAATGATGAAAGGAAGTGTGTGGGATGTAAAGAAAGAAAGGAGCGTAATTTGTATCCTTCAATCAAGGAAGATTTGCCTTATTGTATAGCACCTCCGAGGGTTCCGGTTGCTCCTAATGTGCCCCCTGCTCCCCCTGCGGATATAGCTATAAAAATGGGATCTAGTGAGAGTGATAGTGATGGTGGTGATGGTGAAAAGAATGAGTGTGTTAAAAGAACTCCGTTAGCAGGGCGGACTCGCAAGGGAAGGAAGGGGCAGAAGGGGCCACATTTAATTGCGCCGTTGAGGGAAGCTGTGGGACCACAGGGAGAAAGGATACTTATAAAGGTGCCTTACTCCCCCGGGGATTTGGTAATATGGAAGCAATCAGCGGGGAGTTATCGGGAGGATCCTGAAAGGGTGGCAAGGGTGGTTAAAATGGTAATAAAGACTCAGAATCCGGACTGGAATGATTTACAGGTATTATTAGATACTATAATGGATTCCACGGAAAAGGAAATGGTTATTAGAGCCACTAGAGAAAAGGCTCGTGAGGAAATTCGGTTGAGACAACTAAATGAGACAGTTGATGAATTGGTACCAAGTGAGGAACCTAAGTGGGACCCAAACTCTACGGGAGGAATAAGGGCTGTAAAACGATATCAGGAATTGTTGGTGGAAGGAATTAGGACAGGAATACCTAAGACTATGAACTGGTCTAAGTTGTATTCGGTCAAGCAGGACAAGAATGAGTCTCCGTCTGCCTTTTTAGAACGATTAAAAGACATGGCTAGGAAGTTTACTAATTTAGATGTAGAGGATCAATCAGGAAAACTTCAATTGGCATTGTTGTTTATGGGGCAATCACAAGAGGATATTAGGAAAAAGTTACAAAAGCTGGAAGGAGAGGATACTAGAAGTTTGGATAAAATGCTGGAGGTAGCGTGGAAGGTATACAACAACAGGGAAAAAGAAACTGCAAAAAGACAACAAGCTAGTATTCTGGCTGTAATGCAACAGGCAGGGGCAGGAGGAAGACCCATTAGGGGTCGAGGTCGGGGAGGAGCTAATCACGGACAGAGGGGGTTGCCAAGAGGTCGGGGAGGATTTGGGTTTGCACCTAACATGGGGAGGTTGGATCCAAACCAGTGTGCGTTTTGCCGACAATTGGGACACTGGAAAAATGAATGCCCGGTTAGAGGAGGTATGGGCATGGGAAACATGGGATTAAGGACAGCCCCAATGGGAAATGCCCCTGTGGGAGGATTCACGGGAGGACCAGCAGAAGTCGCTCAAGCACTAGTTTTGGGAAACTATCAGAATCAAAGCTGACTAGAAAAGGATTTAAGGGTAGTTTTAGAAATAGATGGAAAGGATCAAGAATTTATGGTAGACACTGGAGCTACTTATTCTGTACTCAATAGACGATTGGGACCTTTGAGTGACATAACGGTACAGGTGGTGGGGGCAACAGGGAAGCTAGAGGAACAACCATTTTTACAACCTTTAAATCTTAGGTTTGGGGGGAAGGAATTAGATCACCAATTTTTGTATATGCCAAACTGCCCCACACCCCTTCTTGGCAGAGACTTGTTGTCTCGACTTAATGTGAAAATAATATTTGAAGGGGGAAGGGTGAAATTGGAAATACCTGAGGAACAAATAGCAGGCATTTTTGTGATCAAGGAAGTGGATGCCTCTCCTATTCCAGAAGAAATTGAGCAGGCTGTAGTACCCTGGGTATGGGAGTCAGGGGTCCCCGGAAAATCTAAAGCTGCGCAGCCAGTAAAGGTGGAACTAAAGGAAGGGGCCCGACCAGTGAGGATAAAGCAATACCCCTTGAAGCTTGAGGCAAGGAGGGGAGTAGCCCCATTAATTAAACAATTTTTGGCTCAAGGAATATTACAGGAATGTGAATCGGAGTATAATACTCCAATTTTTCCAGTAAAGAAACCTAATGGTAAGTACCGTTTGGTACAGGACTTAAGGGCTATTAATGAAATAGTGAAAGACATACATCCAGTTGTTGCTAATCCTTATACCTTGTTAACATCTGTATCGGAGGAGTTTAAATGGTTCTCAGTGATTGACCTTAAAGATGCCTTCTTCTGCATCCCACTGGCAGTAGAGAGTAGGAAATATTTTGCCTTCGAGTGGGAGAGTCCTGATTTTGGGAGAAAGAAGCAGCTTATGTGGACGAGACTCCCACAGGGATTTAAATGCTCCCCTACTATTTTTGGAAACCAACTCGCCAAGGAGCTGGAGGAATGGAAGATAACCCAGGTAACAATATCCCCATCCTTATATGTAGTCCTGCAGTACGTGGACGACATTTTTCTGGCTACTAAGGAAAGGGAAATGTGCGTGGAATTAACAATTAAATTACTCAACATGCTTGGCCAAGCAGGGTATCGGGTTTCTAAGGAAAAAGCTCAATTGGTCAAAAATAGCGTTATTTACCTCGGTTGTGAGATCACACAAGGGCAGAGACGTTTGGGAGTAAACCGAATAGAGGCAATATGTGCTATTCCTTTGCCTCGTAACCATCAGGAATTGAGATCTTTTCTAGGAATGGTGGGATGGTGTCGACTGTGGATCATGAATTTCGGTCTCCTAGCCAAGCCACTATATGAGGCCTTGAAGCAGCATCGGTTGGAGTGGACGACACAGCAAAAGAAGGCCTTCCAGGAATTGAAGCAGGCACTAAAGGAGGCCCCAGCCCTAGGACTCCCTGACGTGACCAAGGAATTCCAGTTGTACGTGAATGAGAGGCAAAAACTGGCATTGGGGGTCCTCACCCAGAAGGTGGGATCCTGGAAGAGGCCAGTGGGATACTTCTCTAAACAACTGGATTCGGTAAGTTCCGGGTGGCCCTCGTGTTTACGAGCCGTGGCGGCAACAATAATTCTTATTCAAGAGGCCCGGAAATTGACTTTGGGGGCAAAAATGAAAGTGTTTGTTCCCCATATGGTCATGGCCGTTTTGGAGCAAAAGGGGGGTCACTGGCTATCATCCAGTCGAATGTTGCAATACCAGGCCATCCTGAGAGAACAGGATGATATTGAAATAAGGACTACTGATCATGTTAATCCAGCAGAGTTTTTACGCAGTGACCAGGAGGCTGGGGGACTGGTGTATGATTGCGTAGAGGTAATTGAACAAGTATATGCCAGCAGACCCGACCTAAAGGATGAACCATTGGAAGAACCTGAATGGGAACTATACACTGATGGATCCAGTTTTGTCGAGAATGGGACTCGCTATGCCGGGTATGCAGTGGTAACATTGGATCGGGTAATAGAGGCAAAGGCTTTGTTACCTGGAACTTCGGCCCAGAAGGCAGAGGTGATTGGACTCACCAGAGCCCTGTATTTGAGCAAGGACAAAAGGGTTAATATCTGGACAGATTCTAAATATGCCTTTGGTGTGGTTCATGTACATGGGGCGTTATGGAAGGAAAGGGGGCTTTTGAATTCACAGGGAACCAACATCAAGCACCGGGAAGAAGTGTTACAGCTACTGGATGCGGTACACAGTCCCAAAGCAGTTGCAGTAATGCATGTTAGAGGACATCAGACTGCGGAAGGAGACGTTTACAGAGGAAATCGATTTGCTGATGTTACAGCTCGGCAAGTGGCACGGGAAGTATGGACTCAAATGGCATTGGTACCGGTAAGAACAAATCCGGCTACCCCATACCTGAATCAAGAGCCCAAATATTCAATAGAAGACGGAAAACTAATAAACTTGCTAGGGGCACAGAAGAATCAACTTGGGTGGTACGTTACACCAATGGGACAAATAGTGGTACCTACCCGCATAAGGAAATTTATTTTGGAATCAGAACATAATAAATGTCATTGGAGGGCAGAAGTATTGGTAAAATTTTTGAAGAATGAGATAATCTCTAATCAGATGTTAACAATGGCAAAAAGAGTTAATGCAATGTGCCCAGTATGTTTGAAAAATAATCCAGTAGTTAGGAGACAAATACAAATGGGAAAGTTGCAAGTCGGGCCACAACCAGGAGATTACTGGCAAGTTGATTTTTCTGAATTGCCTAGGGCACAGGGATACAGATACTTGTTAGTGTACGTATGTACGTTCTCAGGGTGGCCGGAAGCTTTTCCATGTAGAACTAATCAGGCTAAGGAGGTGGTAAAAACCTTGTTAAAAGAAATAATACCAAGATTTGGAGTACCTTTAGGATTGTCATCAGATAGGGGTCCACATTTTATAGCCGGGGTAGTGCAGGAATTAGCACGAATGTTAGATATAACCTGGAATTTGCATACCCCCTGGAGACCTCAGTCTAGTGGGCAGGTGGAAAGGATGAATCAAACCCTGAAAGGACAAATCAAAAAGATTTGCCAGGAAGCTAAACTGCACTGGCCTCAAGCTTTGCCTTTGGTCCTACTCAGGATTCGAATTAAACCAAGGGAAAAGGTAGGCGTAAGTCCATATGAGATATTATATGGCAAACCATATCATGCAACTGTATTAAAAGGGGAGGTACATGTGAGTGGGGACCAGGCGATTGCAGAGTATGTTATGTCACTTAATAAGATCTTGAATTCTTTAAGAAATACGTTACAGCGGAATAGACCGCTCACGCTGGAGAATTCTGTCCACGACATCCAGCCTGGGGACCAGGTGTACGTCAAGAAGTGGATCACGGATCCGCTACGGGAATCATGGAGCAGACCCCACCAGGTGATGATGACGACCTACACGGCAGTGAAGGTCCAGGGGATGGATGCTTGGATCCATTACACCAGGGTAAAGAAGCCACCGTTCCAGTGGGAAACCCAGATAGTGTCTCCAACCCAGATGATCTTCCGCGCAAAGCCGCCTTCTTAATTATATTACTTCTAGTGATCATGAGACTATTACCCGTTCAAGGGTCTACTCTAGTACAGGTTGAAGAAACAAAGGTTACAGTCATGGAAGGGATGGATGTTCAATTAACTTGTGTTATCTTTGACAGCCAGAAAGTTGAGGCCGGTGAAGTTATTGCAATATGGCAACGGGGGGCTGAAAGAAGCCGAGGCAAGATAGGAGTCGGTTGGGATCAGGATAAACAACAAGGAAACACGGTACTGAATCTTACCAAGGTAACCACAAACGATACGGGAGAATATACATGTTTGGTCAAAATACGGGATAGTTTTGATTACAAAAGAGTGAGTATGAGGGTTTTGCCATGGACAGGGGATCGTGCTGAAAACATAAAGGTTAATCCAGTATCAATGGCAGTGGACATGTGGGATGGGCCACCTCTCAGAATAAATTGTTCCTTCCTAGTAAGATCAAGATATCAAAGGAACCTTTGGGTCAAATGGTGGAAGCAAAATAGGGAACTGACCTGGGACAGAATAGAGGACGGGACCAATTGGTGGGGAAAGGAAGGCAAAGGTTGTGGGTGGTCGAGTGTCACTAATCCTAGAATAGGAAATGCATGGTGGAGGCATGACAGAATGATGTTATCCTTACAGAGACACGGTAGGAGTAGACGGGAGGTTAATGATACAATAGAACGAAATACTGAGCAGGAAAATTTAGTGGTAGGATTAATCAGAGATTTTGGGATCATGCAGAATGTGACTAAAATAACAGCTTGCCTGCCATTGCCATAGGCTGCAGGTGAACCAATTCCCTGGGGAATAATACCAGTAACCAAAATGCCTGAAACATTCAAGAATGTTTCATGGTCCTGCCAGTCAGTTCCCAAACCAGTAGATGTATGGAGGGATTTGTGTATGACCATTCGGGCTATGACTAGAGAGGAATGTGAAAAGAAATCCAATCATTATGGTTGGATTCAAAATACCAGGAGGTGTTTAATTGCAACCCCAATAGATGAGCCATGCAATACAGTACGAATAAGAACGAAATCCCAACAAAACGAGATGAGTTGTCAGAATGTCACTGTCACACAGAATTTTGACACCTGGAATAGTTGGAAGACATTATGGGGACCTAGTGTTTTGGAACACTATAATTACCTTGGGGAAGTACAATGGTGCATCCAATGGTCAGGAGTAAAGAATCAGTCACATTATAGGGCCTTTATCACGTCTACATCTTCCCGAGAGTTCAGACCGCAGAAAGAGGATTGGAATTGTACTGAGGTTTTTACATGTGATACACCGGAAGACCGAATCGGATTGGTACCAGTAAAAATGGCATTAAAGTGGGGATGCGAGTGTAGGGGGTATGATCACACGGTTAGCAGAGAGTCCATGGATGGACCTATAGATTGCAGATATACTACTGTGCATAGCCCTGGAAATCTAGTCTGGGTGTTGGGACACGGACAGTGGACCAAACATTTACCTCTAGATGGATCAGTAACACAAATCACCCTAGGGGTTCCCACATTGTGTCCATACTGGAAACAGAATAGATTGATCCAAAGGAAAGGACTCAGAAAGAGGGAAGAATCCCTAGAAGAGGAGTGGCATGAACCTGGCTCAGGAGTGCAATTTGGATGGATATTGGAGTCATTATTCCCTCCGGTAGCGACATATCGAAACAGGGAAATGCTCAACAATTTGTTAGGACAGACAGAAAGGTTGGCAGCAGCTACTAAGAAGGGATTTAAGGATCTAAATTTGCAATTGCAAGCTACATCAAGAATGACCCTACAAAACAGAATGGCATTGGATTTGCTACTGTTAAAGGAACATGGAGTTTGTGCTTACCTGAGTAGGAGAATAGATCATTGCTGTGTACACATTCCAAATGTTACACTTGAAGTTGAGAAAGATATTTCTCAACTGGCAGAAGTGGAAACAAAAACCAAGGAAATTGAAAGGGAAGCACAGCATAATTGGATAGGAGCAGTATTTGATTCTTTGGGGCTTCACCTGTCTGGCTGGATTACGTCTGCTATACAGTATGTACTAATGTTTTTAGTATTTTTAGTGACTATATGGATTGTATATAGATGCCTCTTAGGTGTGATCGAAAAGGAAAAGAGGCGATCTCTCCAGTTGCTGAAGGCGATGACCCGCGGGCGTCAGAATGAGGAACACTCCCCACCTCGTTATGAAGATGTTACTGTCAATACTGTTGATTGAGCATCCTTGCAGCAGGACTGAAGGATGCTCAAAAGGGGGGGAAATGTTGGAAAAGAAATGAAATTTAGCAAAATATTTAATTATAGTGAGTTGTGTGTGAACTGGTTTGTTAAAAAGTAGTTTTGTAGCCGTTGAAAGTGTGTGTTGGGTTTTGTGTGTTACTTAGCATGTAGTCTTAGAGATTTAATAATAATTAAACTAGTGCAAGAAAGTAAGAATGCTAACCTGTCTAGAGGCAGCATACAATGCTCTTAGAATAAGATAAGCAGAGGATTAATGATCTTGTTTGTGAACCAAGGAATGTATCACAAGGGGTCTGTGACCAGGCAAGGGGAACGGGAAACTGTTCCTTGGAGACTTTGTTGTGAATCGCATGTATAAGAGGGAAGCACCCATACGTGAATTTGGGGGGCTCGGACTTTGGGACGTGAGTCCCCCAGTTCCCCGGGCCCTTAATAAAGCACCCAAAAAACTTATCCGAGTTTTGTGTCACTTATCAATCGGGCAACACCAGAGGAGTCATCGCTCCCTTTTCTTCTGCCTCCTTTGTCATTTTCAGAGACTCATTTCAAATTTCTGCTAATGTCAAGAAGAATACTGAGACTACTTAGCAGGGTTGACGCTCTCAGCTGCTTTCCTCTTTCATACCGCTTCATACTGGATGTGACTTCAAGACCTCGTTTTGTCATCTGCATTTTGCCGTGATCCAAAGCTAAATATTCCAGGCCTGTGAACACAAAAAGAACTCTTAGTCTTTTGCAAGAACTACCCCTAGGAGGATTTGTGTTCAGTTTGATCTCTACAGTGTTTCAGAAAAAAGGAGATTGTACTCTCTTCTTGTGTACTCTCTTCTTGTGCTCTCATTTCCCTCTCTCTGCCTTGCATGCCCTAGTTAATCCGCTGGCATGACTCATTTGGCATCATCTCACGGTGCAAATTCTGCATAGTTTCATGTCCTTACAAATGCCAGTTGCCAAGGAGCCTATCTAACCATTCAAGGGGCAAAGAATTGTAGGGCTGGCAAGTTCAGGTGCTGCAACTGTAAGTCATGCCATATCAAAGTGACAGAGCAAATCAATTGATCTAGGACTTTCAGCTGGACACCTCTGGGAATAGCAGCTTGTCAGCAATGACACAGCCATCTTCCTAGCTGTATTCCAGAAAGAGGAAAGCGACACCTTCAATGGTTAATATGTTTGGCATGAGAAACAGCAAGAAATGTACCGCAAAATACTTGAGTCAGATCAAGTGCGTTTCTCTAGTGAGAAGTTTGCACTTGTTCTTTCTTGTCTGTGCCTTTACTTTTCACAGAAGACAGGGGAGCATTTCATTATTACTGTTCTTTTGTTTTCTTTTGTTGGCCTCCCTCTTTCCACCTGCAATTAACAAATTTGCCTTTCTTTACTGGCTTCTCTTTCTTTACTTCTACAAGTTGACATGAGGTCATCCAACCTTATCATCAATGTTCTCAGACAGTGGAGAGAAGTAGAAGGTACAGCTAAATGGATAAAAGAAACCCACAAAAATAGACAGGTTTTTACAGTCTTCTGTGAGAACATTAGGACCCAAGATGTCTTTGAACTGAGTAATGCTCTATTGATTTAACTTTTAGTCCACTCGTTACTATTATTACACGTGTTTGGCCTTTAGTACGGAGCCTTGGAACTAACCCAGGCCAATACTTTGGCTAATTTTGTTTTATTTCTAGTGAGGACTTTATTTCTTAAGGAATAGTCCAGAGAAAGAGCGTCCACGGTACAGTTACGGGTCATAAATTCTGCTACAGTTTGTGCTGGTAATACCTTTCTAGGAAAGAAAGGTTTGAAGGAAAGAAAGGTTTGACATATTTTTTGACTTTCAAATGGAACCATTATTTGAAAAACCTAAGAGTTGCGGTTCCCCCCCCACCCCACACCCCAAGTACTTCTCTTTGCACTGTTACTCAGGGATTACACATAAAAGCCCACCCTGTAAAATACGTTGCAGATACTTTGCAATAAGTGCAGCTTAGCAGCTAGAGATGATAACGTGGGTTAAATAACATTGCTTCTGCAGTGATGGAAACTCTGTCTACGCAGACATACTCAACAAAGGTTACGATGGCTTAGCTCCTGTGCTCAAGTTAACGTGCATTTTAGAACTTCCCAAGAAGGTGAATTCAACCTCCTTCATTGCTCTCTGCTGGAGTCCCAAGAGAATTTCAGTCTGCTTTTTGTCATTTACAGCTGTCACTGCTTAGCTCTTGAACATGAGACTCCCTCATGACTGATGAAAGTTGTCTAGTTAAGAGTGGCTGAAAGACATGGTCTTGCTCTAGAAGGAGATGAGAAGGTTTCTGCAGTCTTTGTCATCTCTACTGCTTGTGATTTCTATAAAAAACCAGTGGGAAATTTCTGAAGGCAGTCCAGAAGCTGGCAATATGGACAGCTTACAGCCGAACACTTGCTGCAGTGCAACCATGGTGACACCAGAAAGGACTTCAAAAATTTAAAAGGGCAAACAAAGCAGTTGGAAGGAAAAGAACATGAACCATTATTCCATTTTTCTAATTTATCTTTCTTTCAATCATCATTTTTGTGCAGTTTCGCGGCTTGCGTTGGTATCCCTCCGAAGGAATCTGAGACAGAGTAAGCTTTTGAATGGAGTAGAAGTGAGAAACGCAGGCCAAGTTGCCTTTTTTGCCATCAAATACCAGTTACGCTTGAACTACCCTTTGCTTAAGGTGCTTAGCTTACACTAAGAATTGATTAGCACATTTTGATGTGAGCAAATTTTACTGTCACGACTGAGTAAATTTTGCTGTCACTCAGAATTTTACTGTCGTCTGAATAGCAATGTTTGTGTCAAAATAGTATTTTGTCTCCTGTATCTGCAGCAGGTAAGCCTTTTGCTGTCAGCAGTGTTGCTTAACCTTTCATGTCATATCCCTCTTCACATCCATCTTCTGCTTAAGGCTTATTAATCTACTTTAGAATTGGCACGTGGAATAAGACTACTTTTCCTTTTTGAAAGCTAATGTCATTTGACCTACTTAGAGCAAATAATTCATTAATTGCAAGTCCCCAGCTAGCATCTTTTCGGCATATTCTAAACTTCTAAAGAAGTAACAAAAACACTCTCCAATACCTGGCTTTCATATCACAGTGGGAGCACTGGCCCTGTTTTCAATAAACAATCATGGGTATGGCAAAACAAAAGGAGGGGTTAGAGTTTTCGCTGTTAACCTCTAGTGAGCTTGGATTTTGCAATACGCATGAAGTTAATTACCACTGTTATATAAAGTGGCTGATTTAATCAATAAATTGGAGTCAATGCTGATCAACGACAAGGTGGATTGGCTTCCCTTCGTTTTCAACACAGTGCCAAGTCGGGCTGGTTTGATAGTACCAAGTGGCTCCTGCAATCTGCAATCAAAAAGTTGGCAGGCGAGTTTTGTTTTCCAGGGAAAAGCGCCGTTGTTTGTGTTTTGGGGCCTGTGGCTGGGAGTGGCCGGCTGGCTCCTTAGAATCCACGGATTGCAGGATGGTTCCCAGACCCAAGGTGGCACCAGTGCCAAGTCGGGCTGGTTTGATAGTACCAAGTGGCTCCTGCAATCTGCCATCCAGAAGCGGGGCAGCTGATTTTTGTTTGCCAGACAAAAGGGCCGTGGTTTTTGTTGGGGGCCTGTGGCTGGGAGTAGCCAGCTGGTCCCTAAAAATCCGCGATAGGCAGGATGGTTCCCAGATCCAAGGTGGCACCAGTGCCAAGTCGGGGTGGTGTGGTGATACAAAGTGGCTCTTGCAATCTGCCATCCAGAAGCGGGGAAGCTGAGTTTAGTTTGCCAGAGAAAAGGTCCGTGGTATATTTTTGGGGGCATATGGCTGAGAGTGGCCGGCTGGCTCCTTAAAATGCTCGATACGCAGGATGGTTCCCAGACCCAAGGTGGCACCAGTGCCAAGTCGGGCTGTATTTGTAGTACCAAGTGCGTCCTGCAATCTGCCATCCCGAAGAGGGGCAATTGAGTTTTGTTTGCCAGAGAAAAGGGCCGTGGTTTGTGTTTTGGGGCCTGTGGCTGGGAGTGGCCGGCTGGCTCCTGAAAATCAACCATAGGCAGCATGGTTCCCAGACCCAAGGTGGCACCAGTGCCAAGTCGGGCTGGTTTGATAGTACCAAGTGGCTCCTGCAATCTGCCATCCAGAAGCGGGGCAGCTGAGTTTTGTTTGCCAGAGAAAAGGCTTTGGTTTGTGTTTGGGGGCCTGTGGCTGGGAGTGGCCGGCTGGCTCCTGAAAATCCATGATACGCAGCATGGTTCCCAGACCCAAGGTGGCACCAGTGCCAAGTCGGGCTGGTTTGATAGTACCAAGTGCCTCCTGCAATCTCCCATCCAGAAGCGGGGCAGCTGAGTTTTGTTTGCCAGGGAAACGGGCCGTTTTTTTTGATTGGGGTGTGTGGCCGAGAGTGGTCGGCTGGCTCCTGACAATCCACGATACGCAGGATGGTTCCCAGCCCCAGGGTGGCACCAGTGCCAAGTCGGGCTGGTTTGATAGTACCAAGTGGCTCCTGCAATCTCCCATCCAGAAGCGGGGCAGCTGAGTTTTGTATGCCCGAGAAAAGGGCCGAGGTTTGTGTTTGGGGGTGTGTTGCTGGGAGTGGCCGGCTGGCTCCTTAAAATCCACGATATGCAGGATGGCTCCCAGACCCAAGGTGACGCCAGTGCCAAGTCGGGCTGGTTTGATAGCACCAAGTGGCTCCTGCAATCCGCCATGATCACGTGAAGAAATACTTTCTGGTTTCAGTACTGGGCCATATGCTCTTTCTTCTCTCCCTCAACTTCTCCATCAGCTCTCATCCGTTCCGCATGCGCTATCTTCAAGGTCCACAGGCTACTTTTCACAGAATCTTCAGGCCTGATGCAGTAAGAATGATGAATAGAACAGAGCTGGGATCTCTTTACCAGTTTGGCTAAAATGCATTCTGCACACAAATCCAAGGAGAAGGTGCTGTCCCGATGCCCAGAAAAACTTTCACTCCTGCTAGTGTTCTACGTCAACCGCACCTTAGTCTGAAAGAAAAGCTTTTTCTCTGAGAGCATCTGAGAGGTTTGCATGAAGCACTGATATCTGACATATGCAATTTTGAATAGGAGAGGAAAAAGAAAATGGCAAGGAGTTTTTAATTTTAGTGGTTTCAGTTTTAATTTCCGTGCACTTTTTCAAAACTTGTCAGCTCAAATGCCCATCAACATCTTTTAGTCATCTGTAAGTCAGTATTCATATAAAATGTGCTTCAAATCCTAAGGATTTCAAATTTGCACTCCAAGTTTCTATGCCTAGATTTATGATTTCCTACACATATTAGATGAAAGGAAGGCCTTTTTGACTGTGGGAGTGCTGGAACACTGGAACAGGTTGCCCAGAGAAGTTGTGGGTGTCCCATCCCTGAAAGTATTCAAGGTCACCTTGGACGGGGCTTGGAGCAGCAACAAAGGAGAAGCTTGATGGTAGAGAAACAAAGTTGGACTATAGAAGAAACTCGGACTGAAGTATAGGAGCAAGTTTTCTCTCAGCTCTTGGGGTAAATTCAAAGTTGTACAAAATGACATTTATCTGTGCTATTCACTACTGTAACAGAAATTTTCATGAAAACTGTACAGAAGATAGCAAATTTTAAAAGCGATAAGAATTACAGCATAAAATCCATGGGATGGGTTACAACATGAGACACTCTCTAAGAGAAAATCTCTGTTTTTCAGCACTTCATCAGGGTAAGATTTCATGAAGTGCCAAAGAAGGCGGCAAAATATCATTCGGGACATTATTCACTGGAATTCAGCCTGGCCATTAGTAGGAACTGGCTTTGAACACATCATGTAGATATACCACACACACTTTCCCTTCACTGAAAAATTACTGTTTACAACGAATAAGCAATTGACGATCAAAATTGATTGAAAGCATCTTAAACATGTCAAGTATTTCATTGTAGAAGATCTGTGATCCAAATGCTTCTTCCACCTTAGAGAGGGACAGAAGAATTCTTCCATATCATGATGGTTTAAAATTGTATCAACCAATGTTTTCTGCTGAAAAGATATCATCTATTTTTTTCTATTTTTGGAAGAAAATATTCCTAGACATACAACAGGTGAGAACTAAGTAATTTTAAAGAAACAAATGAAATGAAAATATTCTGTAAATAGAATGAAATGAAAAGCTGTGTTTTAAATAGGAGCTAAATATTAAACAGAATTTTTGTACCAGGCATTTGAATTACTGCACCAGCTCTTTTGCCCATCAAGAGAGGCATTTAGCATTTCAGTCTTTTCCAAGGTGTTCATGATCTGCTATGCTGATATCTGTGTGTGCCTAGGTGTGTGTGGAAGGGGGGGCATGTGAAGGGGAGTGTGTATGTTTGCTTTACAATTGTTGTGGCAGATTCATGCCTCAGCTCCACATTTTGTTTTAAAAAGGTCACGCCGAGTGGATATGAAGTTTCCTATCAACAAGAGATCAATTCCCAAATCATCCATTTGACTCTCCCTTATAAATCATGTGCTTTGTTGCATATTTTATCAAATATACTTTCAAGCCAGATGGAGGAAGGAGGATGTGGGAATCCCTCCACCATCTTGCAACTTTTATGCAAGTAGGTTTTCAAGAAAATCATCATTTCTCTTTCAAATATGTCTGGAACAGGCATGATGGTAGTGTCAACCTGCTGGAGTTTTTGTTGCTGGAAGAAGTTGTACAAAAGGATTGGTTTTTACATTGACCAGTGACTGAATCAAGCGCAGGAATACATTGGAAATTCAGCTGGGGGTTCCTTTTCCCAGCAGACTACTTCTAGAATGAGCTTGTACACTGAAGCTGACTCTTTTGCTCTCTTTTTGTTTCTTTCCTATTTTCTTGGCTTCTTTGTCACTATCTAGACAATTTTAGAACTTTGTTCCCAACTAAAATGGTTTCAATAGTCTGATTGTGATCATACATTTTTTCAAGGAATTTTTAAAATCTTTCCTCGAGTTCAGAAAGTCAAGGACTTAGGTCTTTTTCTTCCCTTATCAATATTGCAATGAAATTGATAAATAAAGACCAACTCTTTATTTTTGTTTTTAACCCACGTAGATAATTCCCATCCATTAATCCATTTTGTGGACCAATAGTTGCCATTCTGATGGAAGTTGTCACTTCTTAACAATAGGCATTCTGTGACTATGTTGACAGCACTTTGGGTGAAGATCCTAACTGGTCTTAGATACACATAGGGAGAAATTTGCTCAGCCAGTGTCAGTCTTAAGCATGCGTATCAGAAGATCTTTCTATAGCTGGGATTTTTCCCATGAAAGGGATTCAGTTAGGGAAGAGACACTTGTGCCAGAGTTTTACATTCTTCTTGAACACTGCTTAAGGAACTTAGATGCCATGTCCATTTGGATCTCTGTCTGCACAGAACTTTGTCATGCCAGTGCTTGAAATGCATCTTGAAGAGAATTCACTAGCACAGAATGAATGAGAGTGGAAGGGGTTGGTGGGGCTAACCAGGCCCAACCCCCCTGCCTAAACCAGGATACCTAGAGCCTCTTGCCCAGGATTCTATCTGGGTGTACTTTTAATGTCTTCAAAGATCCAGGCTCCACAATCTTTCTGGGCAGTCTGTGCCGTGGTTCAGTCACCCTCACAATAAAGAAACATTTACTGATGTTCAAAGGCAATCTCCTGTATTTCAGTGTGTGCCCACTGCCTCTTGTCTTTTCCCTCAGCATCACTGAAAAGACACTGATTCCCTCCCCTTTGCACTATTGCTTCCATATGTATGTGTGCGGCCATATAGAGATATGTCAAAAACCTCCCTGAAGCCCAGGCAGATAATATTCCCTTCATCTACCAGTCAAGTTGATTCATCAGAGGAGTTTAAAGTGATGTTCAGCATGAAATTCCCCTGAAAAATCATGCTAACTACATTATTTGGTCGTCTTTCATGTGCCTGGCAAGGTTTTCCAGGAAGAGCTGCTTCCTCAACTTCCTGGGCATAAAAAAGAGGCTGGCTGGTTTGTACTATCGCGAGTCCTCTTAATTGCCTTTTTTGAAGATGGGAGTCATTTGCTTACATCCACTCTTTAGCCTCTCTTGTCGTCTACATTTAGCAAAAAGCTTTTCCACTACATCTGGCAAGGAGAAACTGTACCAGCACAGAAAACAACTCCCATCGTGTTCTAGACGTTGCACGGAGGTCTGCCAAGTGTTTGGCTGGAAGAAAAGAAAAGTTGTCCAAAACAGCTTCCAATCGAATGTTCATGTGATTGGAAAAGTCAGGAGAGTGCAAAAGTACTGTTTTCTATCAGTTGGCAAGCTGCGCACACAATCCCAGTGTTGTACAGCTTGCTTCTTCACCTTCCCGAAGCTGCCGCTCTCCCCGGCTCCCGGAGCCGAAGAAGCGGCTTCTTTGCGCAAAGACGATTGTGCCGCTCACAGTGCTCTCCTTAGCGTGGCTTCTGCCGAAAGACGCCCAGGAGCGGCTCTTAGCTTCGGAGACCATCCTACCTTCGTCTTTAGCGTCTCTTCTCATCTACATCTCGGCAAAAAGCTTTTCCACTATGTCTGGCTAGGAAAAACTGTGCCAGCACAGAAAACATCTCCCATCGTGTTCTAGACATTGCACAGAGGTCTGCCAAGTGTTTGGCAGGAAGAAAAGAAAAGTTGTCCAAAACAGCTTCCAATCGAATGTTCATGTGATTGGAAAAGTCAGGAGAGTGCAAAGGTACTGTTTTCTATCAGTTGGCAAGCTGCGCACACAATCCCAGTGTTGTACAGCTTCCTTCTTCACCTTCCTGAAGCTGCCGCTCTCTCCGGCTCCCGGAGGCAAAGAAGCGGCTTCTTCACGCAAAGACGATTGTGCCGCTCACAGTGCTCTCCTTAGCGCGGCTTCTGCCGAAAGACGCCTGGGACCGGCTTTTAGCTCCGGAGAGCATTGTACCTTCGTCTTTAGTGTCTTTTGTAGTCTACATCTTAGCAAAATGCTTTTCCACTATGTCTGGCTAGGAAAAACTGTGCCAGCACAGAAAACATCTCCCATCGTGTTCTAGACGTTGCACGAAGGTCTGCCAAGTGTTTGGCAGGAAGAAAAGAAAAGTTGTCCAAAACAGCTTCCAATCGAATGTTCATGTCATTGGAAAAGTCAGGAGAGTGCAACGGTACTGTTTTCTATCAGTTTGCAAGCTGCGCACATAATCCCAGTGTTTTAGAGCTTGCTTCTTCACCTTCCCGAAGCTGCCGCTCTCCCCAGCTCCCAGAGGCGAAGAAGCGGCTTCTTCGCGCAAAGACGATTGTGCCGCTCACAGTGCTCTCCTTAGCGCTGCTTCTGCTGAAAGACGCCCCGGAGTGGCTCTTAGCTCCGTACCTTCCAATTCAATTTTTTGGCTCGACAAACCAAATGGTCTACTTGCAGCAGTAGGGCAGGACAGTGAACTGGACTTTCTCCTTTTAGAGAGAAGCTAATGAAAAAGTTTCACTGCAATCAGAGCAGGCTGTCAAACAAGCAAAATGTCATGAAATTAAGCCGGCCTTATCCTCTTAGTCTTACTTGCTGTGATTGGACAAGAATGAAATGTGTCAACTCTGTGTTTCTGGGTATCACATCAGTAACAGGTACTTCAGCTGCTGTACTTCTCTCCTAAAGTTAAGAACAGAATCCAAGGAATTGTGATTCCATGGTCTCAATTCACCCGATGAAAAAGGAGTGGAAGGTGCAGGGGTCAATTAACTTGAATGGCCTATGTAAATCAGCGGCCACTGATTTCCTGAAGGCTTCAACAGGTTAGTTGCCTATGTTTTTCTTGGAATTGTT
This sequence comes from Melospiza melodia melodia, assembly GCF_035770615.1. Classification (NCBI taxonomy): domain Eukaryota; kingdom Metazoa; phylum Chordata; class Aves; order Passeriformes; family Passerellidae; genus Melospiza; species Melospiza melodia. The sequence goes on from NW_026948505.1 coordinate 5,189,667, forward strand.
TTAACCTTTGGTCATGTTTTTCTTGGGATTCTTTTACCCTTTCCCCATTTGTTCAGCCTTTGTTCTCAAGCCTTTGCTGACATTTCCAATATCTCCGTAGCCTGGAAAAGTGTTGTCTTGATTGATCACATCATTATTCCCTTCCAAGGGTTGTTTGCCTCAAGTCTCAGTTTGGCTGGTTTTCTGCTAGTTGATTGTCAGAGGGCAGCAGGTGTTTTGTAAGAGCAAGTACACAATCCCATAGCTTGCTTTTCTTTGGATTTGGCCTGTCTAGAAAATGGAATGACTGAACATCTCTGAGAGGCTTTTCTCTCCCCATTAGGTTTCACTGGAAGGGCAGATGCAAATCGTCTACCTAAAGCCTTGGCACAGAAGAAAGTAGTGGTTTGCTGCTGCATATAGCTAGAAGCTTACAAAAGGAAGGCCTTGGACTGAGGCCCATTACTTTGGCTAAGTAGAAAAGGACTGTGGGAGGTGAGGAAGCTGAACTAGAGGTAAATCAACAAGTTCTAGAACCGTCGTGTGTTCACAGCGTGGTGCATGGTGGTTGGTTGAATTGTGTTTGTTATGGCTTAAAGCTATGGAACTGATAAAGGCCTGATGTTGGAATCCATAAGGTTAGATTTTAAAGAAATGGTTAAAAAGAAGTATGTAGGCCTTAGACTGGAGTTTTGTTAGCATTGCAGAAAAGTTTCCCATGCAAGCAGAAAAGTTTTCCATGCAAGCAGAAAAGTTTCCCAAGCAGTAGACGTGACAAATGGCAACAAGGTTATTTAATGTATATCTTTAGAAGGTTAGCATGAATAGAACTCTGTTCTTTGTCTCTTATCAACTAGTCTTTGTTTTAGCTACGATTACCTATGTTTTATAAGATTGGATAGAATGCTTGTCAATATGTGTTTTCTGTGTCTGATTGGCTGAATTCTAGTCTGAGATGATTTTATGTATTGCTGTATGAGCCCTGTTGAAGGAGACATTGTTGGTGTGGATCAGTGAGCTGTCATGTCTCCATTTTGTATTTTGAGACTGATGTGCTGGAAATAAAAGCAAAAATCTCTTCACTGCTCTGGTTACCATGTTATCCATATTTGGATATTTTGCCGCGGCCTAGTGGGTTCCTTTTTTAAGGCGTGGGTTCCTGACACCATTGGACTTATACCTGTCCCGTGCCCCGCATATTGGTGCCCCGTGTGAGGACTTAGAATAGAAGAAAAACAAAGAAAAATCGTGGAAGTACCAGCCGCAGAGGCCCAAGTGTTAACAAGGAGCACAAAGTATCATCTCTCCCGCTGAAGCCAAGAAAATTGTAAGTAACTTATCTCGGGAGAGCGCTTGGGTGACGTTGGGAGGAAAAATAGAGAAAAAGAAAATTATTACAAGAACACAAAAATGGGAACGATTTCATCAAAAGTTGAATGGGATGTTTTTCATCAATTAGAGACAATGTTACAAGAAAAAGGTCACTCTGAAATTTCAAAAACTGAGCTTAAAAACTTACTTATCTGGGTTAAAGCGAATACGCAAGATTTAAATCTGCAGTCTGCTTTTACTTTTCATTTTTGGGAACAGATAAACTGGAGAATCTATAATCTAGTCTCTCTCAAAAAAGATGAAAGCTTTCGAGAACTTATGCCGGTTTGTAGAGCGCTGTTGGAGCGCTGTTTTAAACAAACTGATAATAATAAGATCAACTTGGACTCAGAAAACAAAGCTTCTGGTTCTGTCTCATGAAATTCCAGTAAACCGGAGACTGTGTGTGTATCGGAGAATGTTACAAGTGTTGTTGCAAATGCTGAAAGTATTGCTTTGAACTCTGTTGAACAAAATCTTTCTTCTCTCTCTCTCTGGGAAAAAATGAGACTCTTTTGGACTTTTCTTTGTGTTGTTCTGTTAATGTAAAAATATGTGACTCTTGTAAGGGGGATGGAACAAAGTGTGTAAAAGATGGAAATGAAAAAGTGACTGTACTTCCTAAAATTGTTTGTGCAGGGACACTGAAACCTGAATTGGATTCTGTTGGGCCTGGGGTGGAGGCTGAGGTGGCTGCTTCCACTCGGGAAATTGTGGTTCCGGGGAACTCTTTTTCAGTTAAGCAAAATCATGGTTGTTCTGGTGTTTGTCAATCTATAGATACAGAGAAAGAAAAATTGGCTTTAAGGGTGGAGTCCTATGAAAGGAAGACATGGAAGAAACTAGCGACTGTCTTGTTGCTGAAATTCAAAAAGCTGGACTTGAAATCTCTTCAACGAAAATTCAACAAGTTTCACCTTAGAAGTACCTGGGATGGAAGATGACTGAGATGACAAGAACACCACAGAAAATTCAGATCCGAACCAGAGACAACAACCTACAGCAGTTACAACAACTTCTAGGAGAAATCAGCTGGGTCACACCGATGTTGGGAATCACCAATGATGAACTGAGTCCGCTCTTCCATTTGCTGAGAGGAAGTTGCGACATCACTTCGCCAAGAACTTTAACCCCTGAAGCTCGTGCTGCTCTCGACAAAGTCACAGAAGCTCTTCAAAAAAGACAAGCTCATCGCTGCGTTCCTGAAAATCCTTTCTTTCTTGCAATCTTAGGAGAGAAGATGCAGCTTTGTGGTCTCATTTTCCAGTGGGATGCCACAGAACAAGATCCTTTGTTAATAATGGAATGGGTTTTTCCTCCCTACAGGTTTTCAAAGACCATTTGCTCAGTTTTAGAAATGATTGCATACATTATAATTAAGGCTAGAACCAGATTGTTAACTTTGGCAGGTCAAGAATGTTCTGTTATCTATTTGCCATTGAAAAATGAGTATTTCAATTGGGCAATGCAAAATTCTGATGATTTACAATATGCATTCTTAGGTTTTCCAGGTGTTTGTTCCATACACTATCCAGCTCACAAACTACTGCAAGCAAAATTGAGTTTCAGAGAAAAACCTAAATTAAGTGAAGAGCCTTTAAATGCTGTGACTCTCTTCACTGATGGCTCTGGTAAAAGCCACAAGTCCGTTGTGACTTGGTTTAATCAAAAGACTGATGTTTGGGAATCTGATATTCAAACAGTAGAGGGATCCCCTCAAATTGTTGAGCTTGCTGCAGTAGTTTGAGCTTTTCAGCTGTTTCCTCAGCCTTTTAATTTGGTCACAGATTCTGCTTATGTTGCTAATGTAGTCAGGAGAATAGAAGGTTCCATTTTAAAGGATGTTAGTAATGAAACTACATCGTTGGCTTTCATGTCTTTTTATAACTTTGCAATATAGAACTAATCCATATTTTGTTTCTCACATTAGGGCGCATTCTTCACTTCCTGGATTTTTAGTGGAAGGAAATGCAAGAGCGGACAAGCTGACCATGGTCATTTCTAACACATTGCCAAATAGTTTTGAACAAGCAAAATTGAGTCATGCCTTTTTCCACCAAAATGCACAAGCACTCATGCGAATGTTCCAAATCACTAAAAGTCAAGCTAAAGCTATCATTCATACTTGCCCTGACTGTCAATTGGTACAACCTCCTGTTTCTACAGGAGCAATCAACCCCCGAGGCTTACAAAGCCTACAGTTGTGGCAAACAGGTGTTACTAAATAGCCTTCTTTTGGTAAATTTAAAAATATTCATGTTTCCATAGACACGTTCTCTGGTGCAGTTTTTGCTTCCCTTCACACAGATGAAACTGGCAGCCATGCCTGTCATCATTTCCTGCAAGCTTTTGCTTCATTGGGTATACCCCAAGAAGTAAAAACTGACAATGGTCCCGCATACATATCCCAAAAATTGGCCACATTTTTAAATGAATGGGGTGTTCGACACATTTTTGGTATTCCCCACTCTCCCACAAGCCAAGCAATCATTGAAAGAACACATCAAACCTTAAAACGCATATTAGATTAACAGAGAGGGGGAACGGAAATCACCCCACAGATGAGACTGAGTAAGGCTTTGTATGGTTGTAATTTTCTAAATAGTTCAAGTACAGAACCAGATCCACCAATCTTTAGACACTTTTCAAATAGCACACAGGCAAAACTGAAAGAACATCCTCCTCTTCTAATTAGAAACCCTGACTCTGGACAGATGGAAGGTCCGTTTCAATTAATAACGTGGGGCAAAGGGTATGCTTCTATTTCCACAGGTGCTGGAAGAATTAAGTGGGTTCCTGCCAAAAACGTCAAACCGTATCGCACTTCAGAACCTGTTGTCGAGCCTAGAACTGAGGAAGCAAGTACGCAGACGTGGACCGAATGGAAGGATCCCGGGTCTCGCCTGACGCCTCTTGTGCCTGACGTTCTTTGTGCATCGGTGGAACCCATGAACTCTGATTTTGTGCCAATGTTATTTATGAGTATACGAATTGAATGCTGAATGTTTGTTTAACGAAGCTAATTTTTGGCTGAAAATTTAGGTTCTTGTTTTTGTTTAGAAAGAATTCTGCCAAAACTTAGTTCTTGAAAGAGATGGGGCAGAATCAAATGGTATACTTGTTTTGCTTGATTTTAATTGTTTTTTGTCGTGCAGATTTGCCTGTGGATCAACCGAAGACGAATGTTTGGGTGACCTTAGCCAAGGCTGCCGGATCGGATACTATATGTCTGTCTAATTCGGAACCAGAAAAGCCTTTCTCAACCTGTTTGGTTGGTGTGCCAGTGAAAGAGTTTCCTTTGGTCAGAAAAGAATCCAATGGTAAACCAGGTGGAATTGACAATGGAAACAGTCCTTCCTTCAATTGGAACATTTGTTCCAACAAACTTCTCAGGGCAGCAAATGTTTCAAACAGTTGGGATGTGTTTCTGGAGACGGACCAATATCCACAGCAATTGCCAAAAGGGTATTGGATCATTTGCGGAGACAGAGGTTGGCAAGGCATTCCAGCCCACCTTGAAGGTGGCGCTTGCAACATTGGTGGCCCCTTGCAAACAAAACTCACCTGCCCTGCTTCTGGATGGCAGACTGCAGGAGCCAGTTGGACTATCATACCAGCCCGACTTGGCAGTGGTGCCGCCATGGGTCGCGCAAACATCCTGCGAATCGTGGATTTAAAGGTGCCAGCCAGCCACTCCCTGCCACAGGCCCCCCAACAAAAACAACAGCCCTTTTCCTTGGCAAACAAAACTCAGCTGCCCCGCTTCTGGATGGCAGATTGCAGGAGGCACTTGACACTGTCAAACCAGCCCGACTTGGCAGTGGTGCCACCTTGGGTCTGGGAACCATACTGAGTATCATGGATTGTCAGGAGCCAGCCGGCCTCTCACAGCCACAGGCCTTCAAACACAAACCACAGCACTTTTCTCTGGCAAACAAAACTTAGCTGCCCCGCTTCTGGAAGGCAGACTGATGGAGCCACTTCTTAGTATCAAACCAGCCCGACTTGGCATTGGCGCCACCTTGGGACTGGGAACCATCCTGCCTGTTGTAGATGTTCAGGAGCCAGCCGCCCACTGCCGGCCATCGGACCCCAGACACATACCTCGGCCCGTTTCCCTGGCAAACAAAACTCACCCCTCCCCGCTTCTGGATGGCAGATTGTACGAGCCACTTGGTACAGAAAAACGAGCTTGACTTGGCACTGGTACCACCTTGGGACTGGGAACCATCCTGCGTATAGTGGATAGTCAGGAGTCAGCGGGACACTCCCAGCCGCAGGCCGCCAAACAGAAACCACGGCCCTTTTCTCTGGAAAAAAAAATCAACTGCCCCGCGTCTGGATGGCAGATTGCAGGAGCCACTTGATACAATCAAACCAGCCCAACTTGGCACTGGTGCCACCTTGGGTCGGGGAACCATCCTGCCTATCATAAATTTTCAGGAGCCAGCAGGACACTGCCGGCCATAGGCCCCAGACACAAATCTTGTCCTGTTTCCCTGGCAAACAAAACTCACATGCCCAGCTTCTGAATGGCTGATTGCACGAGCCACTTGGTACTATCAAACCAGCCTGACTTGGCACTGGTGCCACCTTGGAACTGGGAACCATCCTGCGTATCGTGGATTTTCAGGAGCCAGCTGGCCACTCCCAGCCACAGGCCCCCAAACACAAACCACGGCCTTTTTCTCTGGTAAACAAAAGTCATTGGATTGCCTCTGGATGGCAGATTGCAGGAGGCATTTGGTACTATCAAACCAGCCTGACTTGGCACTGGTGCCACCTTAGGTCTGGGAAGCATCCTGCGTATCGTCGATTTTCAGGAACCAGACGGACACTGCAAGCCTTAGGAGCCCAGACACAAACCTCGGCCCGTTTCCCTGGCAAACAAAACTCAACTGCCCCGCTTGTGCTTGGCAGATTGCAGGAGGAACTTGGTAATATCAAACCAGCCCGACTTGGCACTGGTGCCACCTTGGTTCTGGGAACCATCCTACATATCGTGGATTTTCAGGAGCCTGCCGGCCACTCCCAGCCTTAGGCCACAAACACAAATCATGGCAATTTTCTCTGGCAAAAAAAACTTACCTTCCCTGCTTCTGGATGGCTGATTGCAGGACCACTTGATGCTATCAAACCAGCCCTACTTGGCACTGGTGCCACCTTGGGTCTCAGAACCATCCTGCCTTTCATAAATTTTCATGAGCCAGCCGGCCACTGCCGGCCCTAGGCCCCCATGCACAAACCACGGCCCTTTGCCCTGGCAAACAAAACTCACCTGCCCCGCTCCCGGATGGCACATTGCAGAAGAAACATGGTACTATCAAACCAGCCCGACTTGGCAGTGTTGCCACCATGGGTCTCGGAAACATCCTGCGTATCCTGGATTTTCAGGAGCCAGCCGGCCACACCCAGCCATAGGACCCCAAACAAAAACCACGGCCTGTTTCCCTGGAAAAAAAAACTCACCTGCTCAGCTTCTGGATGGCAGATTGCAAGAGTCACTTTGTACTATAAAACCAGCCTGACTTTGCACTGGTGCCACCTTGGGTCTGGGAACCATCCTGCATATCGTGGATTTTCAGGAGCCAGCCGGACAATCCCAGCCATAGGCCCCCAAACACAAGCCTCGGCCCTTTTCCCTGGGAAAAAAACGTCACCTGCCCCGCTTCTGGATGGCAGATTGCAGGAGCCACTTGGAACTGCCAAACCGGCCTTACATGGCACTGGTGCCACCATGGGTCTGGGAACAATCCTGCGTATCGTGGATTTGCAGGAGCCAGCCGGCCACTCCCAGCCACAGGCCACCAAACACAATCTAAGGCCCGTTTCCCTGGCAAACAAAATTTAGCTGCCCCGCTTCTGGATGGGAGATTGCAGGAGGCACTTGGTACTATCAAACCAGCCTGACTTGGCACTGGTGCCACCTTGGGTGTGGGAACCATCCTGCGTATAATGGATTTTAAGGAGCCAGCCGGCCACTCCAGGGAATAGGTCCCAAACACAAACTTTGGCTCGTTTCCCTGGCAAACAAAACTCACCTGCCCAGCTTCTGGATGGCAGATGGCACGAGCCATTTGGTACTATCAAACCAGCCCGACTTGGCAGCGTTGCTACATGGTTCGTGGAAACATCTTGCGTATCGTGGATTTTCAGGAGCCAGTTGGTCACTCCCTGCCACAGGCTGCCAGAAAAATCCTCGGCCCTTTGACCTGGAAAACAAAAGTCACCTGCCCCGCTACTGGAAGGCAGATTGCTGGAGCCCCTTGGAACTGCCAAATCAGCCTCACTTGGCAGTGTTGCTGCCTTGGGTCTGGGAGGCATCCTGCCTAGCAAAGATTTTAAGGAGCCAGCCGGCCACCCACAGCCACATTTCCTGAAAAACAAGCCATGGCACTTTTGCCTTGCAAACAAAATTCAGCTGCCCCACTTCTGGATGGCAGATTGCAGGAGGCACTTGGTACTATAAAACCAGTCTGACTTGGCACTGGTGCCACCTTAGGTCTGGAAACCATCCTGAGTATCGCGAATTTTCAGGAGCCAGCCGGCCACTCACAGCCACAGGCCCCCAAACACAAACCACGGCCCTTTTCTTTGGCAAACAAAACTCAACTGCCCCACTTGTGCTTGGCTAATTTCAGGAGCCACTTGGTACTATCAAACCAGGTGTACTTGGCACTAGCGCAACTATGGGTCTGGGATCCATCCTGATTATTGTGGATTTACAGGAGCTAGCCGGCCACTCCCACACAAAGGCACCCAAAGAAAAACCACGGCCCTTTTCCCTGGCAATTAAAACTCACCTGCCCCTCTTCTGGATGGCAGATTGCAGGAGGCACTTGGTAATACCAAACCAGCCCGACTTGGCACTGGTGCCACCTTGGGTCTGAGAACCATCCTGCGTGTCGAGGATTTTCAGGAACCACCAGGACACTGGAAGCATTTGTCCCCCAGGGACAAACCTTGGCCCGTTTCCCTGGCAAACGAAACTCTCCTGCCCCACTTCTGTAGGGCAGATTGCAGGAGCCACTTGGTACTATCAAACCAGCCCGAATTGGCACGGGTGCCACCTTGGGTCTGGGAAGAATCCTGCGTATCGTGGATTTTCAGGAGCCTGACGGCCACCCCCAGCCATAGGCCCCCAAAGACAAATCACGGCCCTTTTCTCTGGCAAAAAAAACTCACCTGCCCCGCTTCTGGATGGCAGATTGCAGAACCCACACCCTGCCACAGGCCCCCAAACAAAAACAAAGGACCTTTTACCAGGCAAACCAAACTCAGCTTCCCCGCTTCTGGATGGCATTATGCAGGAGTCACTTGTTACTACAGAACAAGTTCGATTTGGCACTGCTGCCAACTTGGGTCTGGGAGCCATCCTGCCTATCGTGGATTTTCAGGGTCCAGCCGGCCACTCAAGCCACAGGCCCTCAAACACAAACCACTGCCCTTTTCCCTTGCAAAAAAAATTCAGCTGCCCGACTTCTGGATGGGAGATTGCAGGAGCCACTTGGTGCTATCAAACCAGCTCAGCTTGGCCTTGGTGCCACCTTGGGTCTGGGAACCAAACTGCCTATCGTGGATTGTCAGGAGCCTGCCGGCCCCTCCCAGCCACAGGTACACAATCACAAACCACGGCCCTTTTCCCTTGCAAACAAAACTCAGCTGCCTTGCTTCTGGATGGCAGATTGCAGGAGCCACTTGGTACTATCAAACCAGCCCGACTTGGCACTGGTGCCACCTTGAGTTTGGGAAACATCCTGCGTATCGTGGATTTTCAGGAGCTACCTGGTCAGTCCCTGACACAGGCTGCCAAAAAAAACCACGGCCCTTTTCCCTGGGAAACAAAAGTCACCTTCCCCGTTTCTGGATGGCAGATTGCTGGAGCCACTTGGAGCTGCCAAATAAACCAGAATTGGCAGTGTTGCCCCTTTGGGTCTCGGAGCCATCCTGCATAAAAATGATTTTAAAGAGCCAGCGGGCCGCTCTCAGCCAAAGGCCTTGAAAGAGAAACCATGGCCCTTTCCCCTTGCAAACCAAACTCACCTGCCCTTCTTCTGGATGGCAGACAGCAGGAGCCAGCTGGTACGTTCAAACCAGCCCGACTTGGCAGTGGTGGCACTTTGGGTCTGGGAACCATCCTGCGTATCATATATTTTCAAGAGGCAGCCGGCCACTCCCAGCCACAGGTCTTCAAACACAAACCACGGCCCTTTTCCCGGGCAAACAAAACGCAGCTGCCCCGCTTCTGCATGGCAGATTGCAGGAGCCACTTGGTACTATCAAACCAGCCCGACTTTGCACTGGTGCCACGTAGGGTCTGCTAACCATCCGGCATATCATAGATTTTCAGGAGCCAGCCGGCCACTCAAAGCCATAGGACCCCAGACACAAACTACGGACCGTTTCCCTGGCAAAAAAAACTCACCTGCTCAGCTTCTGGATGGCAGATTGCAAGAGCCACTTGGTACTATCAAACCAGCCAGACTTGGCACTGGTGCCACATTGGGTCTGGGAACCATCCTGCATATCGTGGATTTTCAGGAGCCAGCCGGCCACTCCCAGCCACAGGCCCCCAAACACAATCTAAGGCTCCTTTCCCTAGCAAACAAAATTTACCTGCCCCGCTTCTGGATGGCAGATTGCAGGAGCCACTTGGTACGATCAAACCAGCCCGACTTGGCACTTGTGCCACCTTGGGTCTGGGAACCATCCTGTGTATCGTGGATTTTCAGGAGCCAGCCGGCCACTTCAGGCCATAGGGCTAAACACAAACATCGGCCCGTTTCCCTGGCTAACAAATCTCAGCTGCCCAGCTTCTGGATGGAAGATGGCACGAGCCACTTAATACTATCAAATCAGCCTGACTTGACAGTGTTGCTACCTTGGGTCTGGGAACCATCCTGCGTATCGTGGATTTTCAGGAGCCAGCCGGCCACTCGCAGCCACAGGCACCCAGACACAAACCACGGCCGTTTCCTTTGGCAAACAAAACTCAGCTGCCCCGCTTCTGTATGGCTGATTGCAGGAGGCACTTGGTACTATCAAACCAGCCCGACCTGGCACTGGTGCCACCTTGGGTCTGGGAACCATCCTGCGTATCGTGGATTTTCAGGAGCCAGCCGGCCACTCCCAGCCACAGGCCCCCAAACACAAACCACGGCCGTTTTCTTTCGCAAACAAAATTTAACTGCCCCTCTTCTGGATGGGAGATTGCAGGAGCCACTTGGTACGATCAAACCAGCCCAACTTGGCACTGGTGCCACCTTAGGTCTGGGAACCATCCTGCGTATCGTGGATTTTCAGGAGCCAGCTGGCCACTCCCAGCCAAAGGCCCCTAAATACAATCTAAGGCCCATTTTCTTTGGCAAAAAAAACTCAGCTGCCCCGCTTCTGGATGGCAGATTGCAGGAGCCACTTGGTACTATAAAAGTATCCAGACTTGGCACTGGTGCCACCTTGGGTCTGCGAACCATCCTGCGTATCCTGGATTTTCAGGAGCCAGCCGGACAATCCCAACCATAGGCCCCCAAACACAAACCTCGGCCCTTTTCCCTGGGAAACAAACGTCACCTTCCCCGCGTCTGGATGACAGATTGCAGGAGGCACTTGGTACTATCAAACCAGCCTGACTTGGCACTGGCGCCACCTTGGGTGTGGGAACCATCCTGCGTATAATGGATTTTCAGGAGCCAGCCGGCCACTCCAGGGAATAGGCCCCAAACACAAACTTTGGGTCGTTTCCCTTGCAAACAAAACTCACCTGCCCAGCTTCTGGATGGAAAATGGCACAAGCCACATGGTACTATCAAACCAGCCTGACTTGACAGCGTTGCTACATGGGTCTGGGAAACATCTTGCGTATCGTGGATTTTCAGGAGCTAGTTGGTCACTCCCTGCCACAGGCTGCCAGAAACCAACCTCGGCCCTTTTACCCGGGAAACAAAAGTCACCTGGCCCGCTACTGGAAGGCAGATTGCTGGAGCCCCTTGGAACTGCCAAATCAGCGTCACTTGGCAGTGTTGCTACCTTGGGTCTGGGAGCCGTCCTGCCTATCAAAGATTTTAAGGAGCCAGTCGGACACCCACAGCCACAGTTCCTGAAACACAAACCATGGCCCTTTTCCCTTGCAAAAAAAACTCACCTGCCCTGCTTCTGGATAGCAGACTGCAGGAGCCAGTTCGTACGTTCAAACCAGCCCGACTTGGCACTGGTCTCTATTGGTCCCCATTGAAATCGCAAGATTGCCTTTCCCTTCCCAAAATGAAATTACATTTACTTTCGGGAAGGGAAAGGGAATCTTGCGACCCTGAAAAGAAAGCCCTACAAACACTCTGGAAAGGAGATAGGATCAAATGAAATGCAATTGAAAAAAAACAGAAAATCAGGAATTTTTGTGCCTTCAAAAAATGGCCTGTGAGGAAATGAGCTGCATTGCAAAGGACCAACACATGCCAAAACTAAGCTCACAGATTTTGAAAAATGCAGGAGCAAATGTCAAGGAGGGAGACAAAAGTTAGGGGGCAAGATATGAGGGACATGGCATGGATACATGAAAAAAAAAATAAAAAGAAAAAAATTCTTCCCAAAGTCAAAGCCATCAAAAGGCATGGCATGCCATCAACGGCAGGGACAAGCACCAAAGATTCCTCTATTGGTCCCCATTGAAAAAGCAAGACTCCCTTTCCCTTCCCGAAAGGAATGTTCAGGAAGGGAAAGGGAATCTTGCGACCCTGAAAAGAAAGCTTTAAAAACACTCTGGAAAGGAGATAGGATCAAATGAAATGCAATTGAAAAACCCAGAAAATTGGGAATTTTTGTGCCTTCAAAAAATGGCCTGTGAGGAAATGAGCTGCATTGCAAAGGATCAACACATGCCAAAACTAAGCTCACCGATGTTGCAAAAGCAGGGGTAAAAGTCAACGAGGAGTACACACCATAGGGAGAAAGACATCAGGGACATGGCATGGACACTTAAAATAAAAAAAAAAAAAAAAAATTTTCCCAAAGTCAAAACCATCAAAATGCAGGATGGCAGTATGCCAGCAAGCGCAGGCACATGCAGCAAAGCTTGCCAAAATTGATCCCCACTGAAGGCCAAAACAGAAAAGAAAGACTTACAAACACGCTGGAATGGAGATAGCATCAAAGGAATTTCAATTGGAGGAGAAAAAAAGAAAATTTGGGAAATTCCCCGATTACACAGAAATCGACCTGGATAATATCAGGTGCAGTGCAAAACACAAAAACATGCCAAAACTAAGCTCACAGATTTTCAAAAATGCAGGAGCAAATGTCAAGGAGGGAGACAAAACTTAGGGGGCAAGATATGAGGGACATGGCATGGATACATGAAAAAAAAAATAAAAAGAAAAAAATCCTTCCCAAAGGCAAAGCCATCAAAAGGCATGGCATGCCATCAAGGGCAGGGACAAGCACCAAAGATTGCTCTATTGGTCCCCATTGAAATCGCAAGATTCCCTTTCCCTCCCAGAAAGGAAATTTCGGGAAGGGAAAGGGAATCTTGCGACCCTGAAAGGAAAGCCTTACAAACACTCTGGAAAGGAGATAGGATCAAATGAAATGCAATTGAAAAACCCAGAAAATCGGGAAATTTTGTGCCTTCAAAAAATGGCCTGTGAGGAAATGGGTTGCATTGCAAAGGACCAACGCATGCTAAAACTAAGCTCACTGATGTTGCAAAAGCAGGGGGAAAAGTCAACGAGGAGTACACACCATAGGGAGAAATATATGAGGGACATGGCATGGAGACTTACAAGAAAAAAAAAAAAATAATTTTCCCAAAGTCAAAACCATCAAAATGCAGGATGACCATATGCCTCTGCGACCCTGAAAATTAAGCCTTACAAACACTGTGGAAAGGAGAGAGGATAAAATCAAATGCCGTTGAAAAAATTCCTGTGGCAGGGAGTGACAGGCGAGCTCATGAACATCCACGATACGCACGATGATTCCATGACTCAAGGTGCCAACACTGCCAAGTCAGGCTGGTTTGATAGTACAAAGTGTCTCGTGCGATCTGCCGTCCACAAGTGGCGTAGGTGAGTTTGGTTTGACAGGGATAAAGGCGGTGGATTGCGTTGCAGGGCCTGGGGCTGCAAGTGTCCGGCTGGTTCCTGAAAATCCACGATACACAGGATGGTTCCCAGACCAAAGGTGGCAACACTGCCAAGTCAGGCTGGTTTGATAGTACCAAGTGGTACGTGCAATCTGCCATCCAGAAGCTGGGCTGGTGAGTTATGATTGCAAAGGAAAAGGGCCGTGGTTTGTATTGGGGGCCTGTGGCCGGGAGTGGCCGTCTGGTTCCTGATAATCTACGATATGCAGGATGGTTCCCAGACACAAGGTGGCAACACTGACAAGTCGGGCTGGTTTAATAGTACCAAGTGGCTCCTGCAATTTGCCATCCTGAAGCGGGGCAGGCGAGTTTGGCTTGCACGGCAAACGGACCTTCGTTTGTGTTTTGGAGGCTCTGGCTGAGAGTGGCTGGCTGGCTCCTTAAAATCCGCGATAAGCAAGATGGTTTCCAGAAGCAAGGTGACACCAGTACCAAGTCAGGCTGGTTTTATAGTACCAAGTGCCTCCTGCAATCTGCCATCCAGAAGCAGGGCAGGTGAGTTTTGTTTCCCACGGAAAAGGGACGTTGTTTTCGTTGGAGGTCCTGGGGCTCGAAGTGGCTAGCTGGCCCCTGAAGATCAACAATACGCAGGATGGTTCCCAAACCCAAGGTGGCACCAGTACCAAGTCAGACTTTTGTGATCGTACCAAGTGGGTCCTGCAATCTGCCATCCAGAAGCTGGGCAGGTGAGTTTTGTTTTCCAGGGAAAGGGGCCGAGGTTTGTGTTTGGGGGCATATTGCCGCGAGGGCAGGCTGGCTCCTGAAAATCCACGATACGCAGGATGGTTGCGAGACCCAAGGTGGCATTAGTGCCAAGTAGGGCTGGTTTGATACTTCCAAGTGGCTCCTGCAATCTTCCATCCAGAAGCGGGGAAGCTGAGTTTTTTTTGCCCGAGAAAAGGGCCGTGGTTTGTGTTGGAAGCCTGTGGCTGAGAGTGGCCGGCTGGCTCCTGAAAATCCTCGATACACAGTATGGTTCTGAGACCAAAGGTGGCACCAGTGCCTTCTCCGGCATGTGTGATAGTACCATGTGGCGCCTGCAATCTGCCATCCAGAAGCGGGGCAGGTGAGTTTTGTTTGCAAGGGAAAAGGGCCATGGTATGTCTTTGGGGGACTGTGGCTGGATGTTGCCGGCTGGCCCCTGAAAATCCACGATACGCAGGATGGTTCTCAGACACAAGGTGGCACAATTGCCAAGTCAATCTTTTGTGGTAGTACCAAGTGGCTCCTGCAATCTGCCATCCAGAAGCTGGTCCGCTAAGTTTTTTTTGCCAGGCAAACGGGCCCTGGCTTTTGTTTGGGGGCCTGTTGCTGGGAGTGGCCGGATGGCTCCTGAAAATTGACGATTCACAGGATGTTTTCCAGACCCAAGGAGGCACCAGTGCCAAGTCGGGCTTGTTTTACATTACCATGTTTCGCCTGCAATGTGCCATCCAGGATCGGGGCAGGTGATTATTTTTTGCAAGGGAAAAGGGCGAGGTTTGGATTCGGGGGTCTGTGGCCGAGAGTGGCCAACTGTCTCCTGAATTTCTTTGATGTGAAGGATGATTCCCAGATCCAACATGGCACCAGTGCCAAGTCGGGCTGGTTTGATGGTACCAAGTGGCTCCTGCAATCTGCCATCCTGAAGCGGTGCAGTTGACTTATCTTTGCAAGGGAAAAGGGCCATGGTTTGTGTTCAGGGGCCTGTGGCTGGGAGTAGCCAGGTAGCGCCTGAAAATCCACGATACGCGTGAGTTTTCCCAGACCCACGGTTGAACCAGTACCAAGTCGGGCTGGTTTGACAGTGCCAAGTGGTTCCTGTAATCTGCCATCTAGAAGCAGGGCAGCTGAGCTGTGTTTGCCAGAGTATAGGGCCGTGGTTTGTGTTTGGGGGCCTATGGCTGGGAGTGGCCGGCTGGCAAATGAAAATCCACGATACGCAGGATAGTTCCAAGACCCAAGGTGGCATTAGGGCCCAGTCAGGCTGGTTTGATAGTACCAACTGGTTCCTTCAATCTGCCATCATGAAGCGGTGCAGCTGAGTTTTGTTTGCCAGGAAAAGGGCCGTAGTTTGTGTTTGGGCTCCTGTGGCTGAGAGTGGCCGGTTGGCTCCTGAAAATCTAGGATAGGCAAGATGGTTACAAGACCCATGGTGGCACCAGTGCCAAATGGGGCTGGTTTTGTAGTACCAAGTGGATCCTGCAGACTGCCATAAAGAAGCAAGGCAGGTGAGTTTTGTTTGCCAGGGAAACGGGCCGAGGTTTGTGTCTGGAGGCCTATGGCCTGCAGTTGCCAGCTGGCGCCTGAAAACACACGATGCGCACGATGGTTTCCAGACCCACCGTGGCAATAGTACAGAGGCAGGCTGGTTTCATAGTACCAAGTGGCTCCTCCAATCTGCCATCCAGAAGCGGGGCAGGTGAGTTTTGTTTGCCAGGGAAAAGGGCCGTGGTTTTTGTTTGTTTTCTGTGGCCAGGAGTGGACGGCTGGCTCCTGAAAATCCACGATATGCAGGATGGTTGCAAGACCCCAGGTGGCACCACTGCCAAGTTAGGCTGGTTTGATATTACCAAGTACCTCCTGCAATCTGCACTGCAGAAGCGGGGAAGCTGAGTTTTGTTTGCCAGGGAAAAGTGTCTTTATTTTTGTTTGGGGGCCTGTGGCAGGGAGTGGCTGGCTGGTGCCTTAAAATCCACGATTCGCAGGATGTTTGCCAGTCCCAAGGTGGCACCACTGCCAAATCCGGCTGTTTTGATATTACAAGTGCCTCCAGCAATCTGCCATGCGGAAGCGGGGTAGCTGAATTTTGTTTGCCAGATATACAGGCCAAAGTTTGTGTTTCAGGGTGGGTGGTTCGGAGTGGCGGGCTGGACCCTGAAAATCCACGATTCGCAGTATGGTTCCCATATCCACGGTGGCACCGGTGCCTAGTTGGGCTGGTTTGATAGTACCATGTGGCTCCTGCAATCTGCCATCCAGAAGCGGGGCAGCTGAGTTTTGTTTACCAGGGAAAAGGGTCCTGGTTTTTTTTTGGGGGCCTGTGGCTGGGAGTGGCTTGCTGGCTCCTGAAAATCCACGTTACGCAGGATGGTTCCCAGACCCAAGGTGGGACCAGTGCCAAGTCGGGCTGGTTTTACAGCACCAAGCGGCTCCTGCAATCTGCCTTGCAGAATGGGGCAGCTGAGTTTTCTTTGCCAGGGAAACGGGCCGTGATTTGTGTTTGGGTGTCTGTGGCTGGGAGTGGCCGGCTGGCTCATGAAAATTTACGATACGCACGGTGTTTCCCAGTCCCAATGTGGCACCAGTGCCTATTCACGCTGGATTGATAGTACGCAGTGCCTCCTGCAATCTGCCATCCCAAATCTGCTTCTGGATGGCAGATTGCAGGAGCCACTTGGCACCATTTTACCAGTCCGACTTGGCACTGAAGCCACCTTGGGTCTGGCAAACATCCTGCCTATCGTAGATTTTCAGGAGAGAGCTGGCCACTACTGGCCATAAGCCCCCAGACACAAACCTCGGCCTGTTTCCCTGCAAACAAAACTCACCCGCCCTGTTTCTGGATTGCAGATTGCAGGAGCTACTTGGTACTATCAAACCAGCGTGTCTTGGCACTGGTGCCACCTTGGGTCTGGAACCCATCCTGCGAATCGTGGATTTTCAGGAGCTAGCCAACCACTCCTACCCACAGGCCACCAAACACAAACCACGGCCCTTTTCTCTGGCAAAAAAAAACTCACCTGGTCCGCTTCTGTATGGAAGAATGCAGGAGGCACTTGGTACTATCAAACCAGCCTGACTTGTCACTGGTGCCACCTTGGGTCTGGGAACCATCCTGCGTATCGTAGATTTTCCAGAACCAGACGGACACTGCAGGCCATAGGCCCCCAGGCACAAACCTCGACCCGTTTCCCTGGCAAACCAAACTCAGCTGCCCCGCTTCTGGATGGCCGATTGCAGGAGGCACTTGGTACTATCAAACCGGCCTGACGTGGCACTCGTGCCACCTTGGTACTGGGAACCAGCCTGGCTCTCGTAGATTTTCAGGAGAGAGCTGGCCACTACTGGCCATAAGCCCCCAGACACAAACCTCGGCCCGTTTCCCTGGCAAATAAACTTAGCTGCCCCGCTTCTGGATGGCAGATTGCAGGAGCCAGTAGGTACTATCAAACCCGCCCGACGTTACGCTGGTGTCACCCTGGGTCTTGGAAAAATCCCGCGTATCATAGATTTTCAGGAGCCAGCCCGCCACTCCGAGCCACAGCCGCCCAAACACAAACCATGGCCCTTTTCCCTGGCAAACAAAACTCACCTGCCCCGCTTCTGGATGGCAGATTGCAGGAGCCACTTGGTACTATAAAACCAGCCCGACTTGGCACTGGTCCCACCTTGGGTCGAGCAACCATCGAGCGTATGGTTGAATTTCAGGAGCCAGCCGGCCACTCCCTGCCATAGGCCCCCAAACACAAACCAGGGCCCTTTTCCCTGGGTATCAAAACTCAGCTGCCCCGCTTCTGTATGGCAGATTACAGGAGACACTTGGTACTATAAAACCAGCCCAACTTGGCACTGGTGCCACCTTGGGTCTGGGAACCATCCCGTGTATCGTTGAATTTCAAGCGCCAGCCGACCACTCCCAGCCACAGGACCCCAAACACAAACCACAGGCCTTTTCCCTTGCAAACAATACTCACCTTTCCTGCTTCTGGATTGAAGATTGCAGGAGCCACTTTGTATTATCAAACCAGCCCGACTTGGCACTGGTGTCAACTTGGGTCTGGCAACCATCTTGCGTATCGTGGATTTTCAGAAGCCAGCCGGCTACTCTCAGCCACAGCCACCCAGACACAAACCTCGGCCCATTTCCTTGGCAAACAAAACTCACCTGCCCCGATTCTGGATGGCAGATTGCAGGAGCCACTTGGTACTATAAAACCAGCCCAACTTGGCACTGGTGCCACCTTGATACTGGGAACCAACCTGCCTTTCATAGATTTTCAGGTACTAGCCGGACACTACAGGCCATAGGCCCCATACACAAACCTCGGCTAGTTTCACTGGAAAATAAAACTCACCTGCCCCTCTTCTTGATGGCAGATTGCAGGAGCCACTTGGTGCTATCAAACCAGCTTGTCTTGGTACTGGTGCCATCTTGGGTCTGGAAACCATCCTGCGTATCGCGGATTTGCAGGAACCAGCAAGCCACTCTCAGCAAAGGCCACCGAACGCAAACCTCGGCACTTTTCTCTGGCAAGCAAACTTAGTTGCCCCGCTTCTGGATGGCAGATTGCAGGAGCCACTTGGTATTATCAAACACGCCCGATTTGGCATTGGTGCCACCTTGGGTCTGGGAACCATCCCGTGTATCGTGGATTTTTAATATTTTCAACAGCCAGCCGGTCACACCCAGCCATAGGACCCCAAACACAAACCACAGGCCTTTTCCCTTGCAAACAAAACTCACCTGTCCCGCTTCTGGATTGAAGATTGCAGGAGCCACTTTGTATTATCAAACCAGCCCGACATGGCACTGGTGTCAACTTTGGTCTGGCAACCATCCTGCGTATCGTGGATTTTCAGAAGCCAGACGGCTACTCTCGGCCACAGCCACCCAGACACAAACTTTGGCACATTTCCCTGGCAAACAAAACTCAGTGGCCCTGGTTCTGGATGGAAGTCTTCAGGAGCCACTTGATACTATCAAACCAGCCCGACTTGGCACTGGTGCCACCATGGGTCTGGGAACCATCCTGCGTATCGGGGATTTTCAGGAGCAGCCGGCCACTCCCAGCCGCAGGCCCCCAAACACAAACCATAACCCTTTTCCCTGGCAAAATAAACTCACCTGCCCCGATTCTGGATGGCAGATTGCAGGTGTCACTTGGTACTATCAAACCAGCCAAACTTGGAACTGGTGCCACCTTGGGTCGGGCAACCATCCAGCGTATCGTGGACTTTCCGGAGCCAGCCGGCCACTCCCAGCCATAGGCCCGCAAACACAAACCACGGCCCTTTTCCCTGGCAATCAAAACTCATCTGCCTCGCTTCTGGATGGCAGATTACAGGAGCCACTTGGTACTGTAAAACCAGCGTGTCTTGGCACTGGTGCCACCTTGGGTTCGGGAACCATCCTGCCTCTGGTAAATTTTCAGGAACTAGCCGGACACTGCAGGCCATGGGCCCCATACACAAACCTCGGCCCGTTTCCCTGGCAAATAAAACTCACCTGCCCCTCTACTGGAAGGCAGATTGCTAGAGCCACTTGGAACAGCCAAATAAGCCTGACTTGGCAGTATTGCCACCTTGGGTCTGGGAGCCGTCCTGCATATCAAAGATTTTCAGGGGTCAGCCGGCCACCCTCAGCCACAGTTCTTGAAACACAAACCTCCGCCCTTTTCCCTTGCAAACAAAATTCACCTGCCCCGCTTCTGTATGGCAGATTGCACGAGCCACTTGGTACTATAAAACCAGCCCGACTTGGCTCTGGTGCTACCTTGGGTCTGGGAACCATCATGCGTAATATGGATTTTCAGGGAGCAGCTGGCCACTCCCAGCCACTGGCCCTCCAACACAAACAACGGTGTTTTTCCATTTAAAAAAAAAATCACCTGCGTCGATTCTGGATGGCAGATTTCATGACCCACTTGGTACTATCAATTGAAGTCCGACTTGGCACTGGTGCCACCTTGGGTCTGGGAACCATCCAGGGTATCGTCGATTTTCAGGAGCCAGCCGGACATTCCCGGCCCGGGGCCCCGTACAAAAACCTTGGCCCTTTTCCCTGGCAAAAAAAATTCAACTGCCCCGCTTCTGGATGGCAGATTTCAGGAGCCACTTGGTACTATCAAACCAGCCCGACTTGGCACTGGTGTCATCTTGGGTCTGGGAAGCATCCTGCCTATCATAGATTTTCAGGAGCCAGCCGGCCACTCCCGGCTCTGAGCCACAAGACACAAACCTCGGCTCATTTCCCTGGCAAAAAAAATTCAACTGCCCCGCTTCTGGATGGCAGATTTCAGGAGCCACTTGGTACTATCAAACCAGCCCGACTTGGCACTGGTGTCATCTTGGGTCTGGGAAGCATCCTGCCTATCATAGATTTTCAGGAGCCAGCCGGCCACTCCCGGCTCTGAGCCACAAGACACAAACCTCGGCTCATTTCCCTGGCAAACAAAACTCAACTGCCCCGCTTCTGGATGGCAGATTGCAGGAGGCACTTGGTACTATCAAACCAGCCTGGCTTGGCACTGGTGCCACCTTGGGTCTGGGAAGCATCCTGCCTATCATAGATTTGCAGGAGCCAGCCGGCCACTCCCGGGTCTGAGCCACCAGACACAAACCTCGGCTCATTTCCCTGGCAAACAAAACTCAACTGCCCCGCTTCTGGATGGCAGATTGCAGGAGCCACTTGGTACTATCAAGCCAGCCCGACTTGGCACTGGTGCCACCTTGGGTCTGGGAACCATCCTGCATATCGTAGATTTTCAGGAGGCAGCCGGCCTCTGCCGGCCATCGGACACCAGACACATACTGGGCCGGTTTCCCGGGGAAACAAAACTCACCTGCCCCGCTTCTGGATGGCAGATTGCAGGAGCCACTTGGTACTATAAAACCAGCCCGACTTGGCACTGGTCCCACCTTGGGTCTTGGAAATCTCTCGCATATCATTTATTTTAAGGAGCCAGACGGCCACTCCCAGCCATAGCCCCCCAAACACAAACCACGGCTCTTTTCCCTGGCAAAAAAACTAACCTGCCCCGCTTCTGGATGGCAGATTGAACGAGTCACTTGGCACTATCAAACCAGCGCAACTTGGCAGTGTTGCCACCTTGGGTCTGGGAACCATCCTGCCTATCGTAGATTTTCAGGAACCAGCTGGACACTGCAGGCCATAGGTCCCCATACAAAAACCTCGCCAATTTCACTGGCATACAAATCTCACTTGCCCCGCTTCTGGATGGCAGATTGAAGGAAACACTTGGTACCATCAAACCAGCCCGACTTGGCAGTGTTGCCACCTTGGGTCTTGGAGCCATCCTGCGTATCGTGTATTTTCAGTGGCCAGCAGGCCACTCCCAGCAACAGGCCCTCAAACGCAAACCACGGCCCTTTACCCTTGCAAATGAAACTCACCTGCCCCGCTTCTGGAATGCAGTTTCAAGGAGCCGCTTGGTACTATCAAACCAGCCCGACTTGGCACTGGTGCCACCTTTGGTCTAGGAACCATCCTGCTTATCGTGGATTTTCAGGAGCTAGCCGGTCACTCCCTGCCACAGTCTGCCAAAAAAAAACCTTGGCCCTTTTCCCTGGCAAAAAAAATTCAACTGCCCCGTTACTGGAAGGCAGATTGCTGGAGCGACTTCGAACCGCCAAATTAGCCTGACTTGGCACTATTACCACCTTGGATCTGGGAGAAATCCTGCGTATCATAGATTTTAAGGAGACAGCCAGCCACCCTCAGCCACAGTTCTTGAAACACAAAGCACGGCTCTTTTCCCTTGCAAACAAAACTCACCTGCCCTGCTTCTGGATGGAAGATTGCAGGAGGCACTTGGTACTGTCATACCAGCCCGACTTGGCACTCGTGCCACCTTGGGTCTAGGAACCATCCTGCGTATCGTGGATTTCCAGAAGCAAGCCGGCCACTCCTAGCCACATGCCCCCAAACACAAACCACGGACCTTTTCTCTGGCAAACAAAACTCAGCTGTCCCGCTCCTGCATGGCAGATTGAAGGAGCCACTTGGTACTGGCAAACCAATCTGACCTGTCACTGGTGCCACCTTGGGTCTGGGAACCATCCTGCGTATATAAAATTCTAAGTAGCCAGCCGGCCACTCCCGGCCATAGTCCCGCAGCCAATAATCTCGGCCCGTAACCCTACCAAACAAAACTCACCTGCCCCGCTTCTGCATGGCAGATTGCAGGAGCCACTTGGTACCATCAAACCAGCCAGACTTAGCACTGGTGCCATCTTGGGTCTAGGAAGAATCCTGCCTATGAATGGATTTCAGGAGCCAGCCGGCTGCTCTCGGCCGCAGGCCCCCGAATCCAAACCTCGGCCCTTTTCCCTCGCAAAAAAAATCCACTGCCCCGCTCCTGGATGGCACATTTCAGAAAAAATGTGGTACTGTCAAACAAGCCCACTTTGGCACTGGTGCATCTTTAGGTATTGAAGACATCCTGCAAATCGTGGATTTTAAGGCACCAGCCAGCCACTCCCTTCCACAGGCCCCTAAACAAAAACAACGGCCCTTTTCTGTGGCAAAGAGAAATCACCTTCCCCGTTTCTGCATGGCAGATTGCACGAGCCACTTGGTACTATCAAACCAGCCCGACTTGGCACTGGTGAAAACTTGGGTCTGGGAACCATCCTGCCTATCGTGGATTTTCAGGAGCCAGCCAGCAACTGCGAGCCACAGGCCCCCAAGCACAAACCACGGCCCCTTTCTCTGGCAAACAAAACTCAACTGTCCCGTTTCTGCATGGCAGATTGCAGGAGCCACTTGGTACTATCAAAAAAGCCTGACTTTACACTGGTGCCACCTTGGGTCTGGGAACCATCATGCGTAATATGGATTTTCAGGGAGCAGCTGGCCACTCCCAGCCACTGGCCCTCCAACACAAACAACGGTGATTTTCCATTTAAAAAAAAAATCACCTGCGTCGATTCTGGATGGCAGATTTCATGACCCACTTGGTACTATCAATTGAAGTCCGACTTGGCTCTGGTGCAACCTTGGGTCTGGGAACCATCCTGTGTATCGTGGATTTTCAGGAACCAGGCGGCCACTCCCGGCCACAGGCCCTCCAACACAAACAACGGCCCTTTTCCCAGGCAAACAAAACTCACCTGCCCCGCTACTTGAAGGCAGATTGCTGGAGCCACTTGGAACCGCCAAATCAGCCTGACTAGGCAGTGTTGCCACCTTGGATGTGGGAGCCATCCTGCATATCAAAGATTTTAAGGAGGCGGCCGGCCACCCTCAGCCACAGCTCTTGAAACACAGACCACGGCCCTTTGCCCTTGCAAAAAAAAAAATACCTGCCCCGCTTCTGGATGGCAGATTACAAGAGTCACTTGGTACTACCAAACCAGCCTGACTTGGCACTCGTGCCACCCTGGGTCTTGGAACCATCCGGCGCAATGTGGATTTTCAGGAGCCAGCCCGCCACTCCCATCCATATGCCCCCGAACACAAACCTCGGCCTTTTTATTTAGCAAACAAAATTTAGCTGCCCGGCTTCTGGATGGCAGATTGCAGGAGCCACTTGGTGCTATCAAACAAGCCCGACTAGGAACTTGTGCCACCTTGGGTCTAGGAACCATCCTGCGTATCACGGATTTTCAGGGAGCAGCGGTCCACTCCCAACCACCGGCACTTAAACCAAACCATGGCCCTTTTCTCTGGCAAACAAAACTCACCTACCCCGCTTCTGGATGGCATATTGCAGGAGCCACTTGGTACGAAAAAACCAGCCCGATTTGGCACAGGTGCCACCTTGGGTCTGGGAAAATACCTGCCTATCGTGGATTTTCAGGGTCTAGCCAGCCACTCCCTGACACAGGCCCTCAAACACAAACCATGGCCCTTTTCCCGTGCAAAAAAAACTCAGCTGCCCCGCTTCTTGATGTCAGATTGAACGAGTCACTTGGCACTATCAAACCTGCCCAACTTGGCACTGGTGAAAACTTGGGTCTGGGAACCATCCAGGGTATCGTCGATTTTCAGGAGCCAGCCGGACATTCCCGGCCCGGGGCCCCGTACAAAAACCTTGGCCCTTTTCCCTGGCAAAAAAAATTCAACTGCCCCGCTTCTGGATGGCAGATTTCAGACGGCACTTAGTACTGTCAAACCAGGCCGACATGGCACTGGTGCCACCTTGGGTCTGGGAACTATCCTGCGTATCGTGGACTTTCAGGAGCCAGCCGGCCACTCCCATCCAGAGGCACCCAAACATAAACCAGGGACCGTTTATCTGGCAAAAAAAATTCACCTTACCCTCTTCTGGATGGCAGATTGCAGGAGCCACTTGGTACTATCAAACCAGCCCGACTTGGCACTGGTGTCACCTTGAGTGTGGGAAGCATCCTGCCTATCACAGATTTTCAGGAGCCAGCCGGCCACTCCCAGCTCTGAGCCACCAGACACAAATCTCGGCTCATTTCCCTGGCAAACAAAACTCACTTGCCTCGCTTCTGGATGGGAGATGGCAGGAGCCACTTGGTACTATCAAACCAGCCCGACTTGGCACTGGTGCCACCATGGGTCTGGTAACAATCCTACCTGTCATGGATTGCCAGGAGCAAGCCGGCCACTCCCAGCCACAGTCCCCCAAACACAAACCAGGGCCCTTTTCCCTGGCAAAAAAAACCTCATCTGCCCCGCTTCTGGATGGGAGATGGCACGAGTCACTTGGCACTTTCAAAGCAGACTGACTTGGCTGTGTTGCCAACTTGGGTCTTGGAACCATCCTGCGTGTCGTAGATTTTTAGGAGCCAGCCGGACACTGCAAGCCATAGGGCCTCATACAAAAACCTCGCCAATTTCACTGGCAAACAAAACTCACCTGCCCCTCTTCTGGATGGCAGATTGCAGGAGGCACTTGGTACTATCAAACCAGCCTGACTTGGCAGTGTTGCCACCTTGGGTCTGGGAGCCATCCTGCATATAAAGAATTTAAGGATTCAGCCGGCTGCTCCCAGCCATAGGCTTCCAAACACAAACCACGGAACTTTTCCCTGGCAAACAAACCTCAGCTGCCCTGCTTCTGGATGGCAGATTGCAGGAAACACTTGGCACTGTAATACCAACCTGACTTTGCACTGCAGCCACCATGGGTCTGGGAAAGCCACCGCGTATAATGGATTTTAAGGAGCCAGCTGGCCACCCCCAGTCACAGCCCCCAAACACAAACCTCGGCCCCTTTGCCTGGCAAACAAAACTCACCTCTTCCGCTTCTGGATGGCAGATTGCAGGAGACACTTGGTACTATCAAACCAGCCTGACTTGGCACTGGTGCTACCTTGGGTCTGGGAATCATCCTGCCTATGGTAGAATTTCAGGAACCAGACGGCCACTGCCGTCCATAGGACCCAAACACAAACCTCGGCCCGTTTCCCTGGAAAAAAAAATTCACCTCTTCCGCTTCTGGTTGGAAGATTGCAGGAGCCACTTGTTACTATCAAACAAGTCCAACTTGGCACTGGTGCCACCTTGGGTCTGGGAAGCATCCTGCGTATCGTGGATTGTCAGGAGCCAGCCGGCCGCTACCAGCCACAATCCCCCAAACACAAACCACGGCCCCTTTCTCTGGCCAACAAAACTCAGCTGCCCCACTTCTGGATGGCAGATTGCAGGAGCCACTTGGCACTGTCAAAACTGCCCGACATGGCTTTGGTGCAACCTTGGGTCTGGGAGAACTCTCGCGTACCATGGATTTTAAGGAGCCATCCGTCCACTCCCAGCCGCAGCCCCCCAAAAACAAACTTCGGCCCTTTTCTCGGGCAAGATAAACTCTCCTGCCCCGCTCCTGGATGGCAGATTGCAGGCGCCACTTGGTACTATAAAATCAGCCATGCTTGGCACTGGTGCCACCTTGGGTTTGGGAACAATCCTGCGTATCGTAGATTTACAGAGGCCTGGGGGCCACTCCGTGCCACAGCCCCCTGAACACAAACCTCGGCTCTTTTTTCTGGCAAAAAAAATGTAGCTGCCCCGCTTCTGGATGACAGATGGCACGAGACACTTGGTACTATCAAACAAGTCCGACTTGGCCCTGGTGCCACCTTGGGTCTGGGAAGCATCCTGGATATCGTAGATTTTCAGGAGGCAGCCGGCCTCTGCCGGCCATCAGACACCAGACACATACTGGGCCGGTTTCCCGGGGAAACAAAACTCACCTGCCCCGCTTCTGGATGGCAGATTGCAGGAGCCACTTGGTACTATAAAACCAGCCCGACTTGGCACTGGTCCCACCTTGGGTCTTGGAAATCTCTCGCATATCATTTATTTTAAGGAGCCAGCCGGCCACTCCCAGCCATAGCCCCCCAAACACAAACCACGGCTCTTTTCCCTGGCAAAAAAACTAACCTGCCCCGCTTCTGGATGGCAGATTGAACGAGTCACTTGGCACTATCAAACCAGCGCAACTTGGCAGTGTTGCCACCTTGGGTCTGGGAACGATCCTGCGTATCGTAGATTTTCAGGAACCAGCTGGACACTGCAGGCCATAGGCCCCCATACAAAAACCTCGCCAATTTCACTGGCATACAAAACTCACTTGCCCCGCTTCAGGATGGCAGATGGAAGGAGACACTTGGTACCATCAAACCAGCCTGACTTGGCAGTGTTGCCACCTTGGGTCTTGGAGCCATCCTGCATATAAAGAATTTAAGGATCCAGCCGGCCAGTCTCAGCCACAGGTCTTTGAACACAAACCATTTCCGTTTTCCCTTGCAAACAACACTCACCTGCCCCCTATCTAGAGGGCAGATTGCAGGAGACACTTGATACTATCACACCAGCCCGACTAGACACTGTTGCCAACTTGGGTGTGGGAACCATCTTGCATATCGTGGATTTTCAGGAGCCAGACGGCCACTCCAATCCACAGCCCCCTGAATACAAACCAGGGCCTGTTTATCGGGCAAACAAAACACAGCTGCCTTGCTTCTGGATGGCAGATTGCAGGAGCCACTTGGTACTATTAAACCAGCCCGACTTGGCACTGGTGCCACCTTGGGTCTGGGAACCATCCTGCATATAAAGAATTTAAGGATCCAGACGGCCACTCTCAGCCACAGGTCTTGGAACACAAACGACTTCCTTTTTCCCTTGCAAACTACACTCACCTGCCCCACTTCTGGATGGCATATTGCAGGAGATACTTGTTACTAAAAAACAAGCCCGATTTGGCACTGGTGCCACCTTGGGTCTGGGAACCATCCTGCGTATCGTGGATTCTCAGGAGCCAGCCGGACACTGCAGGCCATAGTCCCCCATACAAAAACCTCGCCAATTTCACTGGCAAACAAAACTCACCTGTCCCGCTTCTGGATGGGAGATAGCAGGAGCCACTTGGCACTGTCAAACCAGCCCGACTTGGTACTGGTGCCACCGTGGCTCTGGGAAAACTCCCGCGTATCATGGATTTTAAGGAGCCAGCCGGCCACTGCAAGCTGCAGCCCCCCGAAAACAAACCTCGGCCCTTTTCTCATGCAAAAAAAAATCCTGCCCCGCTTCTGGATGGCAGATGGCACGAGTCACTTAGCACTTTCAAACCAGACTGACTTGGCTGTGTCCAACTTGGGTCTTGGAACCATCCTGCGTGTCGTAGATTTTCAGGAACCAGCCGGACACTGCAAGCCATAGGGCCCCATACAAAAACCTCGGCAATTTCACTGGCAAACAAAACTCACCTTCCCCTCTTCTGGAGGGCAGATTGAAGGAACCACTTGGTATCATCAAACCAGCCTGACTGGGCAGTGTTGCCACCTTGGGTCTGGGAGCCATCCTGCATATAAAGAATTTAAGGATCCGGACGGCCACTCTCAGCCACAGGTCTTGGAACTCAAACCACTTCCGTTTTCCCTTGCAAACAACACTCACCAGCCTCACTTCTGGATGGCAGATTGCAGGAGGCACTTGGTACTATCTAACCAGCCCGACTTGGCACTGGTGCCACCTTGTGTCTGGGAACCATCCTGCGTATCGTGAATTTTCAGGAGCCAGCCAGCCACTCTCAGCCACAGGTCTTGGAACTCAAACCACTTCCGTTTTCCCTTGCAAACAACACTCACCAGCCTCACTTCTGGATGGCAGATTACAGTAGCCACTTGGTACTATCAAACCTGCCCGACTTGACACAGTGTTTAAAACGAAGGGAAGCCAATCCACCTTGTCGTCTATCAGCATTGACTCCAATTCATTGAATAAATCAGCCACTTTATATAACAGTGGTAATTAACTTCATGCATATTGCAAAATCCAAGCTCACTAGAGGTTAACAGCGAAAACTCTAACCCCTCCTTTTCTTTTGCCATACGCATGATTGTTTATTGAAATCAGGACCAGTGTTCCCACTGTGATATGAAAGCCAAGTATTGGAGAGTGCTTTTGTTACTTCTTTAGAAGTTTAGAATATTCCGAAAAGATGCTACCTGGGGACTTGCAATTAATGAATTATTTTCTGTACGTAGGTCAAATGACATTAACTTTGAAAAAGGAAAATTAGTCTTATTCCACGTGCCAATTCTGAAGTAGATTAATAAGCCTTAAGCAGAAGATGGATGTGAAGAGGGATATGACATGAAAGGTTAAGCAACACTGCTGACAGCAAAAGGCTTACCTGCTGCAGATACAGGAGACAAAATACTATTTTGACACAAACATTGCTATTCAGACGACAGTAAAATTCTGAGTGACAGCAAAATTTACTCAGTCATGACAGTGAAATTTGCTCACATCAAAATGTGCTAATCAATTCTTAGTGTAAGCTAAGCACCTTAAGCATAGGGTAGTTCAAGCGTAACTGGTATTTGATGGCAAAAAAGGCAACTTGGTCTGCGTTTCTCACTTCTACTCCATTCAAAAGCTTACTCTGTCTCAGATTCCTTCGGAGGGATACCAACGCAAGCGGCGAAAGAAAGGCAAATTTGTTAATTGCAGGTGGAAAGAGGGAGGCCAACAAAAGAAAACAAAAGAACAGTAATAATGAAATGCTCCCCTGTCTTCTGTGAAAAGTAAAGGCACAGACAAGAAAGAACAAGTGCAAACTTCTCACTAGAGAAACGCACT
Source organism: Melospiza melodia melodia (assembly GCF_035770615.1). NCBI lineage: Eukaryota > Metazoa > Chordata > Aves > Passeriformes > Passerellidae > Melospiza > Melospiza melodia. Next base: position 5,218,934 of record NW_026948505.1, read on the forward strand.
TGATCTGACTCAAGTATTTTGCGGTACATTTCTTGCTGTTTTCTCATGCCAAACATATTAACCATTGAAGGTGTCGCTTTCCTCTTTCTGGAATACAGCTAGGAAGATGGCTGTGTCATTGCTGACAAGCTGCTATTCTCAGAGGTGTCCAGCTGAAAGTCCTAGATCAATTGATTTGCTCTGTCACTTTGATATGGCATGACTTACAGTTGCAGCACCTGAACTGGCCAGCCCTACAATTCTTTGCCCCTTGAATGGTTAGATAGGCTCCTTGGCAACTGGCATTTGTAAGGACATGAAACTATGCAGAATTTGCACCGTGAGATGATGCCAAATGAGTCACGCCAGCGGAATAACTAGGGCATGCAAGGCAGAGAGAGGGAAATGAGAGCACAAGAAGAGAGTACACAAGAAGAGAGTACAATCTCCTTTTTTCTGAAACACTGTAGAGATCAAACTGAACACAAATCTTCCTAGGGGTAGTTCTTGCAAAAGACTAAGAGTTCTTTTTTTTGTTGACAGGCCTGGAATATTTAGCTTTGGATCACGGCAAAATGCAGATGACAAAACGAGGCCTTGAGGTCACATCCAGTATGAAGCAGTATGAAAGAGGAAAGCAGCTGAGAGCGTCAACCCTGCTAAGTAGTCTCAGTATTCTTCTTGACATGAGCAGAAATTGGAAATGAGTCTCTGAAAATTACAAAGGAGGCAGAAGAAAAGGGAGCGATGACTCCTCTGGCATAGTGTTTCCTAACAGGGATCTTCAAAATGGAAAGGTTGTATCATCCTTTCAACTGAAGGAAGGTATGAAAACAACAGGAAGGAAATGGCATCAAATACTCTGGGCAGTGTACTTCTAGACAGAAAGGCCACTGATGGAAAACCAACTCAACTGGCATCAATGCAGCAGCATTGTACTAAAGCCAGAAATGTCCAGCGCTTCGCTCTCTGCCATTCCATTCAGATGCACACAGCAGCTCTGCAACATTCCTACTGATCATCTCCTTGGCAAACTGGGAGTGAGGGTCCGTGGTGATGCAGAGTCCCCAGGCAGATGCAAAGGAGAGCTGCTTTCTTGCAAAAACCAGGCTTTTGAAATACTCAGGCCTTTATCAGTTCCATAGCTTTAAGCCATAACAAACACAATTCAACCAACCACCATGCACCACGCTGTGAACACACGACGGTCCTAGAACTTGTTGATCTACCTCGAATTCAGCTGCCTCACCTTCCACAGTCCTTTTCTACTTAGCCAAAGAAATGGGCCTCAGTCCAAGGCCTTCCTTTTGTAAGCTTCTAGCTATATGCAGCAGCAAACCACTACTTTCTTCTGTGCCAAGACTTTAGGTAGACAATTTGCATCTGCCCTTCCAGTGAAACCTAATGGGGAGAGAAAAGCCTATCAGAGATGTTCAGTCATTCCATTTTCTAGACAGGCCAAATAAAAAGAAAAGCAAGCTATGGGATTGTGTACTTGCTCTTACAAAACACCTGCTGCCCTCTGACAATCAACTAGCAGAAAACCAGCCAAACTGAGACTTGAGGCAAACAACCCTTGGAAGGGAATAATGATGTGATCAATCAAGACAACACTTTTCCAGGCTACCGAGATATTGGAAATGTCAGCAAAGGCTTGAGAACAAAGGCTGAACAAATGGGGAAAGGGTAAAAGAATCCCAAGAAAAACATGACCAAAGGTTAAAACAATTCCAAGAAAAACATAGGCAACTAACCTGTTGAAGCCTTCAGGAAAGCAGTGGCCGCTGATGTACATAGGCCATTCAAGTTAATTGACCCATGCACCTTCCACTCCTTTTTCATAGGGTGAATTGAGACCATGGAATCACAATTCCTTGGATTCTGTTCTGAACTTTAGGAGAGAAGTACAGCAGCTGAAGCACCTGTTACTGATGTGATACCCAGAAACACTGAGTTGACACATTTCATATTTGGCCGATCACAACACGCAAGACTAAGAGGATAAGGCTGGCTTATTTTCAGGACACAATTGTTGTTTGACAGCCTGCTCTGATTCCGGCAAAACTTTTTCATTAGCTTCTCTCTAAAAGGAGAAAGTCCAGTTCAATGTCCCGCCCAACTACTGCAATTATACCAGTTGGCTTGTCGAGCCAAAAAATTGAATTGGAAACTACGGAGCCCCCCAGAGCTAAAAGCCGCTCCCGGGCATCTTTCGGCAGAAGCCGGGCTGAGGAGAGCACTGTGACCGGCAGAATCTTTGCACAAGAAGCCGTTTCTTTGCCTCCAGGAGCCGGAAAGAGCAGCAGCTTCGGGAAGGTGAAGAAGGAAGATGTAAAACACTGGGATTGTGTGCGCAGCTTGCCAACTGATAGAAAACAGTACCGTTGCACTCTCCTGACTTTTCCAATCACATGAACATTCGATTGGAAGCTGTTTTGGACAACTTTTCTTCCTGCCAAACACTTGGCAGACCTCCGTGCAACTTCTAGAACACGATGGGGGTTGTTTTCTGTGCTGGCTCAATTTTTTCATAGCCAGACATAGTGGAAAAACTTTGTGATAAGATGTAGATGACAAGAGAAGCTAAGGACTGGATGTAAGCAAATGACACCCATCTTCAAAACAGGCAATTAGGGGGACTCGCAGTAGTATAAACCAGCCCACCTCTTTTTTATCCCCAGGAAGTTGATGAAGCAGCTCTTCCTGGAAAACCTTGCCAGGCACAAGAAAAATGACAAAATAATGTAGTTAGCATGATTTTTCAGAGGAATTTCATGCTGAACATCACTTTAAACTCCTCTGATGAATCAACTTGACTGGTAGATGAAGGGAATATTATCTGCCTGGGCTTCAGGGAGGTTTTTGACATATCTCTACATGGCAGCACACATACATATGGAAGCAATAGTGCAAAGGGGAGGGAATCAGTGTCTTTTCAGTGATGCTGAGGGAAAAGACAAGAGGCAGTGGGCACACACTGAAATACAGGAGATTGCCTTTGAACATCAGTAAATGTTTCTTTATTGTGAGGGTGACTGAACCACGGCACAGACTGCCCAGAAAGATTGTGGAGCCTGGATCTTTGAAGACATTAAAAGTACACCCAGATAGAATCCTGGGCAAGAGGCTCTAGGTATCCTGGTTTAGGCAGGGGGGTTGGGCCTGGTTAGCCCCACCAACCGCTTCCACTCTCATTCTGTGCTAGTGAATTCTCTTCAAGATGCATTTCAAGCACTGGCATGACAAAGTTCTGTGCAGACAGAGATCCAAATGGACATGGCATCTAAGTTCCTGAGGCAGTGTTCAAGAAGAATGTAAAACTCTGGCACAAGTGTCTCTTCCCTAACTGAATCCCTTTCATGGGAAAATTCCCAGCTATAGAAAGATCTTCTGATACGCATGCTTAAAACTGACACTGGCTGAGCAAATTTCTCCCTACGTGTATCTAAGACCAGTTAGGATCTTCACCCAAAGTGCTGTCAACATAGTCACAGAATGCCTATTGTTAAGAAGTGACAACTTCCATCAGAATGGCAACTATTGGTCCACAAAATGGATTAATGGATGGGAATTATCTACTTGGGTTAAAAACAAAAATAAAGAGTTGGTCTTTATTTATCAATTTCATTGCAATATTGATAAGGGAAGAAAAAGACCTAAGTCCTTGACTTTCTGAACTCGAGGAAAGATTTTATAAATTCCTTCTAAAAATGTATGATCACAATCAGACTACTGAAACCATTTTAGTTGGGAAAAAAGTTCCAAAATTGTCTAGATAGTGGCAAAGAAGCCAAGAAAATAGGAAAGAAACAAAAAGAGAGCAAAAGAGTCAGCTTCAGTGTACAAGCTCGTTCTAGAAGTAGTCTGCTGGGAAAAGGAACCCCCAGCTGAATTTCCAAAGTATTCCTGTGCTTGATTCAGTAACTGGTCAATGTAAAAACCAATCCTTTTGTACAACTTCTTCCAGCAACAAAAACTCCAGCAGGTTGACACTACCATCATGCCTGTTCCAGACATATTTGAAAGAGAAATGATGATTTTCTTGAAAACCTACTTGCATAAAAGTTGCAAGATGGTGGAGGGATTCCCACATCCTCCTTCCTCCATCTGGCTTGAAAGTATATTTGATAAAATATGCAACAAAGCACATGATTTATAAGGGAGAGTCAAATGGATGATTTGGGAATTGATCTCTTGTTGATAGTAAACTTCATATCCACTCGGTGTGACCTTTTTAAAACAAAATGTGGAGCTGAGGCATGAATCTGCCACAACAATTGTAAAGCAAACATACACACTCCCCTTCACATGCCCCCCCTTCCACACACACCTAGGCACACACAGAGATCAGCATAGCAGATCATGAACACCTTGGAAAAGACTGAAATGCTAAATGCCTCTCTTGATGGGCAAAAGAGCTGGTGCAGTAATTCAAATGCCTGGTACAAAAATTCTGTTTAATATTTAGCTCCTATTTAAAACACAGCTTTTCATTTCATTCTATTTACAGAATATTTTCATTTCATTTGTTTCTTTAAAATTACTTAGTTCTCACCTGTTGTATGTCTAGGAATATTTTCTTCCAAAAATAGAAAAAAATAGATGATATCTTTTCAGCAGAAAACATTGGTTGATACATTTTTAAACCATCATGATATGGCAGAATTGTTGTGTCCCTCTCTAAGGTGGAAGAGGCATTTGGATCACAGATCATCTACAATGAAATACTTGACATGTTTAAGATGCTTTCAATCAATTTTGATCGTCAATTGCTTATTCGTTGTAAACAGTAATTTTTCAGTGAAGGGAAAGTGTGTGTGGTATATCTACATGATGTGTTCAAACCCAGTTCCTACTAATGGCCAGGCTGAATTCCAGTAAATAATGTCCCGAATGATATTTTGCCGCCTTCTTTGGCACTTCATGAAATCTTACCATGATGAAGTGCTGAAACACAGAGATTTTCTCTTAGAGAGTGTCTCATGTTGTAACCCATCCCATGGATTTTATGCTGTAATTCTTATCTCTTTTAAAATTTGCTATCTTCTGTACAGTTTTCATGAAAATTTCTGTTACAGTAGTGAATAGCACAGATAAATGTCATTTTGTACAACTTTGAATTTACCCCAAGAGCTGAGAGAAAACTTGCTCCTATACTTCAATCTGAGTTTCTTCTATAGTCCAACTTTGTTTCTCTACCATCAAGCTTCTCCTTTGTTGCTGCTCCAAGCCCCGTCCAAGCTGACCTTGAATACTTTCAGGGATGGGACACGCACAACTTCTCTGGGCAACCTGTTCCAGTGTTCCATCACTCCCACAGTAAAAAAGGCCTTCCTTTCATCTAATATGTGTAGGAAATCATAAATCTAGGCATAGAAACTTGGAGTGCAAATTTGAAATCCTTTGGATTTGAAGCACATTTTATATGAATACTGACTTACAGATGACTAAAAGATGGTGATGGGCATTTGAGCTGACAAGTTTTGAAAAAGTGCACTGAAATTAAAATTGAAACCACTAAAATTAAAAACTCCTTGCCATTTTCTTTTTCCTCTCCTATTCAAAATTGCATATGTCAGATATCAGTGCTTCATGCAAACCTCTCAGATGCTCTCAGAGAAAAAGCTTTTCTTTCAGACTAAGTTGCGGTTGACGCAGAACACTAGCAGTAGTGAAAGTTTTTCTGGGCATCGGGGCAGCACCTTCTCCTTGGATTTGTATGCAGAATGCATTTTATCCAAACTGGAAAATAGATCCCAGCTCTGTTCTATTAATCATTCTTACTACATCAGGCCTGACGATTCTGTGAAAAGTAGCCTGTGGACCTTGAAGATAGCACATGTGAAACAGATGAGAGGTGATGGAGAAGTTGAGAGAGAGAAAAAAGAGCATATGGCCCAGTACGGACACCAGAAAGTATTTCTTCACGTGATCATGGCAGATTGCAGGAGCCACTTGGTAATATCAAACCAGCCCGACTTGGCACTGGTGCCACCTTGGGTCTGGGAACCATCCTGCGTATCGTGGATTTTCAGGAGCCAGCCGGCCACTCCCAGCCACAGGCCCCAAAACACAAACCACAGCCCTTTACTCTGGCAAACAAAACTCACCTGCCCCTTTTCTGGATGGCAGATTGCAGGAGCCATTTGGTACTATCAAACAACCCCATCTTGGTACAGGTGCACCGTTGGGTCTGAAAACCATGCTGAGTATGGCAGATTTTCAGGAACTCAGGGCCATAGGCCCCCAGACACGAACCTCGGCCCGTTTCACTGACAAACACAACTCACCTGCCTCGCTTCTGGATGGCAGATTGCAGAAGCAGCTTGGTACAATCAAACCAGCCAAACTTGGCACTGTTGCCACCTTGGGTCTGGAAACCATCCTGCAAATTGTGGATTTTCAGGAGCCAGCCGGCCACTCCTACCCACAGGACCCCAAACACAAACCTCGGCCCATTTCTCTAACAAAAAAAACTCACGTGGCCCTCTCCTGTATGGCAGACTGCAGGTGGCACTTGGCACTATCAAACCAGCTTGACTTTGCAGTGTTTCCACCATGGGTCTGGGAAAAAATCCTGCGTATCCTGGATATTCAGGAGCTAGACAGTCACACCCTGCCACAGGCCGCAAAAAAAAACCTAGGCCCTTTTCCCTGGCAAACAAAACTCACCTGCCCCACTTGTGGATGGCAGATTGCACGAGCCACTTGGTATTATAAAACCAGCTCGACTTGGCAGTGTGTCCACCATGGGTCTGGGAAAAATCCTGCGTATCGTGGATTTTCAGGAGCTAGCCGGTCACTTCCTGACACAGACCGCCAAAAAAATCCTAGGCCCTTTTCCCTGGGAAACAAAAGTCACCTGGCCCACTTCTGAAAGTCAGATTGCTGGAGCCACTTAGAACTTCCAAATAAACCAGACTTGGCAGTTTTGCCCCTTTGGGTCTCGGAGCCATCCCCCATATAAAAGATTTCAAAGAGCCACCGGGTCACTCTCATCAAAGGCCCCGAAAGAAAAACCATGGCCCTTTCCCCTTGCAAACAAAACTCACCTGCCCTGCTTCTGGATAGCAGACTGCAGGAGGCAGTTTGTATGTTCAAACCAGCCCGACTTGGCAGTGGTGCCACGTTGGGTGTGGGAAGCATCCTGCGTATCGTGGATTTTCAGGAGGCAGCCGGCCACTCCCAGCCACAGGCACTCAAACACAAACCACGGCCCTTTTCCCGGGCAAACAAAACTCAGCTGCCCCGCTTCTGGAAGGTAGATTGCAGGAGCCACTTGGTACTATAAAACCAGCCTGACTTGGCACGGTTCTCTATTGGTCCCCATTGAAATCGCAAGATTCCCTTTCCCTTCACAAAAGGAAATGAAATTTCTTTTCGGGAAGGGAAAGGGAATCTTGCAACCCTTAAAAGAAAGCCTTACAAACACTCTGGAAAGGAGATAGGATCAAATGAAATGCAATTGATAAAAAAAACAGAAAATCGGGAATTTTTGTTCCTTTAGAAAATGGCCTGTGAGGAAATGAGCTGCATTGCAAAGGACCAACACATGCCAAAAAAAAGCTCAAAGATTTTGGAAAAAAAAGGGGGAGAAGTCAAGGAGGGAGAAAAAACTTAGGGGGCAAGATATGAGGGACATGGCATGGACACTTCAGAAAACAACCAAAAAAGTAAAAAATCTTTGCGAAAGTCAAAGCCATCAAAATGCAGTCAGGCCTTACGCCAGCAAGTGCAGGCACATGCAGCAAAGCTTGCCAAAATTGATCCTTACTGAAGGCCAAAAGAGAAAAGAAGGACTTGCAAACACGCTGGAATGGAGTTAGCATCAAAGGAATTGCAATTGGAGGAGAAAGAAGAAAATTTGTGAAATTCCCCGATTACAAGAAAATGGCCCGGGATTATATCAGGTGCAGTGCAAAACAAAAAAACATGCCAAAACTAAGCTCACAGATGTTTCAAAAGTAGGGGAAAACATCAAGGAGGAGGACACAACTTGGAGGGGAAGATATGAGGGACATGGCATCGATACATGGAAAAAAAAAAAAAGAACAAAATCCTTCCCAAAGTCAAAGCCATCAAAAGGCATGGCAGGCCATCAAGGGCAGGGACAAGCACCAAATATTCCTCTATAGGTCGCCATTGAAAACACAAGATTCCCTTTCCCTTCCCGAAAAGAACATTTCTGGAAGGAAAGGGAATTTTGCGACCCTGAAAAAAAAGCATTACAAACACAATGGAGAGAGGATCAAATGAAAGGCAATTGAAAAAATGCCTGTTGCAGGGAGAGACAAGTGAGCTCATGAACATCCACAATACGCATGATGATTCCCACACCCAAAGTGCCAACACTGCCAAGTCAGGTTGGTTTGATAGTACAAAGTTTCTCGTTCAATCATCCATCAACAAGTGAGGCAGGTGAGTGTTGTCTGCCAGGGGAATAGGCGGTATATTGTGTTGGAGGGCCTGGGGCTGCTAGTGGCCGGCTGGCTCCTGACAATCCACGATACACAGGATGGTTCCCAGACCCAAGGTGGCAACACTGCCAAGTCGGGCAGGTTTGATAGCACAAAGTGGCTCCGGCAGTCTGCCATCCAGAAGCTCGGCAGGTGAGTTTTGATTGCAAGGGAAAGGGCCGTGGTTTGTATTGGAGGCCTGTGGCCGGGAGTGGCCTGCTGGTTCCTGATAATCTACGATAAGCAGGATTCTTGTCAGACACAAGGTGGCAACACTGACGAGTAAGGATGGTTTCATAGTACCAAGCAGCTCCTGCAATCTGCCATCCAGAAGCGGGGCAGGTGAGTTTTGTTTGCAAGGCAAAGGGCCCGTGGTTTTTGTTTGGGGGGCTGTGGCTGAGAGTGGCTGGCTGGCTCCTGAAAATCCACGTTACACGAGAGAGTTCCTAGATGCAAGGCGGCACCATTGCCAAGTTGGGCTGGTTTGGCAGTACCAAGTGGCTTCTGCTACCTGCCATCCAGAAGTGGGGCTGCAGATTTTTGTTTGCCAGGGAAACAAGCCGAGTTTTTTGCTTAAGGGCATGTGGCTGGGATTGGCCGGCTAGCTCCTGAAAATCCACGTTATGCAGGATTGTTTCCAGAAGCAAGGTGACACCAGTGCCAAGTCGGGCTGGTTGGTTAGTACCAAGTGGCTCCTGCAATCTGCCAACCAGAAGCGGGGCAGGTGAGTTTTGTTTGCCGGGGAAAAGGGACGTTGTTCTCGTTGGAGGTCGTGTGGCTCGGAATGGCCAGCTGGACCCTGAAAATCCACGATACGCAAGATGGTTCCCAAACCCAAGGATTGGAAGCTGTTTTGGAACCCTTTTCTTCCTGGCAAAAACTTGGCAGACCTCCGTGCAATGTCTAGAACACGATGGGAGATATTTTCTGAGCTGGCACTGTTTTTCCTAGCCAGACATAGTGGAAAAGCTTTCTGCTAAGATGTAGATGAGAAGAGACGCTAAACACGAAAGCACGATGCTCTCCGGAGCTAAGAGACGCTCCCGGGCGTCTTTCGGCAGAAGCCGCGCTAAGGAGAGCACTGTGAGCGGCACAATCATCTTCGCGAGAAGAAGCCGCTTCTTTGGCATCGGGAGCCGGAGAGATCGGCATCTTCGGGAAGGTGAAGAAGGAAGCTGTACAACACTGGGATTGTGTGCGCAGCTTGCCAACTGGTAGAAAACAGTACCTTTGCACTCTCCTGACTTTTCCAATCACATGAACATTCGATTGGAAGCTGTTTTGGGCAACTTTTCTTTTCTTCCTGCCAAACATTTGGCAGACCTCCGTGCAACGTCTAGAACACGATGGGAGTTGTTTTCTGTGCTGGCACAGCTTTTCCTAGCCAGACATAGTGGAAAAGCTTTCTGCTAAGATGTAGACTACAAAAGACGCTAAACACAAAAGTACGATGCTCTCCGGAGCTAAAAGCCGCTCCCGGGCGTCTTTCGGCAGAAGCCGCGCTAAGGAGAGCACTGTGACCGGCACAATCGTCTTTGCGCAAAGTAGCCGCTTCTTCGCCTCCGGGAGCCGGAGAGAATGGCTCCTTCGGGAAGGTGAAGAAGGAAGCTGTACAACACTGGGATTGTGTGCGCAGCTTGCCAACTGATAGAAAACAGTACCTTTGCGCTCTCCTGACTTTTCCAATCACATGAACATTCGATTGGAAGCTGTTTTGGAACTCTTTTCTTTTCTTCCTGCCAAACACTTGGCAGACCTCCGTGCAACGCCTAGAACAAGATGGGAGTTTTTTTCTGTGCTGGCACAGCTTTTCCTAGCCAGACATAGTGGAAAAGCTTTCTGCTAAGATGTAGACAACAAAAGACGCTAAATACGAAAGTACGATGCTCTCCGGAGCTAAAAGCCGCTCCCGGGCGTCTTTCGGCAGAAGCCGCGCTAAGGAGAACACTGTGACCCGCACAATCGTCTTTGCGTGAAGTAGCCGCTTCTTCGTCTCCGGAAGCCGGGGAGAGCAGCAGCTTCGGGAAGGTGAAGAAGGAAGCTGTACAACACTGGGATTGTGTGCGCAGCTTGCCAACTGATAGAAAACAGTACCTTTGCACTCTCCTGACTTTTCCAATCACATGAACATACGATTGGAAGCTGTTTTGGACAACTTTGCTTTAATTCCTGCCAAACACTTGGCAGACCTCCGTGCAACGTCTATAACACGATGGGAGTTGTTTTCTGTGCTGGCACAGCTTTTCCTAGCCAGACATAGTGGAAAAGCTTTCTGCTAAGATGTAGACTACAAAAGTCGCTAAACACGAAAGTACGATGCTCTCCGGAGCTAAAAGCCGCTCCCGGGCGTCTTTCGGCAGAAGCCGCGCTAAGGAGAGCACTGTGACCGGCACAATCGTCTTTGCGCAAAGTAGCCGCTTCTTTGCCTCCGGGAGCCGGAGAGAGCGGCAGCTTCGGGAAGGTGAAGAAGGAAGCTGTACAACACTGGGATTGTGTGCGCAGCTTGCCAACTGATAGAAAACAGTACCTTTGCACTCTCCTGACTTTTCCAATCACATGAACATTGAATTGGAAGCTGTTTTGGACAACTTTTCTTTTCTTCCTGCCAAACACTTGGCAGACCTCCGTGCAACGTCTAGAACATGAATGGATTTGTTTTCTGTGCTGGCACTGTTTTTCCTAGCCAGACATAGTGGAAAAGCTTTCTGCTAAGATGTAGACTACAAACGACGCTAAACACGAAAGTACGATGCTCTCCAGAGCTAAAAGCCGCTCCCGGGCGTCGTTCGGCAGAAGCCGCGCTAAGGAGAGCACTGTGACCGGCACAATCGTCTTTGCGCGAAGAAGCCGCTTCTTCACGTCCGGGAGCCGGAGAGAGCGGCAGCTTCGGGAAGGTGAAGAAGGAAGCTGTACAACACTGGGATTGTGTGCGCAGCGTGCCAACTGATAGAAAACAGTACATTTGCACTCTCCTGACTTATCCAATCACATGAACATTGGATTGGAAGCTGTTTTGGGCAACTTTTCTTTTCTTCCTGCCAAACATTTGGCAGACCTCTCTGCAACGTCCAGAACACTATGGGAGTTGTTTTCTGTGCTGGCACAGTTTTTCCCAGCCAGACATAGTGGAAAAGCTTTCTGCTAAGATGTAGACTACAAAAGACGCTAAATACGAAAGTACGATGCTCTCCGGAGCTAAAAGCCGCTCCCGGGCGTCTTTCGGCAGAAGCCGCGCTAAGGAGAGCACTGTGACCGGCACAATCGTCTTTGCGCGAAGTAGCCGCTTCTTCGCCTCCGGGAGCCGGAGAGAGCAGCAGCTTCGGGAAGGTGAAGAAGGAAGCTGTACAACACTGGGATTGTGTGCGCAGCTTGCCAACTGATAGAAAACAGTACCTTTGCACTCTCCTGACTTTTCCAATCACATGAACATTCGATTGGAAGCTGTTTTGGACAACTTTGCTTTAATTCCTGCCAAACACTTGGCAGACCTCCATGCAACGTCTAGAACACGATGGGAGTTGTTTTCTGTGCTGGCACAGTTTTTCCTAGCCAGACATAGTGGAAAAGCTTTCTGCAATGATGTAGACTACAAAAGACGCTAAACACGAAAGTACGATGCTCTCGGGAGCTAAAAGCCGCTCCCGGGCGTCTTTCGGCAGAAGCCGTGCTAAGGAGAGCACTGTGACCGGCACAATCGTCTTTGCGCGAAGTAGCCGCTACTTTGTCTCCGGGAGCCGGAGAGAGCGGCAGCTTCGGGAAGGTGAAGAAGGAAGCTGTACAACACTGGGATTGTGTGCGCAGCTTGCCAACTGATAGAAAACAGTACCTTTGCACTCTCCTGACTTTTCCAATCACATGAACATTCGATTGGAAGCTGTTTTGGACAACTTTGCTTTAATTCCTGCCAAACACTTGGCAGACCTCCGTGCAACGTCTAGAACACGATGGGAGTTGTTTTCTGTGCTGGCACAGCTTTTCCTAGCCAGACATAGCGGAAAAGCTTTCTGCTAAGATGTAGACAACAAAAGACACTAAACAGGAAAGAACGATGCTCTCCGGAGCTAAAAGCCGCTCTCGGGCGTCTTTCGGCTGAAGCCGCGCTAAGGAGAGCACTGTGACCGGCACAATCGTCTTTGCGCGAAGTAGCCGCTTCTTCGTCTCTGGAAGCCGGAGAGAGCGGCAGCTTCGGGAAGGTAAAGAAGGAAGCTGTACAACACTGGGATTGTGTGCGCAGCTTGCCAACTAATAGAAAACAGTACCTTTGCACACTCCTGACTTTTCCAATCACATGAACATTCGATTGGAAGCTGTTTTGAACAACTTTGCTTTTCTTTCTGCCAAACACTTGGCAGAGCTCCGTGCAACGTCTAGAACACCATGGGAGTTGTTTTCTGTGCTGGCACAGCTTTTCCTAGCCAGACATAGTGGAAAAGCTTTCTGCTAAGATGTAGACTACAAAAGACGCTAAACACGAAAGTACGATGATCTCCGGAGCTAAAAGACACTCCCGGGCGTCTTTCGGCAGAAGCCGCGCTAAGGAGAGCACTGTGACCGGCACAATCGTCTTTGCGCGAAGTAGCCGCTTCTTCGCGTCCGGGAGCCGGAGAGAGCGGCAGCTTCGGGAAAGTGAAGAAGGAAGCTGTACAACACTTGGATTGTGTGCGCACCTTGAAAACTGATAGAAAACAGTACCTTTGCACTCTCCTGACTTTTCCAATCACATGAACATTCGATTGGAAGCTGTTTTGGACAACTTTGCTTTAATTCCTGCCAAACACTTGGCAGACCTCCGTGCAACGCCTAGAACAAGATGGGAGTTTTTTTCTGTGCTGGCACAGCTTGTCCTAGCCAGACATAGTGGAAAAGCTTTCTGCTAAGATGTAGACTACAAAAGACGCTAAATACGAAAGTACGATGCTCTCCGGAGCTAAAAGCCGCTCCCGGGCGTCTTTTGGCAGAAGCCGCGCTAAGGAGAGCACTGTGACCCGCACAATCGTCTTTGCGCAAAGTAGCCGCTTCTTCGCCTCCGGCAGCCGGAGAGAGCGGCAGCTTCGGGAAAGTGAAGAAGGAAGCTGTACAACACTGGGATTGTGTGCGCAGCTTGCCAACTGATAGAAAACAGTACCTTTGCACTCTCCTGACTTTTCCAATCACATGAACATTGAATTGGAAGCTGTTTTGGACAACTTTTCTTTTCTTCCTGCCAAACACTTGGCAGACCTCCGTGCAACGTCTAGAACATGAATGGATTTGTTTTCTGTGCTGGCACTGTTTTTCCTAGCCAGACATAGTGGAAAAGCTTTCTGCTAAGATGTAGACTACAAACGACGCTAAACACGAAAGTACGATGCTCTCCAGAGCTAAAAGCCGCTCCCGGGCGTCGTTCGGCAGAAGCCGCGCTAAGGAGAGCACTGTGACCGGCACAATCGTCTTTGCGCGAAGAAGCCGCTTCTTCACGTCCGGGAGCCGGAGAGAGCGGCAGCTTCGGGAAGGTGAAGAAGGAAGCTGTCCAACACTGTGATTGTGTGCGCAGCGTGCCAACTGATAGAAAACAGTACCTTTGCACTCTCCTGACTTATCCAATCACATGAACATTGGATTGGAAGCTGTTTTGGGCAACTTTTCTTTTCTTCCTGCCAAACATTTGGCAGACCTCTCTGCAACGTCCAGAACACTATGGGAGTTGTTTTCTGTGCTGGCACAGTTTTTCCCAGCCAGACATAGTGGAAAAGCTTTCTGCTAAGATGTAGACTACAAAAGACGCTAAATACGAAAGTACGATGCTCTCCGGAGCTAAAAGCCGCTCCCGGGCGTCTTTCGGCAGAAGCCGCGCTAAGGAGAGCACTGTGACCGGCACAATCGTCTTTGCGCGAAGTAGCCGCTTCTTCGCCTCCGGGAGCCGGAGAGAGCAGCAGCTTCGGGAAGGTGAAGAAGGAAGCTGTACAACACTGGGATTGTGTGCGCAGCTTGCCAACTGATAGAAAACAGTACCTTTGCACTCTCCTGACTTTTCCAATCACATGAACATTCGATTGGAAGCTGTTTTGGACAACTTTGCTTTAATTCCTGCCAAACACTTGGCAGACCTCCGTGCAACGTCTATAACACGATGGGAGTTGTTTTCTGTGCTGGCACAGCTTTTCCTAGCCAGACATAGTGGAAAAGCTTTCTACTAAGATGTAGACAACAAAAGACACTAAACAGGAAAGAACGATGCTCTCCGGAGCTAAAAGCCGCTCTCGGGCGTCTTTCGGCTGAAGCCGCGCTAAGGAGAGCACTGTGACCGGCACAATCGTCTTTGCTCGAAGTAGCCGCTTCTTCGTCTCTGGAAGCCGGAGAGAGCGGCAGCTTCGGGAAGGTAAAGAAGGAAGCTGTACAACACTGGGATTGTGTGCGCAGCTTGCCAACTAATAGAAAACAGTACCTTTGCACACTCCTGACTTTTCCAATCACATGAACATTCGATTGGAAGCTGTTTTGGACAACTTTGCTTTTCTTTCTGCCAAACACTTGGCAGAGCTCCGTGCAACGTCTAGAACACCATGGGAGTTGTTTTCTGTGCTGGCACAGCTTTTCCTAGCCAGACATAGTGGAAAAGCTTTCTGCTAAGATGTAGACTACAAAAGACGCTAAACACGAAAGTACGATGATCTCCGGAGCTAAAAGACACTCCCGGGCGTCTTTCGGCAGAAGCCGCGCTAAGGAGAGCACTGTGACCGGCACAATCGTCTTTGCGCGAAGTAGCCGCTTCCTCGACTCCGGGAGCCGGAGACAGCGGCAGCTTCGGGAAGGTGAAGAAGGAAGCTGTACAACACTGGGATTGTGTGCGCAGCTTGCCAACTGATAGAAAACAGTACCTTTGCGCTCTCCTGACTTTTCCAATCACATGAACATTCGATTGGAAGCTGTTTTGGACAACTTTGCTTTAATTCCTGCCAAACACTTGGCAGACCTCCGTGCAACGTCTAGAACACAATGGGAGTTTTTTTCTGTGCTGGCACAGCTTTTCCTGCCAGACATAGTGGAAAAGCTTTCTGCTAAGATGTAGACTACAAAAGACGCTAAACACGAAAGTACGATGCTCTCCGGAGCTAAAAGCCGCTCCCGGGCGTCTTTCGGCAGAAGCCGCGCTAAGGAGAGCACTGTGACCGGCACAATCGTCTTTGCGCGAAGTAGCCGCTTCTTTGCCTCCGGGAGCCGGAGAGAGCGGCAGCTTCGGGAAGGTGAAGAAGGAAGCTGTACAACACTGGGATTGTGTGCGCAGCTTGCCAACTGACAGGAAACAGAACCTTTACACTCTCCTGACTTTTCCAATCACATGAACATTCGATTGGAAGCTGTTTTGGACAACTTTTCTTTTCTTCCTGCCAAACACTTGGCAGACCTCCGTGCAACGTCTAGAACACAATGGGAGTTGTCTTCTGTGCTGGCACTGTTTTTCCTAGCCAGACATAGTGGAAAAGCTTTCTGCTAAGATGTAGACTACAAAAGACGCTATATACGAAAGGACGATGCTCTCCGGAGCTAAAAGCCGCTCCCGGGCGTCGTTCGGCAGAAGCCCCACTAAGGAGAGCACTGTGACCCGCACAATCGTCTTTACGCGAAGTAGCCGCTTCTTTGCCTCCGGGAGCCGGAGAGAGCGGCAGCTTCGGGAAGGTAAAGAAGGAAGCTGTACAACACTGGGATTGTGTGCGCAGCTTGCCAACTAATAGAAAACAGTACCTTTGCACTCTCCTGACTTTCCAATCACATGAACATTCGATTGGAAGCTGTTTTGGACAACTTTTCCTTTCTTCCTGCCAAACACTTGACAGACGTCCGTGCAACATCTAGAACACAATGGGAGTTGTTTTCTGTGCTGGGAAAGTTTTTCCTAGCCAGGCATAGTGGAAAAACTTTCTGCTAAGATGTAGACTACAAAAGACGCTAAGTAGGAAAGTACGATGCTCTCCGGAGCTAAAAGCCGCTCCCGGGCATCTTTCGGCAGAAGCCGCGCTAAGGAGAGCACTGTGACCGGCACAATCGTCTTTGCGCGAAGTAGCCGCTTCTTCGCCTCCGGGAGCCGGAGACAGCGGCAGCTTCGGGAAGGTGAAGAAGGAAGCTGTACAACACTGGGATTGTGTGCACAGCTTGCCAACTGATAGAAAACAGTAGCTTTGTACTCTCCTGACTTTTCCAATCACATGAACATTCGATTGGAAGCTGTTTTGGACAACTTTGCTTTAATTCCTGCCAAACACTTGGCAGGCCTCCGTGCAACGTCTAGAAGATGAATGGAGTTGTTTTCTGTGCTGGCACTGTTTTTCCTAGCCAGACATTGTGGAAAAGCTTTCTGCTAAGATGTAGACGAAAACAGACGCTAAACACGAAAGTACGATGCTTTCTGGAGCTAAAAGCCGCTCCCGGGCGTCTTCCGGCAGAAACCGTGCTAAGGAGAGCTCTGTGACCGGCACAATCGTCTTTGCGCGAAGTAGCCGCTTCTTCGCCTCCGGGAACCGGGAAGAGCGGGAGCTTCGGGAAGGTGAAGAAGGAAGCTGTACAACACTGGGATTGTGTGCGCAGCTTGCCAACTGATAGAAAACACTACCTTTGCGCTCTCCTGACTTTTCCAATCACATGAACATTCGATTGGAAGCTGTTTCGGACAACTTGTCTTTTCTTCCTGCCAAACCCTTGGCAGACCTCCATGCCACGTCTAGAACACGATGGGAGTTGTTTTCTGTGCTGGCACAGCTTTTCCTAGCCAGACATAGTGGAAAAGCTTTCTGCTAAGATGTAGACTACAAAAGACGCTAAACACGAAAGTACGATGCTCTCTGGAGCTAATAGCCGCTCCCGGGCATCTTTCGGCAGAAGCCGCGCTAAGGAGAGCACTGTGACCGGCACAATCGTCTTTGCGCGAAGTAGCCGCTTCTTCGCCTGCAACAGCCGGAGAGAGCAGCAGCTTTGGGAAGGTGAAGAAGGTAGCTGTACAACACTGGGATTGTGTGCGCAGCTTGCCAACTGATAGAAAACAGTACCTTTGCGCTCTCCTGACTTTTCCAATCACATGAACATTCGATTGGAAGCTGTTTTGGACAACTTTTCTTTTCTTCCTGCCAAACACTTGGCAGACCTCCGTGCGACGTCTAGAACACGATGGGAGTTGCTTTCTGTGCTGGCACAGTTTTTCCTAGCCAGACATAGTGGAAAAGCTTTCTGCTAAGATGTAGACTACAAAAGACGCTAAACACGAAAGTACGATGCTCTCTCGGGCTAAAAGCCGCTCCCGGGCGTCTTTCGGCAGAAGCCGCGCTAAGGAGAGCACTGTGACCGGCACAATCGTCTTTGCGCGAAGTAGCCGCTTCTTTGCCTCCGGGAGCCGGAGAGAGCGGCAGCTTCGGGAAGGTGAAGAAGGAAGCTGTACAACACTGGGATTGTGTGCGCAGCTTGCCAACTGATAGAAAACAGTACCTTTGCACTCTCCTGACTTTTCCAATCACATGAACATTCGATTGGAAGCTGTTTTGGACAACTTTTCTTCCTGCCAAACACTTGGCAGACCTCCGTGCAACGTCTAGAACACAATGGGAGTTGCTTTCTGTGCTGGCACAGTTTTTCCTAGCCA
Organism: Melospiza melodia melodia; assembly: GCF_035770615.1. Lineage (NCBI taxonomy): Eukaryota > Metazoa > Chordata > Aves > Passeriformes > Passerellidae > Melospiza > Melospiza melodia. The sequence continues at coordinate 5,236,976 of NW_026948505.1, forward strand.
GACATTGTGGAAAAGCTTTCTGCTAAGATGTAGACGAAAAGAGACGCTAAACAGGAAAGTACGATGCTCTCCAGAGCTAAAAGCCGCTCCCGGGCGTCTTTCGGCAGAAGCCCCACTAAGGAGAGCACTGTGACCGGCACAATCGTCTTTGCGCGAAGTAGCCGCTTCTTTGCCTCCGGGAGCCGGAGAGAGCGGCAGCTTCGGGAAGGTGAAGAAGGAAGCAGTACAACACTGGGATTGTGTGCACAGCTTGCCAACTGATAGAAAACAGTAGCTTTGTACTCTCCTGACTTTTCCAATCACATGAACATTCGATTGGAAGCTGTTTTGGACAACTTTGCTTTAATTCCTGCCAAACACTTGGCAGGCCTCCGTGCAACGTCTAGAAGATGAATGGAGTTGTTTTCTGTGCTGGCACTGTTTTTCCTAGCCAGACATTGTGGAAAAGCTTTCTGCTATGATGTAGACTACAAAAGACGCTAAACACGAATGTACGATTCTCTCCAGAGCTAAAAGCCGCTCCCGAGCGTCTTTCGGCAGAAGCCCCACTAGGGAGAGCACTGGGACCGGCACAATCGTCTTTGCGCGAAGTAGCCGCTTCTTCGCCTCCGGGAGCCGGAGAGAGCGGCAGCTTCGGGAAGGTGAAGAAGGAAGCTGTACAATACTGGGATTGTGTGCGCAGCTTGCCAACTGATAGAAAACAGTACCATTGCACTCTCCTGACTTTTCCAATCACATGAACATTCGATTGGAAGCTGTTTTGGACAACTTTTCTTCTTGCCAAACACTTGGCAGACCTCCGTGCAACGTCTAGAACACGATGGGAGTTGTTTTCTGTGCTGGCACAGCTTTTTCTACCCAGACATAGTGGAAAACCTTACTGCTAAGTTGTAGACTACAAAAGACGCTAAACACAAAAGTACGATGCACGCTGAGGCTAAAAGCCGCTCCCGGGCGTCTTTCGGCAGAAGCCGCGCTAAGTAGAGCACTGTGACCGGCACAATCGTCTTTGCATGAAGTAGCTGCTTCTTCGGCTACGGGAGCCGGAGAGAGCGGCAGCTTCGGGAAGGTGAAGAAGGAAGCTGTACAACACTGTGATTGTGTGCGCAGCTTACCAACTCATAGAAAACAGTACCTTTGCACTCTCCTGACTTTTCCAATAACATGAACATTCGATTGGAAGCTGTTTTGGACAACTTTTCTTTTCTTAATGCCAAACACTTGGCAGAGCTCCTTGTAACGTCTAGAACACAGTGGGAGTTGTTTTCTGTGCTGGCACAGTTTTTCCCAGCCAGACATTGTGGAAAAGTTTTCTGCTAAGATGTAGACGAAAACAGACGCTAAACACGAAAGTACGATGCTCTCTGGAGCTAAAAGCCGCTCCCGGGCGTCTTCCGGCAGAAACCGTGCTAAGGAGAGCTCTGTGACCGGCACAATCGTCTTTGCGCGAAGTAGCCGCTTCTTCGCCTCCGGGAACCGGGAAGAGCGGGAGCTTCGGGAAGGTGAAGAAGGAAGCTGTACAACACTGGGATTGTGTGCGCAGCTTGCCAACTGATAGAAAACACTACCTTTGCGCTCTCCTGACTTTTCCAATCACATGAACATTCGATTGGAAGCTGTTTCGGACAACTTGTCTTTTCTTCCTGCCAAACCCTTGGCAGACCTCCATGCCACGTCTAGAACACGATGGGAGTTGTTTTCTGTGCTGGCACAGCTTTTCCTAGCCAGACATAGTGGAAAAGCTTTCTGCTAAGATGTAGACTACAAAAGACGCTAAACACGAAAGTACGATGCTCTCTGGAGCTAAAAGCCGCTCCCGGGCATATTTCGGCAGAAGCTGCGCTGAGGAGAGCACTGTGACCGGCACAATCGTCTTTGCGCGAAGTAGCCGCTTCTTCGCCTGCAACAGCCGGAGAGAGCAGCAGCTTTGGGAAGGTGAAGAAGGTAGCTGTACAACACTGGGATTGTGTGCGCAGCTTGCCAACTGATAGAAAACAGTACCTTTGCGCTCTCCTGACTTTTCCAATCACATGAACATTCGATTGGAAGCTGTTTTGGACAACTTTTCTTTTCTTCCTGCCAAACACTTGGCAGACCTCCGTGCGACGTCTAGAACACGATGGGAGTTGTTTTCTGTGCTGGCACAGTTTTTCCTAGCCAGACATAGTGGAAAAGCTTTCTGCTAAGATGTAGACTACAAAAGACGCTAAACATGAAAGTACGATGCTCTCTCGGGCTAAAAGCCGCTCCCGGGCGTCTTTCGGCAGAAGCCGCGCTAAGGAGAGCACTGTGACCGGCACAATCGTCTTTGAGCGAAGTAGCCGCTTCTTCGCCTCCGGGAACCGGGGAGAGCGGCAGCTTCGGGAAGGTGAAGAAGGAAGCTGTACAACACTGGGATTGTGTGCGCAGCTTGCCAACTGATAGAAAACAGTACCTTTGCACTCACCTGACTTTTCGAATCACATGAACATTCGATTGGAAGCTGTTTTGCACAACTTTTCCTTTCTTCCTGCCAAACACTTGGCAGGCCTCCATGCAACGTCTAGAACACAATGGGAGTTGTTTTCTGTGCTGGCACAGCTTTTCCTACCCAGACATAGTGGAAAAGCTTTCTGCTAAGATGTAGACTACAAAAGACGCTAAACACGACAGTACGATGCTCTCCGGAGCTAAAAGCCGCTCCCGGGCGTCTTTCGGCAGAAGCCCCACTAAGGAGAGCACTGTGACCGGCACAATCGTCTTTGCGCGAAGTAGCCGCTTCTTCGCCTCCGGGAGCCGGAGTGAGCGGCAGCTTCGGGAAGGTGAAGAATGACGCTGTACAACACTGGGATTGTGTGCGCAGCTTGCCAACTGATAGAAAACTGTACCTTTACACTCTCCTGACTTTTCCAATCACATGATCATTTTATTGGAAGCTGTTTTGGACAACTTTTCTTTTCTTCCGACCAAACACTTGGCAGACCTCCGTGCAACGTCTAGAACACAATGGGAGTTGCTTTCTGTGCTGGCACAGTTTTTCCCAGCCAGACATAGTGGAAAAGCTTTCTGCTAAGATGTAGACTACAAAAGACGCTAAACACGAAAGTACGATGCTCTCCGGAGCTAAAAGCCGCTCCTGGGCGTCTTTAGGCAGAAGCCCTACTAGGGAGAGCACTGGGACCGGCACAATCGTATTTGTGCGAAGTAGCCGCTTCTTCGCCTCCGGGAGCCGGAGAGAGCGGCAGCTTCGGGAAGGTGAAGAAGGAAGCTGTACAACACTGGGATTGTGTGCGCAGCTTGCCAACTGATAGAAAACAGTACCCTTGCACTCTCCTGACTTTTCCAATCACATGAACATTCGATTGGAAGCTGTTTTGGACAACTTTTCTTTTCTTCCTGCCAAACACTTGGCAGACCTCCGTGCAACGTCTAGAACACAATGGGAGTTGCTTTCTGTGCTGGCACAGTTTTTCCCAGCCAGACATTGTGGAAAAGCCTTCTGCTAAGATGTAGACGAAAAGAGACGCTAAACAGGAAAGTACGATGCTCTCCGGAGCTAAAAGCCGCTCCTGGGCGTCTTTCGGCAGAAGCCGCTCTAAGGAGAGCACTGTGACCGGCACAGTCGTTATTGCGTGAAGTAGCAGCTTCTTCACGTCCGGGAACCGGGGAGAGGGGCAGCTTCGGGAAGGTGGAGAAGGAAGCTGTACAACACTGGGATTGTGTGCGCAGCTTGCCAACTGATAGAAAACAGTGCCTTTGCACTCTCCTGACTTTTCCAATCACATGAACATTCGATTGGAAGCTGTTTTGGACAACTTTGCTTTAATTCCTGCCAAACACTTGGCAGACCTCCGTGCAATGTCTAGAACATGATGGGAGTTGATTTCTGTGCTGGCACACTTTTTCCTAGCCAGACATAGTGGAAAAGCTTTCTGCTAAGGTGTAGACTACCAAAGAGGCGCTAAACACAAAAGTACGATGCACTCTGGAGCTAAAAGCCGCTCCAGGCCGTCTTTCGGCAGAAGCCGCGCTAAGTAGAGCACTGTGACCGGCACAATCGTCTTTGCATGAAGTAGCTGCTTCATCAGCTACGAGAGCCGGAGAGAGCGGCAGCTTCAGGAAGGTGAAGAAGGAAGCTGTACAACACTGTGATTGTGTGCGCAGCTTGCCAACAGATAGAAAACAGTACCTTTGCACTCACCTGACTTTTCCAATCACATGAACATTCGATTGGAAGCTGTTTTGGACAACTTTTCTTTTCTTCCTGCCAAACACTTGGCAGGCCTCCATGCAACGTCTAGAACACGATTGGAGTTGTTTTCTGTGCTGGCACAGCTTTTCCTAGCCAGACATAGTGGAAAAGCTTTCTGCTAAGATGTAGACTACAAAAGACGCTAAACACGAAAGAACGATGCTCTCCGGAGCTAAAACCGCTCCCGGGCGTCTTTCGGCAGAAGCCGCGCTAAGGAGAGCACTGTGAGCGGCACAATCGTCTTTGCGCGAAGTAGCCGCTTCTTCGCCTCCGGGAGCCGGAGAGAGCGGCAGCTTCGGGAAGGTGAAGAAGGAAGCTGTACAACACTGGGATTGTGTGCGCAGCTTGCCAACTGATAGAAAACAGTACCTTTGCACTCTCCTGACTTTTCCAATAACATGAACATTCGATTGGAAGCTGTTTTGGACAACTTTTCTTTTCTTAATGCCAAACACTTGGCAGAGCTCCTTGTAACGTCTAGAACACAGTGGGAGTTGTTTTCTGTGCTGGCACAGTTTTTCCCAGCCAGACATTGTGGAAAAGCTTTCTGCTAAGATGTAGACGAAAACAGACGCTAAACACGAAAGTACGATTATCTCCGGAGCTAAAAGACACTCCCGGGCGTCTTCCGGCAGAAGCCGTGCTAAGGAGAGCTCTGTGACCGGCACAATCGTCTTTGCGCGAAGTAGCCGCTTCTTCGCCTCCGGGAACCGGGAAGAGCGGGAGCTTCGGGAAGGTGAAGAAGGAAGCTGTACAACACTGGGATTGTGTGCGCAGCTTGCCAACTGATAGAAAACACTACCTTTGCGCTCTCCTGACTTTTCCAATCACATGAACATTCGATTGGAAGCTGTTTTGGACAACTTTTCTTTTCTTCCTGCCAAACACTTGGCAGACCTCCCTGCGACGTCTAGAACACGATGGGAGTTGTTTTCTGTGCTGGCAAAGTTTTTCCTAGCCAGACATAGTGGAAAAGCTTTCTGCTAAGATGTAGACTACAAAAGACGCTAAACACGAAAGTACGATGCTCTCTCGGGCTAAAAGCCGCTCCCGGGCGTCTTTCGGCAGAAGCCGCGCTAAGGAGAGCACTGTGACCGGCACAATCGTCTTTGAGCGAAGTAGCCGCTCCTTCGCCTCCGGGAACCGGGGAGAGCGGCAGCTTCGGGAAGGTGAAGAAGGAAGCTGTACAACACTGGGATTGTGTGCGCAGCTTGCCAACTGATAGAAAACAGTACCTTTGCACTCACCTGACTTTTCGAATCACATGAACATTCGATTGGAAGCTGTTTTGCACAACTTTTCTTTTCTTCCTGCCAAACCCTTGGCAGGCCTCCATGCAACGTCTAGAACACAATGGGAGTTGTTTTCTGTGCTGGCACAGCTTTTCCTAGCCAGACATAGTGGAAAAGCTTTCTGCTAAGATGTAGACTACAAAAGACGCTAAACACGACAGTACGATGCTCTCCGGAGCAAAAAGCCGCTCCCGGGCGTCTTTCGGCAGAAGCCCCACTAAGGAGAGCACTGTGACCGGCACAATCGTCTTTGCGCGAAGTAGCCGCTTCTTCGCCTCCGGGAGCCGGAGTGAGCGGCCGCTTCGGGAAGGTGAAGAATGACGCTGTACAACACTGGGATTGTGTGCGCAGCTTGCCAACTGATAGAAAACAGTACCTTTACACTCTCCTGACTTTTCCAATCACATGATCATTTTATTGGAAGCTGTTTTGGACAACTTTTCTTTTCTTCCGACCAAACACTTGGCAGACCTCCGTGCAACGTCTAGAACACAATGGGAGTTGCTTTCTGTGCTGGCACAGTTTTTCCCAGCCAGACATAGTGGAAAAGCTTTCTGCTAAGATGTAGACTACAAAAGACGCTAAACACGAAAGTACGATGCTCTCCGGAGCTAAAAGCCGCTCCTGGGCGTCTTTAGGCAGAAGCCCTACTAGGGAGAGCACTGGGACCGGCACAATCGTCTTTGCGCGAAGTAGCCGCTTCTTCGCCTCCGGGAGCCGGAGAGAGCGGCAGCTTCGGGAAGGTGAAGAAGGAAGCTGTACAACACTGGGATTGTGTGCGCAGCTTGCCAACTGATAGAAAACAGTACCCTTGCACTCTCCTGACTTTTCCAATCACATGAACATTCGATTGGAAGCTGTTTTGGACAACTTTTCTTTTCTTCCTGCCAAACACTTGGCAGACCTCCGTGCAATGTCTAGAACACAATGGGAGTTGCTTTCTGTGCTGGCACAGTTTTTCCCAGCCAGACATTGTGGAAAAGCCTTCTGCTAAGATGTAGACGAAAAGAGACGCTAAACAGGAAAGTACGATGCTCTCCGGAGGTAAAAGCCGCTCCTGGGCGTCTTTCGGCAGAAGCCGCTCTAAGGAGAGCACTGCGACCGGCACAGTCGTTATTGCGTGAAGTAGCCGCTTCTTCACGTCCGGGAACCGGGGAGAGGGGCAGCTTCGGGAAGGTGGAGAAGGAAGCTGTACAACACTGGGATTGTGTGCGCAGCTTGCCAACTGATAGAAAACAGTGCCTTTGCACTCTCCTGACTTTTCCAATCACATGAACATTCGATTGGAAGCTGTTTTGGACAACTTTGCTTTATATCCTGCCAAACACTTGGCAGACCTCCGTGCAATTTCTAGAACATGATGGGAGTTGATTTCTGTGCTGGCACACTTTTTCCTAGCCAGACATTGTGGAAAAGCTTTCTGCTAAGATGTAGACAACCAAAGAGGCGCTAAACACAAAAGTACGATGCACTCTGGAGCTAAAAGCCGCTCCAGGGCGTCTTTCGGCAGAAGCCGCGCTAAGTAGAGCACTGTGACCGGCACAATCGTCTTTGCGCGAAGAAGCCGCTTCTTCGCCTCCGGGAGCCAGAGTGAGCGGCAGCTTCGGGAAGGTGAAGAATGAAGCTGTACAACACTGGGATTGTGTGCGCAGCTTGCCAACTGGTAGAAAACAGTACCTTTGCACTCTCCTGACTTTTCCAATCACATGAACATTCGATTGGAAGCTGTTTTGGACAACTTTTCTTTTCTTCCAGTCAAGCACCTGGCAGAGCTCCGTGCAACGTCTAGAAGATGAATGGAGTTGTTTTCTGTGCTGGCACAGTTTTTCCTAGCCAGACATAGTGGAAAAGCTTTCTGCTAAGATGTAGACTACAAAAGACGCTAAACACGAAAGTACGATGCTCTCTGGAGCTAAAAGCCGCTCCCGGGCGTCTTTCGGCAGAAGCCCCACTAAGGAGAGCACTGTGACCGGCACAATCGTTATTGGGTGAAGTAGCCGCTTCTTCGCCTCCGGGAACCGGGGAGAGCGGCAGCTTCGGGAAGGTGAAGAAGGAAGCTGTACAACACTGGGATTGTGTGCGCAGCTTGCCAACTGATAGAAAACAGTACCTTTGCACTCTCCTGACTTTTCCAATCACATGAACATTCGATTGGAAGCTGTTTTGGACAACTTTTCTTTTCTTCCTGCCAAACACTTGGCAGATCTCCGTGCAACATCTAGAACATGAATGGAGTTGTTTTCTGTGCTGGCACAGTTTTTCCCAGCCAGACATAGTGGAAAAGCTTTCTGCTAAGATGTAGACTACAAAAGACGCTAAACACGAAAGTACGATGCTCTCCGGAGCTAAAAGCCGCTCCCGGGCGTCTTTCGGCAGAAGCCGCGCTAAGGAGAGCTCTGTGACCGGCACAATCGTCTTTGCGCGAAGTAGCCGCTTCTTCGCCTCCGGGAACCGGGAAGAGCGGGAGCTTCGGGAAGGTGAAGAAGGAAGCTGTACAACACTGGGATTGTGTGCGCAGCTTGCCAACTGATAGAAAACACTACCTTTGCGCTCTCCTGACTTTTCCAATCACATGAACATTCGATTGGAAGCTGTTTTGGACAACTTTTCTTTTCTTCCTGCCAAACACTTGGCAGACCTCCCTGCGACGTCTAGAACACGATGGGAGTTGTTTTCTGTGCTGGCACAGTTTTTCCTAGCCAGACATAGTGGAAAAACTTTCTGCTAAGATGTAGACTACAAAAGACGCTAAACACGAAAGTACGATGCTCTCTCGGGCTAAAAGCCGCTCCCGGGCGTCTTTCGGCAGAAGCCGCGCTAAAGAGAGCACTGTGACCGGCACAATCGTCTTTGCGCGAAGTGGCCGCTTCTTTGCCTCCGGAGCCGGAGAGAGCGGCAGCTTCAGAAGGTGAAGAAGGAAGCTGTACAACACTGGGATTGTGTGCACAGCTTGCCAACTGATAGAAAACAGTACCTTTGCGCTCTCCTGACTTTTCCAATCACATGAACATTCGATTGGAAGCTGTTTTGGACAACTTTGCTTTAATTCCTGCCAAACACTTGGCAGACCTCCGTGCAACGTCTAGAATATGAATGGAGTTGTTTTCTGTGCTGGCACAGTTTTTCCTAGCCAGACATAGTGGAAAAGCTTTCTGCTAAGATGTAGACTACAAAAGACGCTAAACACGAAAGTACGATGCTCTCTGGAGCTAAAAGCCGCTCCCAGGCGTCTTTCGGCAGAAGGCCCACTAAGGAGAGCACTGTGACCGGCACAATCGTCTTTGCGCGAAGTAGCCGCTTCTTCGCCTCCGGGAGCCGGAGAGAGCTGCAGCTTCGGGAGGGTGAAGAAGGAAGCTGTACAACACTGGGATTGTGTGCGCAGCTTGCCAACTGATAGAAAACAGTACCTTTGCGCTCTCCTGACTTTTCCAATCACATGAACATTCGATTGGAAGCTGTTTTGGACAACTTTGCTTTAATTCCTGCCAAACACTTGGCAGACCTCCGTGCAACGTCTAGAACATGAATGGAGTTGTTTTCTCTGCTGGCACAGTTTTTCCTAGCCAGACATAGTGGAAAAGCTTTCTGCTAAGATGTAGACTACAAAAGACGCTAAACACGAAAGTACGATGCTCTCCGGAGTTAAAAGCCGCTCCCGGGCGTCTTTCGGCAGAAGCCGCGCTAAGGAGAGCACTGTGACCGGCACAATCGTCTTTGCGCGAAGTAGCCGCTTCTTTGCCTCCGAGAGCCAGAGAGAGCGGCAGCTTCGGGAAGGTGAAGAAGGAAGCTGTACAACACTGGGATTGTGTGCGCAGCTTGCCAACTGATAGAAAACAGTACCTTTGCACTCTCCTGACTTTTCCAATCACATGAACATTCGATTGGAAGCTGTTTTGGACAACTTTTCTTTTCTTCCTGCCAAACACTTGGCAGGCCTCCGTGCAACGTCTAGAACATGAATGGAGTTTTTTTCTGTGCTGGCACAGTTTTTCCCAGCCAGACATAGTGGAAAAGCTTTCTGCTAAGATGTAGACTACAAAATACGCTAAACACGAAAGTACGATGCTCTCCGAAGCTAAAAGCCGCTCCCGGGCGTCTTTCGGCAGAAGCCGCGCTAAGGAGAGCACTGTGAGCGGCACAATCGTCTTTGCGCGAAGTAGCCGTTTCTTCGCCTCCGGGAGCCGGAGAGAGCAGCAGCTTCGGGAGGGTGAAGAAGGACGCTGTACAACACTGGGATTGTGTGCACAGCTTGCCAACTGATAGAAAACAGTACCTTTGCACTCTCCTGACTTTTCCAATCACATGAACATTCGATTGGAAGCTGTTTTGGACAACTTTGCTTTAATTCCTGCCAAACACTTGGCAAACCTCCATGCCACGTCTAGAACACAATTGGAATTGTTTTCTGTGCTGGCACAGTTTTTCCCAGCCAGACATTGTGGAAAAGCTTTCTGCTAAGATGTAGAAGAAAAGAGACGCTAAACAGGAAAGTACGATGCTCTCCGGAGCTAAAAGCCGCTCCCGGGCGTCTTTCGGCAGAAGCCGCGCTAAGGAGAGCACTATGACCGGCACAATCATCTTTGCGCGAAGTAGTCGCTTCTTTGCCTCCAGGAGCCGGAGAGAGCGGCAGCTTCGGGAAGGTGAAGAAGGACGCTGTACAACACTGGGATTGTGTGCGCAGCTTGCCAACTGATAGAAAACAGTACCTTTGCACTCTCCTGTCTTTTCCAATCACATGAACATTCGATTGGAAGCTGTTTTGCACAACTTTTCTTTTCTTCCTGCCAAACCCTTGGCAGGCCTCCATGCAACGTCTAGAACACAATGGGAGTTGTTTTCTGTGCTGGCACAGCTTTTCCTAGCCAGACATAGTGGAAAAGCTTTCTGCTAAAATGTAGACTACAAAAGACGCTAAACACGACAGTACGATGCTCTCCGGAGCAAAAAGCCGCTCCCGGGCGTCTTTCGGCAGAAGCCCCACTAAGGAGAGCACTGTGACCGGCACAATCGTCTTTGCGCGAAGTAGCCGCTTCTTCGCCTCCGGGAGCCGGAGTGAGCGGCCGCTTCGGGAAGGTGAAGAATGACGCTGTACAACACTGGGATTGTGTGCGCAGCTTGCCAACTGATAGAAAACAGTACCTTTACACTCTCCTGACTTTTCCAATCACATGATCATTTTATTGGAAGCTGTTTTGGACAACTTTTCTTTTCTTCCGACCAAACACTTGGCAGACCTCCGTGCAACGTCTAGAACACAATGGGAGTTGCTTTCTGTGCTGGCACAGTTTTTCCCAGCCAGACATAGTGGAAAAGCTTTCTGCTAAGATGTAGACTACAAAAGACGCTAAACACGAAAGTACGATGCTCTCCGGAGCTAAAAGCCGCTCCTGGGCGTCTTTAGGCAGAAGCCCTACTAGGGAGAGCACTGGGACCGGCACAATCGTCTTTGCGCGAAGTAGCCGCTTCTTCGCCTCCGGGAGCCGGAGAGAGCGGCAGCTTCGGGAAGGTGAAGAAGGAAGCTGTACAACACTGGGATTGTGTGCGCAGCTTGCCAACTGATAGAAAACAGTACCCTTGCACTCTCCTGACTTTTCCAATCACATGAACATTCGATTGGAAGCTGTTTTGGACAACTTTTCTTTTCTTCCTGCCAAACACTTGGCAGACCTCCGTGCAATGTCTAGAACACAATGGGAGTTGCTTTCTGTGCTGGCACAGTTTTTCCCAGCCAGACATTGTGGAAAAGCCTTCTGCTAAGATGTAGACGAAAAGAGACGCTAAACAGGAAAGTACGATGCTCTCCGGAGGTAAAAGCCGCTCCTGGGCGTCTTTCGGCAGAAGCCGCTCTAAGGAGAGCACTGCGACCGGCACAGTCGTTATTGCGTGAAGTAGCCGCTTCTTCACGTCCGGGAACCGGGGAGAGGGGCAGCTTCGGGAAGGTGGAGAAGGAAGCTGTACAACACTGGGATTGTGTGCGCAGCTTGCCAACTGATAGAAAACAGTGCCTTTGCACTCTCCTGACTTTTCCAATCACATGAACATTCGATTGGAAGCTGTTTTGGACAACTTTGCTTTATATCCTGCCAAACACTTGGCAGACCTCCGTGCAATTTCTAGAACATGATGGGAGTTGATTTCTGTGCTGGCACACTTTTTCCTAGCCAGACATTGTGGAAAAGCTTTCTGCTAAGATGTAGACAACCAAAGAGGCGCTAAACACAAAAGTACGATGCACTCTGGAGCTAAAAGCCGCTCCAGGGCGTCTTTCGGCAGAAGCCGCGCTAAGTAGAGCACTGTGACCGGCACAATCGTCTTTGCGCGAAGAAGCCGCTTCTTCGCCTCCGGGAGCCAGAGTGAGCGGCAGCTTCGGGAAGGTGAAGAATGAAGCTGTACAACACTGGGATTGTGTGCGCAGCTTGCCAACTGGTAGAAAACAGTACCTTTGCACTCTCCTGACTTTTCCAATCACATGAACATTCGATTGGAAGCTGTTTTGGACAACTTTTCTTTTCTTCCAGTCAAGCACCTGGCAGAGCTCCGTGCAACGTCTAGAAGATGAATGGAGTTGTTTTCTGTGCTGGCACAGTTTTTCCTAGCCAGACATAGTGGAAAAGCTTTCTGCTAAGATGTAGACTACAAAAGACGCTAAACACGAAAGTACGATGCTCTCTGGAGCTAAAAGCCGCTCCCGGGCGTCTTTCGGCAGAAGCCCCACTAAGGAGAGCACTGTGACCGGCACAATCGTTATTGGGTGAAGTAGCCGCTTCTTCGCCTCCGGGAACCGGGGAGAGCGGCAGCTTCGGGAAGGTGAAGAAGGAAGCTGTACAACACTGGGATTGTGTGCGCAGCTTGCCAACTGATAGAAAACAGTACCTTTGCACTCTCCTGACTTTTCCAATCACATGAACATTCGATTGGAAGCTGTTTTGGACAACTTTTCTTTTCTTCCTGCCAAACACTTGGCAGATCTCCGTGCAACATCTAGAACATGAATGGAGTTGTTTTCTGTGCTGGCACAGTTTTTCCTAGCCAGACATAGTGGAAAAGCTTTCTGCTAAGATGTAGACTACAAAAGACGCTAAACACGAAAGTACGATGCTCTCCGGAGCTAAAAGCCGCTCCCGGGCGTCTTTCGGCAGAAGCCGCGCTAAGGAGAGCTCTGTGACCGGCACAATCGTCTTTGCGCGAAGTAGCCGCTTCTTCGCCTCCGGGAACCGGGAAGAGCGGGAGCTTCGGGAAGGTGAAGAAGGAAGCTGTACAACACTGGGATTGTGTGCACAGCTTGCCAACTGATAGAAAACAGTACCTTTGCGCTCTCCTGACTTTTCCAATCACATGAACATTCGATTGGAAGCTGTTTTGGACAACTTTGCTTTAATTCCTGCCAAACACTTGGCAGACCTCCATGCAACGTCTAGAACACGATGGGAGTTGTTTTCTGTGCTGGCACAGTTTTTCCTAGCCAGACATAGTGGAAAAGCTTTCTGCTAAGATGTAGACTACAAAAGACGCTAAACACGAAAGTACGATGCTCTCTGGAGCTAAAAGCCGCTCCCAGGCGTCTTTCGGCAGAAGGCCCACTAAGGAGAGCACTGTGACCGGCACAATCGTCTTTGCGCGAAGTAGCCGCTTCTTCGCCTCCGGGAGCCGGAGAGAGCTGCAGCTTCGGGAGGGTGAAGAAGGAAGCTGTACAACACTGGGATTGTGTGCGCAGCTTGCCAACTGATAGAAAACAGTACCTTTGCGCTCTCCTGACTTTTCCAATCACATGAACATTCGATTGGAAGCTGTTTTGGACAACTTTGCTTTAATTCCTGCCAAACACTTGGCAGACCTCCGTGCAACGTCTAGAACATGAATGGAGTTGTTTTCTCTGCTGGCACAGTTTTTCCTAGCCAGACATAGTGGAAAAGCTTTCTGCTAAGATGTAGACTACAAAAGACGCTAAACACGAAAGTACGATGCTCTCCGGAGTTAAAAGCCGCTCCCGGGCGTCTTTCGGCAGAAGCCGCGCTAAGGAGAGCACTGTGACCGGCACAATCGTCTTTGCGCGAAGTAGCCGCTTCTTTGCCTCCGAGAGCCAGAGAGAGCGGCATCTTCGGGAAGGTGAAGAAGGAAGCTGTACAACACTGGGATTGTGTGCGCAGCTTGCCAACTGATAGAAAACAGTACCTTTGCACTCTCCTGACTTTTCCAATCACATGAACATTCGATTGGAAGCTGTTTTGGACAACTTTTCTTTTCTTCCTGCCAAACACTTGGCAGGCCTCCGTGCAACGTCTAGAACATGAATGGAGTTTTTTTCTGTGCTGGCACAGTTTTTCCCAGCCAGACATAGTGGAAAAGCTTTCTGCTAAGATGTAGACTACAAAATACGCTAAACACGAAAGTACGATGCTCTCCGAAGCTAAAAGCCGCTCCCGGGCGTCTTTCGGCAGAAGCCGCGCTAAGGAGAGCACTGTGAGCGGCACAATCGTCTTTGCGCGAAGTAGCCGTTTCTTCGCCTCCGGGAGCCGGAGAGAGCAGCAGCTTCGGGAGGGTGAAGAAGGACGCTGTACAACACTGGGATTGTGTGCACAGCTTGCCAACTGATAGAAAACAGTACCTTTGCACTCTCCTGACTTTTCCAATCACATGAACATTCGATTGGAAGCTGTTTTGGGCAACTTTGCTTTAATTCCTGCCAAACACTTGACAGACCTCCATGCCACGTCTAGAACACAATTGGAATTGTTTTCTGTGCTGGCACAGTTTTTCCCAGCCAGACATTGTGCAAAAGCTTTCTGCTAAGATGTAGACGAAAAGAGACGCTAAACAGGAAAGTACGATGCTCTCCGGAGCTAAAAGCCGCTCCCGGGCGTCTTTCGGCAGAAGCCGCGCTAAGGAGAGCACTATGACCGGCACAATCGTCTTTGCGCGAAGTAGTCGCTTCTTTGCCTCCAGGAGCCGGAGAGAGCGGCAGCTTCGGGAAGGTGAAGAAGGACGCTGTACAACACTGGGATTGTGTGCGCAGCTTGCCAACTGATAGAAAACAGTACCTTTGCACTCTCCTGTCTTTTCCAATCACATGAACATTCGATTGGAAGCTGTTTTGGACAACTTTGCTTTTCTTCCTGCCAAACACTTGGCAGGCCTCCGTGCAACGTCTAGAACATGAATGGAGTTTTTTTCTGTGCTGGCACAGTTTTTCCTAGCCAGACATAGTGGAAAAGCTTTCTGCTAAGATGTAGACTACAAAAGACGCTAAACACGAAAGTACGATGCTCTCCAGAGCTAAAAGCCGCTCCCGGGCATCTTTCAGCAGAAGCTGCGCTAAGGAGAGCACTGTGAGCGGCACAATCGTCTTTGCGCGAAGTAGCCACTTCTTCGCCTCCGGGAGCCGGAGAGAGCGGCAGCTTCGGGAAGGTGAAGAAGGAAGCTGTACAACACTGGGATTGTGTGCGCAGCTTGCCAACTGATAGAAAACAGTACCTTTGCACTCTCCTGACTTTTCCAATCACATGAACATTCGATTGGAAGCTGTTTTGGACAACTTTTCTTCCTGCCAAACACTTGGCAGACCTTTGTGCAACATCTAGAACATGAGTGGAGTTGTTTTCTGTGCTGGCACAGTTTTTCCTAGCCAGACATAGTGGAAAAGCTTTCTGCTAAGATGTAGACTACAAAAGACGCTAAACAGGAAAGTACGATGCTCTCCGGAGCTAAAAGCCGCTCCCGGGCGTCTTCCGGCAGAAGCCGCGCTAAGGAGAGCACTGTGACCGGCACAATCGTCTTTGCGCGAAGTAGCCGTTTCTTCGCCTCCGGGAGCCGGAGAGAGCGGCAGCTTCGGGAAGGTGAAGAAGGAAGCTGTACAACACTGGGATTGTGTGCGCAGCTTGCCAACTGATAGAAAACAGTACCTTTGCACTCTCCTGACTTTTCCAATCACATGAACATTCGATTGGAAGCTGTTTTGGACAACTTTGCTTTAATTCCTGCCAAACACTTGGCAGACCTCCGTGCAACGTCTAGAACATGAATGGAGTTGTTTTCTGTGCTGGCACAGTTTTTCCCAGCCAGACATTGTGGAAAAGCTTTCTGCTAAGCTGTAGACGAAAAGAGACGCTAAACAGGAAAGTACGATGCTCTCCGGAGCTAAAAGCCGCTCCCGGGCGTCTTTCGGCAGAAGCCGCGCTAAGGAGAGCACTATGACCGGCACAATCGTCTTTGCGCGAAGTAGTCGCTTCTTTGCCTCCGGGAGCCGGAGAGAGCGGCAGCTTCGGGAAGGTGAAGAAGGACGCTGTACAACACTGGGATTGTGTGCACAGCTTGCCAACTGATAGAAAACAGTACCTTTGCACTCTCCTGTCTTTTCCAATCACATGAACATTCGATTGGAAGCTGTTTTGGACAACTTTGCGTTAATTCCTGCAAAACACTTGGCAGACCTCCGTGCAACGTCTAGAACATGAATGGAGTTGTTTTCTGTGCTGGCACAGTTTTTCCCAGCCAGACATAGTGGAAAAGCTTTCTGCTAAGATGTAGACTACAAAAGACGCTAAACACGAAAGTACGATGCTCTCTGGAGCTAAAAGCCGCTCCCGGGCGTCTTTCGGCAGAAGCCGCGCTAAGGAGAGCACTGTGACCGGCACAATCGTCTTTGCGCGAAGTCTTCGCTTCTTCGCCTCCGGGAGTCGGAGAGAGCAGCAGCTTCGGGAGGGTGAAGAAGGAAGCTGTACAACACTGGGATTGTGTGCGCAGCTTGCCAACTGATAGAAAACAGCACCTTTACACTCGCCTGACTTTTCCAATCACATGAACATACGACTGGAAGCTGTTTTGGACAACTTTTCTTTTCTTCCTGCCAAACACTTGGCAGACCTCCATGCCACGTCTAGAACACAATTGGAATTGTTTTCTGTGCTGGCACAGTTTTTCCCAGCCAGACATTGTGGAAAAGCTTTCTGCTAAGATGTAGACGAAAAGAGACGCTAAACAGGAAAGTACGATGCTCTCCGGAGCTAAAAGCCGCTCCCGGGCGTCTTTCGGCAGAAGCAGCGCTAAGGAGAGCACTATGACCGGCACAATCGTCTTTGCGCGAAGTAGCCACTTCTTCGCCTCCGGGAGCCGGAGAGAGCGGCAGCTTCGGGAAGGTGAAGAAGGACGCTGTACAACACTGGGATTGTGTGCACAGCTTGCCAACTGATAGAAAACAGTACCTTTGCACTCTCCTGTCTTTTCCAATCACATGAACATTCGATTGGAAGCTGTTTTGGACAACTTTTCTTTTCTTCCTGCCAAACACTTGGCAGGCCTCCGTGCAACGTCTAGAACATGAATGGAGTTTTTTTCTGTGCTGGCACAGTTTTTCCTAGCCAGACATAGTGGAAAAGCTTTCTGCTAAGATGTAGACTACAAAAGACGCTAAACACGAAAGTACGATGCTCTCCAGAGCTAAAAGCCGCTCCCGGGCATCTTTCAGCAGATGCTGCGCTAAGGAGAGCACTGTGAGCGGCACAATCGTCTTTGCGCGAAGTAGCCACTTCTTCGCCTCCGGGAGCCGGAGAGAGCGGCAGCTTCGGGAAGGTGAAGAAGGAAGCTCTACAACACTGGGATTGTGTGCGCAGCTTGCCAACTGATAGAAAACAGTACCTTTGCGCTCTCCTGACTTTTCCAATCACATGAACATTCGATTGGAAGCTGTTTTGGACAACTTTTCTTCCTGCCAAACACTTGGCAGACCTTTGTGCAACATCTAGAACATGAGTGGAGTTGTTTTCTGTGCTGGCACAGTTTTTCCTAGCCAGACATAGTGGAAAAGCTTTCTGCTAAGATGTAGACTACAAAAGACGCTAAACACGAAAGTACGATGCTCTCCGGAGCTAAAAGCCGCTCCCGGGCGTCTTCCGGCAGAAGCCGCGCTAAGGAGAGCACTGTGACCGGCACAATCGTCTTTGCGCGAAGTAGCCGTTTCTTCGCCTCCGGGAGCCGGAGAGAGCGGCAGCTTCGGGAAGGTGAAGAAGGAAGCTGTACAACACTGGGATTGTGTGCGCAGCTTGCCAACTGATAGAAAACAGTACCTTTGCACTCTCCTGACTTTTCCAATCACATGAACATTCGATTGGAAGCTGTTTTGGACAACTTTGCTTTAATTCCTGCCAAACACTTGGCAGACCTCCATGCCACGTCTAGAACACAATGGGAGTTGTTTTCTGTGCTGGCACAGTTTTTCCCAGGCAGACATTGTGGAAAAGCTTTCTGCTAAGATGTAGACGAAAAGAGACGCTAAACACAAAAGTACGATGCTCTCTGGAGCTAAAAGCCGCTCCCGGGCGTCTTTTGGCAGAAGCCGCGCTAAGGAGAGCACTGTGACCGGCACAATCGTCTTTGCGCGAAGTAGCCGCTTCTTCGCCTCCGGGAGCCGGAGAGTGCAGCAGCTTCGGGAGGGTGAAGAAGGAAGCTGTACAACACTGGGATTGTGTGCGCAGCTTGCCAACTGATAGAAAACAGTACCTTTGCACTCGCCTGACTTTTCCAATCACATGAACATACGACTGGAAGCTGTTTTGGACAACTTTTCTTTTCTTCCTGCCAAACACTTGGCAGACCTCCGTGCAACGTCTAGAACATGAATGGAGTTGTTTTCTCTGCTGGCACAGTTTTTCCTAGCCAGACATAGTGGAAAAGCTTTCTGCTAAGATGTAGACTACAAAAGATGCTAAACAGGAAAGTTCGATGCTCTCCGGAGCTAAAAGCCGCTCCCGGGCATCTTTCGGCAGAAGCCGCGCTAAGGAGAGCACTGTGACCGGCACAATCGTCTTTGCGCGAAGTAGCCGCTTCTTTGCCTCCGAGAGCCAGAGAGAGCGGCAGCTTCGGGAAGGTGAAGAAGGAAGCTGTACAACACTGGGATTGTGTGCGCAGCTTGCCAACTGATAGAAAACAGTACCTTTGCACTCTCCTGACTTTTCCAATCACATGAACATTCGATTGGAAGCTGTTTTGGACAACTTTTCTTTTCTTCCTGCCAAACACTTGGCAGACCTTTGTGCAACATCTAGTACATGAATGGAGTTTTTTTCTGTGCTGGCACAGTTTTTCCTAGCCAGACATAGTGGAAAAGCTTTCTGCTAAGATGTAGACTACAAAAGACGCTAAACACGAAAGTACGATGCTCTCCGGAGCTAAAAGCCGCTCCCGGGCGTCTTTCAGCAGAAGCCACGCTAAGGAGAGCACTGTGAGCGGCACAATCGTCTTTGCGCGAAGTAGCCACTTCTTCGCCTCCGGGAGCCGGAGAGAGCGGCAGCTTCGGGAAGGTGAAGAAGGAAGCTGTACAACACTGGGATTGTGTGCGCAGCTTGCCAACTGATAGAAAACAGTAGCTTTGCACTCTCCTGACTTTTCCAATCACATGAACATTCGATTGGAAGCTGTTTTGGACAACTTTGCTTTAATTCCTGCCAAACACTTGGCAGACCTCCGTGCAACGTCTAGAACATGAATGGAGTTGTTTTCTGTGCTGGCACAGTTTTCCCCAGCCAGACATAGTGGAAAAGCTTTCTGCTAAGATGTAGACTACAAAAGACGCTAAACAGGAAAGTACGATGCTCTCCGGAGCTAAAAGCCGCTCCTGGGCGTCTTTCGGCAGAAGCTGCGCTAAGGAGAGCACTGTGACCGGCACAATCGTCTTTGCGCGAAGTAGCCGCTTCTTTGCCTCCGGGAGCCGGAGAGAGCGGCAGCTTCGGGAAGGTGAAGAAGCAAGCTGTACAACACTGGGATTGTGTGCGCAGCTCGCCAACTGATAGAAAACAGTACCTTTGCACTCTCCTGACTTTTCCAATCACATGAACATTCGATTGGAAGCTGTTTTGGACAACTTTTCTTTTCTTCCTGCCAAACACTTGGCAGACCTTTGTGCAACATCTAGTACATAAATGGAGTTTTTTTCTGTGCTGGCACAGTTTTTCCCAGCCAGACATAGTGGAAAAGCTTTCTGCTAAGATGTAGACTACAAAAGACGCTAAACAGGAAAGTACGATGCTCTCCGGAGCTAAAAGCCGCTCCTGGGCGTCTTTCGGCAGAAGCCGCGCTAAGGAGAGCACTGTGACCGGCACAATCGTCTTTGCGCGAAGTAGCCGCTTCTTTGCCTCCGGGAGCCGGAGAGAGCGGCAGCTTCGGGAAGGTGAAGAAGGAAGCTGTACAACACTGGGATTGTGTGCGCAGCTTGCCAACTGATAGAAAACAGTACCTTTGCACTCTCCTGACTTTTCCAATCACATGAACATTCGATTGGAAGCTGTTTTGGACAACTTTTCTTCCTGCCAAACACTTGGCAGACCTCCGTGCAACATCTAGAACATGAATGGAGTTGTTTTCTGTGCTGGCACAGTTTTTCCTAGCCAGACATAGTGGAAAAGCTTTCTGCTAAGATGTAGACTACAAAAGACGCTAAACACGAAAGTACGATGCTCTCCGGAGCTAAAAGCCGCTCCCGGGCGTCTTTCGGCAGAAGCCGCGCTAAGGAGAGCACTGTGACCGGCACAATCGTCTTTGCGCGAAGTAGCCGCTTCTTTGCCTCCGGGAGCCGGAGAGAGCGGCAGCTTCGGGAAGGTGAAGAAGGAAGCTGTACAACACTGGGATTGTGTGCGCAGCTTGCCAACTGATAGAAAACAGTAGCTTTGCACTCTCCTGACTTTTCCAATCACATGAACATTCGATTGGAAGCTGTTTTGGACAACTTTGCTTTAATTCCTGCCAAACACTTGGCAGACCTCCGTGCAACGTCTAGAACATGAATGGAGTTGTTTTCTGTGCTGGCACAGTTTTTCCTACCCAGACATAGTGGAAAAGCTTTCTGCTAAGATGTAGACTACAAAAGACGCTAAACACGAAAGTACGATGCTCTCTGGAGCTAAAAGCCGCTCCCGGGCGTCTTTCGGCAGAAGCCCCACTAAGGAGAGCACTGTGACCGGCAAAATCGTCTTTGCGCGAAGAAGCCGCTTCTTCGCCTCCGGGAGCCGGAGAGAGCAGCAGCTTCGGGAAGGTGAAGAAGGAACCTGCACAACACTGGGATTGTGTGCGCAGCTTGCCAACTGATAGAAAACAGTACCTTTGCACTCTCCTGACTTTTCCAATCACATGAACATACGATTGGAAGCTGTTTTGGACAACTTTTCTTTTCTTCCTGCCAAACACTTGGCAGACCTCCGTGCAACGTCTAGAACACGACGGGAGTTGTTTTCTCTGCTGGCACAGCTTTTCCTAGCCAGACATAGTGGAAAAGCTTTCTGCTAAGATGTAGACTACAAAAGATGCTAAACAGGAAAGTTCGATGCTCTCCGGAGCTAAAAGCCGCTCCTGGGCGTCTTTCGGCAGAAGCCGCGCTAAGGAGAGCACTGTGACCGGCACAATCGTCTTTGCGCGAAGTAGCCGCTTCTTTGCCTCCGAGAGCCAGAGGGAGCGGCAGCTTCGGGAAGGTGAAGAAGGAAGCTGTACAACACTGGGATTGTGTGCGCAGCTTGCCAACTGATAGAAAACAGTACCTTTGCACTCTCCTGACTTTTCCAATCACATGAACATTCGATTGGAAGCTGTTTTGGACAACTTTTCTTTTCTTCCTGCCAAACACTTGGCAGACCTTTGTGCAACATCTAGTACATAAATGGAGTTTTTTTCTGTGCTGGCACAGTTTTTCCCAGCCAGACATAGTGGAAAAGCTTTCTGCTAAGATGTAGACTACAAAAGACGCTAAACAGGAAAGTACGATGCTCTCCGGAGCTAAAAGCCGCTCCTGGGCGTCTTTCGGCAGAAGCCGCGCTAAGGAGAGCACTGTGACCGGCACAATCGTCTTTGCGCGAAGTAGCCGCTTCTTTGCCTCCGGGAGCCGGAGAGAGCGGCAGCTTCGGGAAGGTGAAGAAGGAAGCTGTACAACACTGGGATTGTGTGCGCAGCTTGCCAACTGATAGAAAACAGTACCTTTGCACTCTCCTGACTTTTCCAATCACATGAACATTCGATTGGAAGCTGTTTTGGACAACTTTTCTTCCTGCCAAACACTTGGCAGACCTCCGTGCAACATCTAGAACATGAATGGAGTTGTTTTCTCTGCTGGCACAGTTTTTCCTAGCCAGACATAGTGGAAAAGCTTTCTGCTAAGATGTAGACTACAAAAGACGCTAAACACGAAAGTACGATGCTCTCCGGAGCTAAAAGCCGCTCCCGGGCGTCTTTCGGCAGAAGCCGCGCTAAGGAGAGCACTGTGACCGGCACAATCGTCTTTGCGCGAAGTAGCCGCTTCTTTGCCTCCGGGAGCCGGAGAGAGCGGCAGCTTCGGGAAGGTGAAGAAGGAAGCTGTACAACACTGGGATTGTGTGCGCAGCTTGCCAACTGATAGAAAACAGTAGCTTTGCACTCTCCTGACTTTTCCAATCACATGAACATTCGATTGGAAGCTGTTTTGGACAACTTTGCTTTAATTCTTGCCAAACACTTGGCAGACCTCCGTGCAACGTCTAGAACATGAATGGAGTTGTTTTCTGTGCTGGCACAGTTTTTCCTACCCAGACATAGTGGAAAAGCTTTCTGCTAAGATGTAGACTACAAAAGACGCTAAACACGAAAGTACGATGCTCTCTGGAGCTAAAAGCCGCTCCCGGGCGTCTTTCGGCAGAAGCCCCACTAAGGAGAGCACTGTGACCGGCAAAATCGTCTTTGCGCGAAGAAGCCGCTTCTTCGCCTCCGGGAGCCGGAGAGAGCAGCAGCTTCGGGAAGGTGAAGAAGGAACCTGCACAACACTGGGATTGTGTGCGCAGCTTGCCAACTGATAGAAAACAGTAGCTTTGCACTCTCCTGACTTTTCCAATCACATGAACATACGATTGGAAGCTGTTTTGGACAACTTTTCTTTTCTTCCTGCCAAACACTTGGCAGACCTCCGTGCAACGTCTAGAACACGACGGGAGTTGTTTTCTCTGCTGGCACAGCTTTTCCTAGCCAGACATAGTGGAAAAGCTTTCTGCTAAGATGTAGACTACAAAAGATGCTAAACAGGAAAGTTCGATGCTCTCCGGAGCTAAAAGCCGCTCCTGGGCGTCTTTCGGCAGAAGCCGCGCTAAGGAGAGCACTGTGACCGGCACAATCGTCTTTGCGCGAAGTAGCCGCTTCTTTGCCTCCGAGAGCCAGAGGGAGCGGCAGCTTCGGGAAGGTGAAGAAGGAAGCTGTACAACACTGGGATTGTGTGCGCAGCTTGCCAACTGATAGAAAACAGTACCTTTGCACTCTCCTGACTTTTCCAATCACATGAACATTCGATTGGAAGCTGTTTTGGACAACTTTTCTTTTCTTCCTGCCAAACACTTGGCAGACCTTTGTGCAACATCTAGTACATAAATGGAGTTTTTTTCTGTGCTGGCACAGTTTTTCCCAGCCAGACATAGTGGAAAAGCTTTCTGCTAAGATGTAGACTACAAAAGACGCTAAACAGGAAAGTACGATGCTCTCCGGAGCTAAAAGCCGCTCCTGGGCGTCTTTCGGCAGAAGCCGCGCTAAGGAGAGCACTGTGACCGGCACAATCGTCTTTGCGCGAAGTAGCCGCTTCTTTGCCTCCGGGAGCCGGAGAGAGCGGCAGCTTCGGGAAGGTGAAGAAGGAAGCTGTACAACACTGGGATTGTGTGCGCAGCTTGCCAACTGATAGAAAACAGTAGCTTTGCACTCTCCTGACTTTTCCAATCACATGAACATTCGATTGGAAGCTGTTTTGGACAACTTTTCTTCCTGCCAAACACTTGGCAGACCTCCGTGCAACATCTAGAACATGAATGGAGTTGTTTTCTGTGCTGGCACAGTTTTTCCTAGCCAGACATAGTGGAAAAGCTTTCTGCTAAGATGTAGACTACAAAAGACGCTAAACACGAAAGTACGATGCTCTCCGGAGCTAAAAGCCGCTCCCGGGCGTCTTTCGGCAGAAGCCGCGCTAAGGAGAGCACTGTGACCGGCACAATCGTCTTTGCGCGAAGTAGCCGCTTCTTTGCCTCCGGGAGCCGGAGAGAGCGGCAGCTTCGGGAAGGTGAAGAAGGAAGCTGTACAACACTGGGATTGTGTGCGCAGCTTGCCAACTGATAGAAAACAGTAGCTTTGCACTCTCCTGACTTTTCCAATCACATGAACATTCGATTGGAAGCTGTTTTGGACAACTTTGCTTTAATTCCTGCCAAACACTTGGCAGACCTCCGTGCAACGTCTAGAACATGAATGGAGTTGTTTTCTGTGCTGGCACAGTTTTTCCTACCCAGACATAGTGGAAAAGCTTTCTGCTAAGATGTAGACTACAAAAGACGCTAAACACGAAAGTACGATGCTCTCTGGAGCTAAAAGCCGCTCCCGGGCGTCTTTCGGCAGAAGCCCCACTAAGGAGAGCACTGTGACCGGCAAAATCGTCTTTGCGCGAAGAAGCCGCTTCTTCGCCTCCGGGAGCCGGAGAGAGCAGCAGCTTCGGGAAGGTGAAGAAGGAACCTGCACAACACTGGGATTGTGTGCGCAGCTTGCCAACTGATAGAAAACAGTACCTTTGCACTCTCCTGACTTTTCCAATCACATGAACATACGATTGGAAGCTGTTTTGGACAACTTTTCTTTTCTTCCTGCCAAACACTTGGCAGACCTCCGTGCAACGTCTAGAACACGACGGGAGTTGTTTTCTCTGCTGGCACAGCTTTTCCTAGCCAGACATATTGGAAAAGCTTTCTGCTAAGATGTAGATTACAAAAGACGCTAAACAGGAAAGTACGATGCTCTCCGGAGCTAAAAGCCGCTCCTGGGCGTCTTTCGGCAGAAGCCGCGCTAAGGAGAGCACTGTGACCGGCACAATCGTCTTTGCACGAAGTAGCCGCTTCTTTGCCTCCGGGAGCCGGAGAGAGCGGCAGCTTCGGGAAGGTGAAGAAGCAAGCTGTACAACACTGGGATTGTGTGTGCGCAGTTTGCCAACTGATAGAAAACAGTACCTTTGCACTCTCCTGACTTTTCCAATCACATGAACATTCGATTGGAAGCTGTTTTGGACAACTTTTCTTTTCTTCCTGCCAAACACTTGGCAGACCTTTGTGCAACATCTAGAACATGAATGGAGTTGTTTTCTGTGCTGGCACAGTTTTTCCTAGCCAGACATAGTGGAAAAGCTTTCTGCTAAGATGTAGACTACAAAAGACGCTAAACACGAAAGTACGATGCTCTCCGGAGCTAAAAGCCGCTCCCGGGCGTCTTTCGGCAGAAGCCGCGCTAAGGAGAGCACTGTGACCGGCACAATCGTCTTTGCGCGAAGTAGCCGCTTCTTCGCCTCCGGGAGCCGGAGACAGCGGCAGCTTCGGGAAGGTGAAGAAGGAAGCTGTACAACACTGGGATTGTGTGCGCAGCTTGCCAACTGATAGAAAACAGTAGCTTTGCACTCGCCTGACTTTTCCAATCACATGAACATACGACTGGAAACTGTTTTGAACAACTTTGCTTTAATTCCTTCCAAACACTTGGCAGACCTCCGTGCAACGTCTAGAACACGATGGGAGTTGTTTTCTGTGCTGGCACAGCTTTTCCTAGCCAGACATATTGGAAAAGCTTTCTGCTATGATGTAGACTACAAAAGACGCTAAAAACAAAAGTACGATGCTCTCTGGAGCTAAAACCGCTCCCGGGCGTCTTTCGGCAGAAGCCGCGCTAAGGAGAGCACTGTGACCGGCACAATCATCTTTGCGTGAAGTAGCCGCGTCTTTGCCTCCGGGAGCCGGAGAGAGCGGCAGCTTCGGGAAGGTGAAGAAGGAAGCTGTACAACACTGGGATTGTGTGCGCAGCTTGCCAACTGATAGAAAACAGTAGCTTTGCACTCTCCTGACTTTTCCAATCACATGAACATTCGATTGGAAGCTGTTTTGGACAACTTTTCTTTTCTTCCTGCCAAACACTTGGCAGACCTTTGTGCAACATCTAGTACATGAATGGATTTTTTTTCTGTGCTGGCACAGTTTTTCCTAGCCAGACATAGTGGAAAAGCTTTCTGCTAAGATGTAGACTACAAAAGACGCTAAACACGAAAGTACGATGCTCTCCGGAGCTAAAAGCCGCTCCCGGGCGTCTTTCAGCAGAAGCCGCGCTAAGGAGAGCACTGTGAGCGGCACAATCGTCTTTGCGCGAAGTACCCACTTCTTCGCCTCCGGGAGCCGGAGAGAGCGGCAGCTTCGGGAAGGTGAAGAAGGAAGCTGTACAACACTGGGATTGTGTGCGCAGCTTGCCAACTGATAGAAAACAGTACCTTTGCACTCTCCTGACTTTTCCAATCACATGAACATTCGATTGGAAGCTGTTTTGGACAACTTTGCTTTAATTCCTGCCAAACACTTGGCAGACCTCCGTGCAACGTCTAGAACATGAATGGAGTTGTTTTCTGTGCTGGCACAGTTTTTCCCAGCCAGACATAGTGGAAAAGCTTTCTGCTAAGATGTAGACTACAAAAGACTCTAAACAGGAAAGTACGATGCTCTCCGGAGCTAAAAGCCGCTCCCGGGCGTCTTTCGGCAGAAGCCGCGCTAAGGAGAGCACTGAGACCAGCACAATCGTCTTTGCGCGAAGTCGCCGCTTCTTTGCCTCCGAGAGCCAGAGAGAGCGGCAGCTTCGGGAAGGTGAAGAAGGAAGCTGTACAACACTGGGATTGTGTGCGCAGCTTGCCAACTGATAGAAAACAGTACCTTTGCACTCTCCTGACTTTTCCAATCACATGAACATTCGATTGGAAGCTGTTTTGGACAACTTTTCTTTTCTTCCTGCCAAACACTTGGCAGACCTTTGTGCAACATCTAGTACATAAATGGAGTTTTTTTCTGTGCTGGCACAGTTTTTCCTAGCCAGACATAGTGGAAAAGCTTTCTGCTAAGATGGAGACTACAAAAGACGCTAAACAGGAAAGTACGATGCTCTCCGGAGCTAAAAGCCGCTCCCGGGCGTCTTTCGGCAGAAGCCGCGCTAAGGAGAGCACTGTGACCGGCACAATCGTCTTTGCGCGAAGTAGCCGCTTCTTCGCCTCCGGGAGCCGGAGAGAGCGGCAGCTTCGGGAAGGTGAAGAAGGACGCTGTACAACACTGGGATTGTGTGCGCAGCTTGCCAACTGATAGAAAACAGTACCTTTGCACTCTCCTGACTTTTCCAATCACATGAACATTCGATTGGAAGCTGTTTTGGACAACTTTGCTTTAATTCCTGCCAAACACTTGGCAGACCTCCGTGCAACGTCTAGAACATGAATGGAGTTGTTTTCTGTGCTGGCACAGTTTTTCCAGCCAGACATAGTGGAAAAGCTTTCTGCTAAGATGTAGACTACAAAAGACGCTAAACACGAAAGTACGATGCTCTCCGGAGCTAAAAGCCGCTCCCGGGCGTCTTTCGGCAGAAGCCGCGCTAAGGAGAGCACTGTGACCGGCACAATCGTCTTTGCGCGAAGTAGCCGCTTCTTCGCCTCCGGGAGCCGGAGACAGCGGCAGCTTCGGGAAGGTGAAGAAGGAAGCTGTACAACACTGGGATTGTGTGCGCAGCTTGCCAACTGATAGAAAACAGTAGCTTTGCACTCGCCTGACTTTTCCAATCACATGAACATACGACTGGAAGCTGTTTTGGACAACTTTGCTTTAATTCCTGCCAAACACTTGGCAGACCTCCGTGCAACGTCTAGAACACGATGGGAGTTGTTTTCTGTGCTGGCACAGCTTTTCCTAGCCAGACATAGTGGAAAAGCTTTCTGCTAAGATGTAGACTACAAAAGACACTAAACACGAAAGTACGATGCTCTCTGGAGCTAAAACCGCTCCCGGGCGTCTTTCGGCAGAAGCCGCGCTAAGGAGAGGACTGTGACCGGCACAATCATCTTTGCGTGAAGTAGCCGCGTCTTTGCCTCCGGGAGCCGGAGAGAGCGGCAGCTTCGGGAAGGTGAAGAAGGAAGCTGTACAACACTGGGATTGTGTGTGCGCAGCTTGCCAACTGATAGAAAACAGTAGCTTTGCACTCTCCTGACTTTTCCAATCACATGAACATTCGATTGGAAGCTGTTTTGGACAACTTTGCTTTAATTCCTGCCAAACACTTGGCAGACCTCCGTGCAACGTCTCGAACATGAATGGAGTTGTTTTCTGTGCTGGCACAGTTTTTCCCATCCAGACATAGTGGAAAAGCTTTCTGCTAAGATGTAGACTACAAAAGACGCTAAACACGAAAGTACGATGCTCTCTGGAGCTAAAAGCCGCTCCCGGGCGTCTTTCGGCAGAAGCCCCACTAAGGAGAGCACTGTGACCGGCACAATCGTCTTTGCGCGAAGTAGCCGTTTCTTCGCCTCCGGGAGCCGGAGAGAGCGGCAGCTTCGGGAAGGTGAAGAAGGAAGCTGTACAACACTGGGATTGTGTGCGCAGCTTGCCAACTGATAGAAAACAGTACCTTTGCACTCTCCTGACTTTTCCAATCACAAGAACATTCGATTGGAAGCTGTTTTGGACAACTTTTCTTTTCTTCCTGCCAAACACTTGGCAGAACTCCGTGCAACGTCTAGAACACGATTGGAGTTGTTTTCTGTGCTGGCACAGTTTTTCCTAGCCAGACATAGTGGAAAAGCTTTCTGCTAAGATGTAGACTACAAAAGACGCTAAACACGAAAGTACGATGCTCTCCGGAGCTAAAAGCCGCTCCCGGGCGTCTTTCGGCAGAAGCCGCGCTAAGGAGAGCACTGTGACCGGCACAATCGTCTTTGCGCGAAGTAGCCGCTTCTTCGCCTCCGGGAGCCGGAGACAGCGGCAGCTTCGGGAAGGTGAAGAAGGAAGCTGTACAACACTGGGATTGTGTGCGCAGCTTGCCAACTGATAGAAAACAGTAGCTTTGCACTCGCCTGACTTTTCCAATCACATGAACATACGACTGGAAGCTGTTTTGGACAACTTTGCTTTAATTCCTGCCAAACACTTGGCAGACCTCCGTGCAACGTCTAGAACACGATGGGAGTTGTTTTCTGTTCTGGCACAGCTTTTCCTAGCCAGACATAGTGGAAAAGCTTTCTGCTAAGATGTAGACTACAAAAGACGCTAAACACGAAAGTACGATGCTCTCTGGAGCTAAAACCGCTCCCGGGCGTCTTTCGGCAGAAGCCGCGCTAAGGAGAGCACTGTGACCGGCACAATCATCTTTGCGTGAAGTAGCCGCGTCTTTGCCTCCGGGAGCCGGAGAGAGAGGCAGCTTCGGGAAGGTGAAGAAGGAAGCTGTACAACACTGGGATTGTGTGTGCGCAGCTTGCCTACTGATAGAAAACATTAGCTTTGCACTCTCCTGACTTTTCCAATCACATGAACATTCGATTGGAAGCTGTTTTGGACAACTTTGCTTTAATTCCTGCCAAACACTTGGCAGACCTCCGTGCAACGTCTAGAACATGAATGGAGTTGTTTTCTGTGCTGGCACAGCTTTCCCTAGCCAGACATAGTGGAAAAGCTTTCTGCTAAGATGTAGACTACAAAAGACGCTAAACACGAAAGTACGATGCTCTCTGGAGCTAAAAGCCGCTCCCGGGCGTCTTTCGGCAGAAGCCCCACTAAGGAGAGCACTGTGACCGGCACAATCGTCTTTGCGCGAAGTAGCCGCTTCTTCGCCTCCGGGAGCCGGAGAGAGCAGCAGCTTCGGGAGGGTGAAGAAGGAAGCTGTACAACACTGGGATTGTGTGCGCAGCTTGGCGACTGATAGAAAACAGTACCTTTGCACTCGCCTGACTTTTCAAATCACATGAACATACGACTGGAAGCTGTTTTGGACAACTTTTTTTTTCTTCCTGCCAAACACTTGGCAGACCTCCGTGCAACGTCTAGAACACGATGGGAGTTGTTTTCTTTGCTGGCACAGCTTTTCCTAGCCAGACATATTGGAAAAGCTTTCTGCTAAGATGTAGACTACAAAAGACGCTAAACACGAAAGTACATGCTCTCCGGAGCTAAAAGCCGCTCCCGGGCGTCTTTCGGCAGAAGCCGCGCTAAGGAGAGCACTGTGACCGGCACAATCGTCTTTGCGCGAAGTAGCCGCTTCTTCGCCTCCGGGAGCCGGAGACAGCGGCAGCTTCGGGAAGGTGAAGAAGGAAGCTGTACAACACTGGGATTGTGTGCGCAGCTTGCCAACTGATAGAAAACAGTAGCTTTGCACTCGCCTGACTTTTCCAATCACATGAACATACGACTGGAAGCTGTTTTGGACAACTTTGCTTTAATTCCTGCCAAACACTTGGCAGACCTCCGTGCAACGTCTAGAACATGAATGGAGTTGTTTTCTCTGCTGGCACAGTTTTTCCTAGCCAGACATAGTGGAAAAGCTTTCTGCTAAGATGTAGACTACAAAAGACGCTAAACACGAAAGTACGATTCTCTCCGGAGTTAAAAGCCGCTCCCGGGCGTCTTTCGGCAGAAGCCGCGCTAAGGAGAGCACTGTGACCGGCACAATCGTCTTTGCGCGAAGTAGCCGCTTCTTTGCCTCTGAGAGCCAGAGAGAGCGGCATCTTCGGGAAGGTGAAGAAGGAAGCTGTACAACACTGGGATTGTGTGCGCAGCTTGCCAACTGATAGAAAACAGTACCTTTGCACTCTCCTGACTTTTCCAATCACATGAACATTCGATTGGAAGCTGTTTTGGACAACTTTTCTTTTCTTCCTGCAAAACACTTGGCAGGCCTCCGTGCAACGTCTAGAACATGAATGGAGTTTTTTTCTGTGCTGGCACAGTTTTTCCCAGCCAGACATAGTGGAAAAGCTTTCTGCTAAGATGTAGACTACAAAATACGCTAAACACGAAAGTACGATGCTCTCCGAAGCTAAAAGCCGCTCCCGGGCGTCTTTCGGCAGAAGCCGCGCTAAGGAGAGCACTGTGAGCGGCACAATCGTCTTTGCGCGAAGTAGCCGTTTCTTCGCCTCCGGGAGCCGGAGAGAGCAGCAGCTTCGGGAGGGTGAAGAAGGACGCTGTACAACACTGGGATTGTGTGCACAGCTTGCCAACTGATAGAAAACAGTACCTTTGCACTCTCCTGACTTTTCCAATCACATGAACATTCGATTGGAAGCTGTTTTGGACAACTTTGCTTTAATTCCTGCCAAACACTTGGCAGACCTCCATGCCACGTCTAGAACACAATTGGAATTGTTTTCTGTGCTGGCACAGTTTTTCCCAGCCAGACATTGTGGAAAAGCTTTCTGCTAAGATGTAGACGAAAAGAGACGCTAAACAGGAAAGTACGATGCTCTCCGGAGCTAAAAGCCGCTCCCGGGCGTCTTTCGGCAGAAGCCGCGCTAAGGAGAGCACTATGACCGGCACAATCGTCTTTGCGCGAAGTAGTCGCTTCTTTGCCTCCGGGAGCCGGAGAGAGCGGCAGCTTCGGGAAGGTGAAGAAGGAAGCTGTACAACACTGGGATTGTGTGCGCAGCTTGCCAACTGATAGAAAACAGTACCTTTGCACTCTCCTGTCTTTTCCAATCACATGAACATTCGATTGGAAGCTGTTTTGGACAACTTTTCTTTTCTTCCTGCCAAACACTTGGCAGACCTCCGTGCAACGTCTAGAACATGAATGGAGTTTTTTTCTGTGCTGGCACAGTTTTTCCTAGCCAGACATTGTGGAAAAGCTTTCTGCTAAGATGTAGACTACAAAAGACGCTAAACACGAAAGTACGATGCTCTCCGGAGCTAAAAGCCGCTCCCGGGCGTCTTTCAGCAGAAGCCGCGCTAAGGAGAGCACTGTGAGCGGCACAATCGTCTTTGCGCGAAGCAGCCACTTCTTCGCCTCCGGGAGCCGGAGAGAGCGGCAGCTTCGGGAAGGTGAAGAAGGAAGCTCTACAACACTGGGATTGTGTGCGCAGCTTGCCAACTGATAGAAAACAGTAGCTTTGCACTCTCCTGACTTTTCCAATCACATGAACATTCGATTGGAAGCTGTTTTGGACAACTTTGCTTTAATTCCTGCCAAACACTTGGCAGACCTCCGTGCAACGTCTAGAACATGAATGGAGTTGTTTTCTGTGCTGGCACAGTTTTCCCCAGCCAGACATAGTGGAAAAGCTTTCTGCTAAGATGTAGACTACAAAAGACGCTAAACAGGAAAGTACGATGCTCTCCGGAGCTAAAAGCCGCTCCTGGGCGTCTTTCGGCAGAAGCCGCGCTAAGGAGAGCACTGTGACCGGCACAATCGTCTTTGCGCGAAGTAGCCGCTTCTTTGCCTCCGGGAGCCGGAGAGAGCGGCAGCTTCGGGAAGGTGAAGAAGCAAGCTGTACAACACTGGGATTGTGTGCGCAGCTTGCCAACTGATAGAAAACAGTACCTTTGCACTCTCCTGACTTTTCCAATCACATGAACATTCGATTGGAAGCTGTTTTGGACAACTTTTCTTCCTGCCAAACACTTGGCAGACCTTTGTGCAACATCTAGAACATGAATGGAGTTTTTTTCTGTGCTGGCACAGTTTTTCCTAGCCAGACATAGTGGAAAAGCTTTCTGCTAAGATGTAGACTACAAAAGATGCTAAACAGGAAAGTTCGATGCTCTCCGGAGCTAAAAGCCGCTCCTGGGCGTCTTTCGGCAGAAGCCGCGCTAAGGAGAGCACTGTGACCGGCACAATCGTCTTTGCGCGAAGTAGCCGCTTCTTTGCCTCCGAGAGCCAGAGAGAGCGGCAGCTTCGGGAAGGTGAAGAAGGAAGCTGTACAACACTGGGATTGTGTGCGCAGCTTGCCAACTGATAGAAAACAGTACCTTTGCACTCTCCTGACTTTTCCAATCACATGAACATTCGATTGGAAGCTGTTTTGGACAACTTTTCTTTTCTTCCTGCCAAACACTTGGCAGACCTTTGTGCAACATCTAGTACATAAATGGAGTTTTTTTCTGTGCTGGCACAGTTTTTCCCAGCCAGACATAGTGGAAAAGCTTTCTGCTAAGATGTAGACTACAAAAGACGCTAAACAGGAAAGTACGATGCTCTCCGGAGCTAAAAGCCGCTCCCGGGCGTCTTTCGGCAGAAGCCGCGCTAAGGAGAGCACTGTGACCGGCACAATCGTCTTTGCGCGAAGTAGCCGCTTCTTTGCCTCCGGGAGCCGGAGAGAGCGGCAGCTTCGGGAAGGTGAAGAAGGAAGCTGTACAACACTGGGATTGTGTGCGCAGCTTGCCAACTGATAGAAAACAGTACCTTTGCACTCTCCTGACTTTTCCAATCACATGAACATTCGATTGGAAGCTGTTTTGGACAACTTTTCTACCTGCCAAACACTTGGCAGACCTCCGTGCAACATCTAGAACATGAATGGAGTTGTTTTCTGTGCTGGCACAGTTTTTCCTAGCCAGACATAGTGGAAAAGCTTTCTGCTAAGATGTAGACTACAAAAGACGCTAAACACGAAAGTACGATGCTCTCCGGAGCTAAAAGCCGCTCCCGGGCGTCTTTCGGCAGAAGCCGCGCTAAGGAGAGCACTGTGACCGGCAAAATCGCCTTTGCGCGAAGAAGCCGCTTCTTCGCCTCCGGGAGCCGGAGAGAGCAGCAGCTTCGGGAAGGTGAAGAATGAACCTGCACAACACTGGGATTGTGTGCGCAGCTTGCCAACTGATAGAAAACAGTACCGTTGCACTCTCCTGACTTTTCCAATCACATGAACATACGATTGGAAGCTGTTTTGGACAACTTTTCTTTTCTTCCTGCCAAACACTTGGCAGACCTCCGTGCAACGTCTAGAACACGACGGGAGTTGTTTTCTCTGCTGGCACAGCTTTTCCTAGCCAGACATATTGGAAAAGCTTTCTGCTAAGATGTAGATTACAAAAGACGCTAAACAGGAAAATACGATGCTCTCCGGAGCTAAAAGCCGCTCCTGGGCGTCTTTCGGCAGAAGCCGCGCTAAGGAGAGCACTGTGACCGGCACAATCGTCTTTGCACGAAGTAGCCGCTTCTTTGCCTCCGGGAGCCGGAGAGAGCGGCAGCTTCGGGAAGGTGAAGAAGCAAGCTGTACAACACTGGGATTGTGTGTGCGCAGCTTGCCAACTGATAGAAAACAGTACCTTTGCACTCTCCTGACTTTTCCAATCACATGAACATTCGATTGGAAGCTGTTTTGGACAACTTTTCTTTTCTTCCTGCCAAACACTTGGCAGACCTGCGTGCAACGTCTAGAACACGATGGGAGTTGTTTTCTGTGCTGGCACAGCTTTTCCTAGCCAGACATATTGGAAAAGCTTTCTGCTAAGATGTAGACTACAAAAGACGCTAAACACAAAAGTACGATGCTCTCTGGAGCTAAAACCGCTCCCGGGCGTCTTTCGGCAGAAGCCGCGCTAAGGAGAGCACTGTGACCGGCACAATCATCTTTGCGTGAAGTAGCCGCGTCTTTGCCTCCGGGAGCCGGAGAGAGCGGCAGCTTCGGGAAGGTGAAGAAGGAAGCTGTACAACACTGGGATTGTGTGCGCAGCTTGCCAACTGATAGAAAACAGTAGCTTTGCACTCTCCTGACTTTTCCAATCACATGAACATTCGATTGGAAGCTGTTTTGGACAACTTTTCTTTTCTTCCTGCCAAACACTTGGCAGACCTTTGAGCAACATCTAGTACATGAATGGAGTTTTTTTCTGTGCTGGCACAGTTTTTCCTAGCCAGACATAGTGGAAAAGCTTTCTGCTAAGATGTAGACTACAAAAGACGCTAAACACGAAAGTACGATGCTCTCCGGAGCTAAAAGCCGCTCCCGGGCGTCTTTCAGCAGAAGCCGCGCTAAGGAGAGCACTGTGAGCGGCACAATCGTCTTTGCGCGAAGTACCCACTTCTTCGCCTCCGGGAGCCGGAGAGAGCGGCAGCTTCGGGAAGGTGAAGAAGGAAGCTCTACAACACTGGGATTGTGTGCGCAGCTTGCCAACTGATAGAAAACAGTACCTTTGCACTCTCCTGACTTTTCCAATCACATGAACATTCGATTGGAAGCTGTTTTGGACAACTTTGCTTTAATTCCTGCCAAACACTTGGCAGACCTTTGTGCAACATCTAGTACATAAATGGAGTTTTTTTCTGTGCTGGCACAGTTTTTCCCAGCCAGACATAGTGGAAAAGCTTTCTGCTAAAATGTAGACTACAAAAGACGCTAAACAGGAAAGTACGATGCTCTCCGGAGCTAAAAGCCGCTCCTGGGCGTCTTTCGGCAGAAGCCGCGCTAAGGAGAGCACTGTGACCGGCACAATCGTCTTTGCGCGAAGTAGCCGCTTCTTTGCCTCCGGGAGCCGGAGAGAGCGGCAGCTTCGGGAAGGTGAAGAAGGAAGCTGTACAACACTGGGATTGTGTGCGCAGCTTGCCAACTGATAGAAAACAGTACCTTTGCACTCTCCTGACTTTTCCAATCACATGAACATTCGATTGGAAGCTGTTTTGGACAACTTTTCTTCCTGCCAAACACTTGGCAGACCTCCGTGCAACATCTAGAACATGAATGGAGTTGTTTTCTGTGCTGGCACAGTTTTTCCTAGCCAGACATAGTGGAAAAGCTTTCTGCTAAGATGTAGACTACAAAAGACGCTAAACACGAAAGTACGATGCTCTCCGGAGCTAAAAGCCGCTCCCGGGCGTCTTTCGGCAGAAGCCGCTCTAAGGAGAGCACTGTGACCGGCACAATCGTCTTTGCGCGAAGTAGCCGCTTCTTTGCCTCCGGGAGCCGGAGAGAGCGGCAGCTTCGGGAAGGTGAAGAAGGAAGCTGTACAACACTGGGATTGTGTGCGCAGCTTGCCAACTGATAGAAAACAGTAGCTTTGCACTCTCCTGACTTTTCCAATCACATGAACATTCGATTGGAAGCTGTTTTGGACAACTTTGCTTTAATTCCTGCCAAACACTTGGCAGACCTCCGTGCAACGTCTAGAACATGAATGGAGTTGTTTTCTGTGCTGGCACAGTTTTTCCTACCCAGACATAGTGGAAAAGCTTTCTGCTAAGATGTAGACTACAAAAGACGCTAAACACGAAAGTACGATGCTCTCTGGAGCTAAAAGCCGCTCCCGGGCGTCTTTCGGCAGAAGCCCCACTAAGGAGAGCACTGTGACCGGCAAAATCGTCTTTGCGCGAAGAAGCCGCTTCTTCGCCTCCGGGAGCCGGAGAGAGCAGCAGCTTCGGGAAGGTGAAGAAGGAACCTGCACAACACTGGGATTGTGTGCGCAGCTTGCCAACTGATAGAAAACAGTACCTTTGCACTCTCCTGACTTTTCCAATCACATGAACATACGATTGGAAGCTGTTTTGGACAACTTTTCTTTTCTTCCTGCCAAACACTTGGCAGACCTCCGTGCAACGTCTAGAACACGACGGGAGTTGTTTTCTCTGCTGGCACAGCTTTTCCTAGCCAGACATATTGGAAAAGCTTTCTGCTAAGATGTAGATTACAAAAGACGCTAAACAGGAAAGTACGATGCTCTCCGGAGCTAAAAGCCGCTCCTGGGCGTCTTTCGGCAGAAGCCGCGCTAAGGAGAGCACTGTGACCGGCACAATCGTCTTTGCACGAAGTAGCCGCTTCTTTGCCTCCGGGAGCCGGAGAGAGCGGCAGCTTCGGGAAGGTGAAGAAGCAAGCTGTACAACACTGGGATTGTGTGTGCGCAGCTTGCCAACTGATAGAAAACAGTAGCTTTGCACTCTCCTGACTTTTCCAATCACATGAACATTCGATTGGAAGCTGTTTTGGACAACTTTTCTTTTCTTCCTGCCAAACACTTGGCAGACCTTTGTGCAACATCTAGAACATGAATGGAGTTGTTTTCTGTGCTGGCACAGTTTTTCCTAGCCAGACATAGTGGAAAAGCTTTCTGCTAAGATGTAGACTACAAAAGACGCTAAACACGAAAGTACGATGCTCTCCGGAGCTAAAAGCCGCTCCCGGGCGTCTTTCGGCAGAAGCCGCGCTAAGGAGAGCACTGTGACCGGCACAATCGTCTTTGCGCGAAGTAGCCGCTTCTTCGCCTCCGGGAGCCGGAGACAGCGGCAGCTTCGGGAAGGTGAAGAAGGAAGCTGTACAACACTGGGATTGTGTGCGCAGCTTGCCAACTGATAGAAAACAGTAGCTTTGCACTCGCCTGACTTTTCCAATCACATGAACATACGACTGGAAAGTGTTTTGAACAACTTTGCTTTAATTCCTGCCAAACACTTGGCAGACCTGCGTGCAACGTCTAGAACACGATGGGAGTTGTTTTCTGTGCTGGCACAGCTTTTCCTAGCCAGACATATTGGAAAAGCTTTCTGCTAAGATGTAGACTACAAAAGACGCTAAACACAAAAGTACGATGCTCTCTGGAGCTAAAACCGCTCCCGGGCGTCTTTCGGCAGAAGCCGCGCTAAGGAGAGCACTGTGACCGGCACAATCATCTTTGCGTGAAGTAGCCGCGTCTTTGCCTCCGGGAGCCGGAGAGAGCGGCAGCTTCGGGAAGGTGAAGAAGGAAGCTGTACAACACTGGGATTGTGTGCGCAGCTTGCCAACTGATAGAAAACAGTAGCTTTGCACTCTCCTGACTTTTCCAATCACATGAACATTCGATTGGAAGCTGTTTTGGACAACTTTTCTTTTCTTCCTGCCAAACACTTGGCAGACCTTTGAGCAACATCTAGTACATGAATGGAGTTTTTTTCTGTGCTGGCACAGTTTTTCCTAGCCAGACATAGTGGAAAAGCTTTCTGCTAAGATGTAGACTACAAAAGACGCTAAACACGAAAGTACGATGCTCTCCGGAGCTAAAAGCCGCTCCCGGGCGTCTTTCAGCAGAAGCCGCGCTAAGGAGAGCACTGTGAGCGGCACAATCGTCTTTGCGCGAAGTACCCACTTCTTCGCCTCCGGGAGCCGGAGAGAGCGGCAGCTTCGGGAAGGTGAAGAAGGAAGCTCTACAACACTGGGATTGTGTGCGCAGCTTGCCAACTGATAGAAAACAGTACCTTTGCACTCTCCTGACTTTTCCAATCACATGAACATTCGATTGGAAGCTGTTTTGGACAACTTTGCTTTAATTCCTGCCAAACACTTGGCAGACCTCCGTGCAACGTCAAGAACATGAATGGAGTTGTTTTCTGTGCTGGCACAGTTTTTCCCAGCCAGACATAGTGGAAAAGCTTTCTGCTAAGATGTAGACTACAAAAGACTCTAAACAGGAAAGTACGATGCTCTCCGGAGCTAAAAGCCGCTCCCGCGCGTCTTTCGGCAGAAGCCGCGCTAAGGAGAGCACTGAGACCAGCACAATCGTCTTTGCGCGAAGTCGCCGCTTCTTTGCCTCCGAGAGCCAGAGAGAGCGGCAGCTTCGGGAAGGTGAAGAAGGAAGCTGTACAACACTGGGATTGTGTGCGCAGCTTGCCAACTGATAGAAAACAGTACCTTTGCACTCTCCTGACTTTTCCAATCACATGAACATTCGATTGGAAGCTGTTTTGGACAACTTTTCTTTTCTTCCTGCCAAACACTTGGCAGACCTCCGTGCAACGTCTAGAACATGAATGGAGTTGTTTTCTGTGCTGGCACAGTTTTTCCAGCCAGACATAGTGGAAAAGCTTTCTGCTAAGATGTAGACTACAAAAGACGCTAAACACGAAAGTACGATGCTCTCCGGAGCTAAAAGCCGCTCCCGGGCGTCTTTCGGCAGAAGCCGCGCTAAGGAGAGCACTGTGACCGGCACAATCGTCTTTGCGCGAAGTAGCCGCTTCTTCGCCTCCGGGAGCCGGAGACAGCGGCAGCTTCGGGAAGGTGAAGAAGGAAGCTGTACAACACTGGGATTGTGTGCGCAGCTTGCCAACTGATAGAAAACAGTAGCTTTGCACTCGCCTGACTTTTCCAATCACATGAACATACGACTGGAAGCTGTTTTGGACAACTTTGCTTTAATTCCTGCCAAACACTTGGCAGACCTCCGTGCAACGTCTAGAACACGATGGGAGTTGTTTTCTGTGCTGGCACAGCTTTTCCTAGCCAGACATATTGGAAAAGCTTTCTGCTAAGATGTAGACTACAAAAGACGCTAAACACGAAAGTACGATGCTCTCTGGAGCTAAAACCGCTCCCAGGCGTCTTTCGGCAGAAGCCGCGCTAAGGAGAGCACTGTGACCGGCACAATCATCTTTGCGTGAAGTAGCCGCGTCTTTGCCTCCGGGAGCCGGAGAGAGAGGCAGCTTCGGGAAGGTGAAGAAGGAAGCTGTACAACACTGGGATTGTGTGTGCGCAGCTTGCCTACTGATAGAAAACATTAGCTTTGCACTCTCCTGACTTTTCCAAACACATGAACATTCGATTGGAAGCTGTTTTGG
Source organism: Melospiza melodia melodia (assembly GCF_035770615.1). Lineage (NCBI taxonomy): Eukaryota > Metazoa > Chordata > Aves > Passeriformes > Passerellidae > Melospiza > Melospiza melodia. Next base: position 5,275,805 of record NW_026948505.1, read on the forward strand.
ACAACTTTGCTTTAATTCCTGCCAAACACTTGGCAGACCTCCGTGCAACGTCTAGAACATGAATGGAGTTGTTTTCTGTGCTGGCACAGCTTTCCCTAGCCAGACATAGTGGAAAAGCTTTCTGCTAAGATGTAGACTACAAAAGACGCTAAACACGAAAGTACGATGCTCTCTGGAGCTAAAAGCCGCTCCCGGGCGTCTTTCGGCAGAAGCCCCACTAAGGAGAGCACTGTGACCGGCACAATCGTCTTTGCGCGAAGTAGCCGCTTCTTCGCCTCCGGGAGCCGGAGAGAGCAGCAGCTTCGGGAGGGTGAAGAAGGAAGCTGTACAACACTGGGATTGTGTGCGCAGCTTGCCAACTGATAGAAAACAGTACCTTTGCACTCGCCTGACTTTTCAAATCACATGAACATACGACTGGAAGCTGTTTTGGACAACTTTTTTTTTCTTCCTGCCAAACACTTGGCAGACCTCCGTGCAACGTCTAGAACACGATGGGAGTTGTTTTCTTTGCTGGCACAGCTTTTCCTAGCCAGACATATTGGAAAAGCTTTCTGCTAAGATGTAGACTACAAAAGACGCTAAACACGAAAGTACGATGCTCTCCGGAGCTAAAAGCCGCTCCCGGGCGTCTTTCGGCAGAAACCGCGCTAAGGAGAGCACTGTGACCGGCACAATCGTCTTTGCGCGAAGTAGCCGTTTCTTCGCCTCCGGGAGCCGGAGACAGCGGCAGCTTCGGGAAGGTGAAGAAGGAAGCTGTACAACACTGGGATTGTGTGCGCAGCTTGCCAACTGATAGAAAACAGTAGCTTTGCACTCGCCTGACTTTTCCAATCACATGAACATACGACTGGAAGCTGTTTTGGACAACTTTGCTTTAATTCCTGCCAAACACTTGGCAGACCTCCGTGCAACGTCTAGAAAACGATGGGAGTTGTTTTCTGTGCTGGCACAGCTTTTCCTAGCCAGACATATTGGAAAAGCTTTCTGCTAAGATGTAGACTACAAAAGACGCTAAACACGAAAGTACGATGCTCTCTGGAGCTAAAACCGCTCCCGGGCGTCTTTCGGCAGAAGCCGCGCTAAGGAGAGCACTGTGACCGGCACAATCATCTTTGCATGAAGTAGCCGCGTCTTTGCCTCCGGGAGCCGGAGATAGAGGCAGCTTCGGGAAGGTGAAGAAGGAAGCTGTACAACACTGGGATTGTGTGTGCGCAGCTTGCCTACTGATAGAAAACATTAGCTTTGCACTCTCCTGACTTTTCCAATCACATGAACATTCGATTGGAAGCTGTTTTGGACAACTTTGCTTTAATTCCTGCCAAACACTTGGCAGACCTCCGTGCAACGTCTGGAACATGAATGTAGTTGTTTTCTGTGCTGGCACAGTTTTTCCTAGCCAGACATAGTGGAAAAGCTTTCTGCTAAGATGTAGACTACAAAAGACGCTAAACACGAAAGTACGATGCTCTCTGGAGCTAAAAGCCGATCCCGGGCGTCTTTCGGCAGAAGCCCCACTAAGGAGAGCACTGTGACCGGCACAATCGTCTTTGCGCGAAGTAGCCGCTTCTTCGCCTCCGGGAGCCGGAGAGAGCAGCAGCTTCGGGAGGGTGAAGAAGGAAGCTGTACAACACTGGGATTGTGTGCGCAGCTTGCCAACTGATAGAAAACAGTATCTTTGCACTCGCCTGACTTTTCCAAACACATGAACATACGACTGGAAGCTGTTTTGGACAAGTTTTCTTTTCTTCCTGCCAAACACTTGGCAGACCTCCGTGCAACGCCTAGAACACGATGGGAGTTCTTTTCTGTGCTGGCACAGCTTTTCCTAGCCAGACATATTGGAAAAGCTTTCTGCTAAGATGTAGACTACAAAAGATGCTAAACAGGAAAGTACGATGCTCTCCAGAACTAAAAGCCGCTCCTGGGCGTCTTTCGGCAGAAGCCGCGCTAAGGAGAGCACTGTGACCGGCACAATCGTCTTTGCGCGAAGTAGCCGCTTCTTTGCCTCCGGGAGCCGGAGAGAGCGGCAGCTTCGGGAAGGTGAAGAAGCAAACTGTACAACACTGGGATTGTGTGCGCAGCTTGCCAACTGATAGAAAACAGTAGCTTTGCACTCTCCTGACTTTTCCAATCACATGAACATTCGATTGGAAGCTGTTTTGGACAACTTTTCTTCCTGCCAAACACTTGGCAGAACTCCGTGCAACGTGTAGAACACGATTGGAGTTGTTTTCTGTGCTGGCACAGCGTTTCCTAGCCAGACATAGTGGAAAAGCTTTCTGGTAAGATGTAGACTACAAAATACGCTAAACACGAAAGTACGATGCTCTCCGGAGCTAAAAGCCGCTCCCGGGCGTCTTTCGGCAGAAGCCGCGCCAAGGAGAGCACTGTGACCGGCACAATCGTCTTTGCGCGAAGTAGCCGCTTCTTCGCCTCCGGGAGCCGGAGAGAGCGGCAGCTTCGGGAAGGTGAAGAAGCAAGCTGTACAACACTGGGATTGTGTGCGCAGCTTGCCAACTGATAGAAAACAGTACCTTTGCACTCTCCTGACTTTTCCAATCACATGAACATTCGATTGGAAGCTGTTTTGGACAACTTTTCTTTTCTTCCTGCCAAACACTTGGCAGACCTTTGTGCATCATCTAGAACATGAATGGAGTTGTTTTCTGTGCTGGCACAGTTTTTCCTAGCCAGACATAGTGGAAAAGCTTTCTGCTAAGATGTAGACTACAAAAGACGCTAAACACGAAAGTACAATGCTCTCCGGAGCTAAAAGCCGCTCCCGGGCGTCTTTCGGCAGAAGCCGCGCTAGGGAGAGCACTGGGACTGGCACAATCGTCTTTGCGCGAAGTAGCCGCTTCTTTGCCTCCGGGAGTCGGAGAGAGCGGCAGCTTCGGGAAGGTGAAGAAGGAAGCTGTACAACACTGGGATTGTGTGCGCAGCTTGCCAACTGATAGAAAACAGTACCTTTGCACTCTCCTGACTTTTCCAATCACATGAACATTCGATTGGAAGCTGTTTCGGACAACTTTGCTTTAATTCCTGCCAAACACTTGGCAGACCGCCGTGCAACGTCTAGAACATGAATGGAGTTGTTTTCTGTGCTGACACAGTTTTTCCTAGCCAGACATAGTGGAAAAGCTTTCTGCTAAGATGTAGACTACAAAAGACGCTAAACACGAAAGTACGATGCTCTCTGGAGCTAAAAGCCGCTCCCGGGCGTCTTTCGGCAGAAGCCCCACTAAGGAGAGCACTGTGACCGGCAAAATCGTCTTTGCGCGAAGAAGCCGCTTCTTCGCCTCCGGAAGCCGGAGAGAGCAGCAGCTTCGGGAAGGTGAAGAAGGAAGCTGTACAACACTGGGATTGTGTGCGCAGCTTGCCAACTGATAGAAAACAGTACCTTTGCACTCTCCTGACTTTTCCAATCACATGAACATACGATTGGAAGCTGTTTTGGACAACTTTTCTTTTCTTCCTGCCAAACACTTGGCAGACCTCCGTGCAACGTCTAGAACACGATGGGAGTTGTTTTCTCTGCTGGCACAGCTTTTCCTAGCCAGACATATTGGAAAAGCTTTCTGCTAAGATGTAGACTACAAAAGATGCTAAACAGGAAAGTACGATGCTCTCCGGAGCTAAAAGCCGCTCCTGGGCGTCTTTCGGCAGAAGCCGCGCTAAGGAGAGCACTGTGACCGGCACAATCGTCTTTGCGCGAAGTAGCCGCTTCTTTGCCTCCGGGAGCCGGAGAGAGCGGCAGCTTCGGCAAGGTGAAGAAGCAAGCTGTACAACACTGGGATTGTGTGCGCAGCTTGCCAACTGATAGAAAACAGTAGCTTTGCACTCTCCTGACTTTTCCAATCACATGAACATTCGATTGGAAGCTGTTTTGGACAACTTTTCTTCCTGCCAAACACTTGGCAGAACTCCGTGCAACGTGTAGAACACGATTGGAGTTGTTTTCTGTGCTGGCACAGCGTTTCCTAGCCAGACATAGTGGAAAAGCTTTCTGGTAAGATGTAGACTACAAAATACGCTAAACACGAAAGTACGATGCTCTCCGGAGCTAAAAGCCGCTCCCGGGCGTCTTTCGGCAGAAGCCGCGCCAAGGAGAGCACTGTGACCGGCACAATCGTCTTTGCGCGAAGTAGCCGCTTCTTCGCCTCCGGGAGCCGGAGAGAGCGGCAGCTTCGGGAAGGTGAAGAAGCAAGCTGTACAACACTGGGATTGTGTGCGCAGCTTGCCAACTGATAGAAAACAGTACCTTTGCACTCTCCTGACTTTTCCAATCACATGAACATTCGATTGGAAGCTGTTTTGGACAACTTTTCTTTTCTTCCTGCCAAACACTTGGCAGACCTTTGTGCATCATCTAGAACATGAATGGAGTTGTTTTCTGTGCTGGCACAGTTTTTCCTAGCCAGACATAGTGGAAAAGCTTTCTGCTAAGATGTAGACTACAAAAGACGCTAAACACGAAAGTACGATGCTCTCCGGAGCTAAAAGCCGCTCCCGGGCGTCTTTCGGCAGAAGCCGCGCTAGGGAGAGCACTGGGACTGGCACAATCGTCTTTGCGCGAAGTAGCCGCTTCTTTGCCTCCGGGAGTCGGAGAGAGCGGCAGCTTCGGGAAGGTGAAGAAGGAAGCTGTACAACACTGGGATTGTGTGCGCAGCTTGCCAACTGATAGAAAACAGTACCTTTGCACTCTCCTGACTTTTCCAATCACATGAACATTCGATTGGAAGCTGTTTCGGACAACTTTGCTTTAATTCCTGCCAAACACTTGGCAGACCGCCGTGCAACGTCTAGAACATGAATGGAGTTGTTTTCTGTGCTGGCACAGTTTTTCCTAGCCAGACATAGTGGAAAAGCTTTCTGCTAAGATGTAGACTACAAAAGACGCTAAACACGAAAGTACGATGCTCTCTGGAGCTAAAAGCCGCTCCCGGGCGTCTTTCGGCAGAAGCCCCACTAAGGAGAGCACTGTGACCGGCAAAATCGTCTTTGCGCGAAGAAGCCGCTTCTTCGCCTCCGGAAGCCGGAGAGAGCAGCAGCTTCGGGAAGGTGAAGAAGGAAGCTGTACAACACTGGGATTGTGTGCGCAGCTTGCCAACTGATAGAAAACAGTACCTTTGCACTCTCCTGACTTTTCCAATCACATGAACATACGATTGGAAGCTGTTTTGGACAACTTTTCTTTTCTTCCTGCCAAACACTTGGCAGACCTCCGTGCAACGTCTAGAACACGATGGGAGTTGTTTTCTCTGCTGGCACAGCTTTTCCTAGCCAGACATATTGGAAAAGCTTTCTGCTAAGATGTAGACTACAAAAGATGCTAAACAGGAAAGTACGATGCTCTCCGGAGCTAAAAGCCGCTCCTGGGCGTCTTTCGGCAGAAGCCGCGCTAAGGAGAGCACTGTGACCGGCACAATCGTCTTTGCGCGAAGTAGCCGCTTCTTTGCCTCCGGGAGCCGGAGAGAGCGGCAGCTTCGGCAAGGTGAAGAAGCAAGCTGTACAACACTGGGATTGTGTGCGCAGCTTGCCAACTGATAGAAAACAGTAGCTTTGCACTCTCCTGACTTTTCCAATCACATGAACATTCGATTGGAAGCTGTTTTGGACAACTTTTCTTCCTGCCAAACACTTGGCAGAACTCCGTGCAACGTGTAGAACACGATTGGAGTTGTTTTCTGTGCTGGCACAGCGTTTCCTAGCCAGACATAGTGGAAAAGCTTTCTGGTAAGATGTAGACTACAAAATACGCTAAACACGAAAGTACGATGCTCTCCGGAGCTAAAAGCCGCTCCCGGGCGTCTTTCGGCAGAAGCCGCGCCAAGGAGAGCACTGTGACCGGCACAATCGTCTTTGCGCGAAGTAGCCGCTTCTTCGCCTCCGGGAGCCGGAGAGAGCGGCAGCTTCGGGAAGGTGAAGAAGCAAGCTGTACAACACTGGGATTGTGTGCGCAGCTTGCCAACTGATAGAAAACAGTACCTTTGCACTCTCCTGACTTTTCCAATCACATGAACATTCGATTGGAAGCTGTTTTGGACAACTTTTCTTTTCTTCCTGCCAAACACTTGGCAGACCTTTGTGCATCATCTAGAACATGAATGGAGTTGTTTTCTGTGCTGGCACAGTTTTTCCTAGCCAGACATAGTGGAAAAGCTTTCTGCTAAGATGTAGACTACAAAAGACGCTAAACACGAAAGTACGATGCTCTCCGGAGCTAAAAGCCGCTCCCGGGCGTCTTTCGGCAGAAGCCGCGCTAGGGAGAGCACTGGGACTGGCACAATCGTCTTTGCGCGAAGTAGCCGCTTCTTTGCCTCCGGGAGTCGGAGAGAGCGGCAGCTTCGGGAAGGTGAAGAAGGAAGCTGTACAACACTGGGATTGTGTGCGCAGCTTGCCAACTGATAGAAAACAGTACCTTTGCACTCTCCTGACTTTTCCAATCACATGAACATTCGATTGGAAGCTGTTTCGGACAACTTTGCTTTAATTCCTGCCAAACACTTGGCAGACCGCCGTGCAACGTCTAGAACATGAATGGAGTTGTTTTCTGTGCTGGCACAGTTTTTCCTAGCCAGACATAGTGGAAAAGCTTTCTGCTAAGATGTAGACTACAAAAGACGCTAAACACGAAAGTACGATGCTCTCTGGAGCTAAAAGCCGCTCCCGGGCGTCTTTCGGCAGAAGCCCCACTAAGGAGAGCACTGTGACCGGCAAAATCGTCTTTGCGCGAAGAAGCCGCTTCTTCGCCTCCGGAAGCCGGAGAGAGCAGCAGCTTCGGGAAGGTGAAGAAGGAAGCTGTACAACACTGGGATTGTGTGCGCAGCTTGCCAACTGATAGAAAACAGTACCTTTGCACTCTCCTGACTTTTCCAATCACATGAACATACGATTGGAAGCTGTTTTGGACAACTTTTCTTTTCTTCCTGCCAAACACTTGGCAGACCTCCGTGCAACGTCTAGAACACGATGGGAGTTGTTTTCTCTGCTGGCACAGCTTTTCCTAGCCAGACATATTGGAAAAGCTTTCTGCTAAGATGTAGACTACAAAAGATGCTAAACAGGAATGTACGATGCTCTCCGGAGCTAAAAGCCGCTCCCGGGCGTCTTTCGGCAGAAGCCGCGCTAAGGAGAGCACTGTGACCGGCACAATCGTCTTTGCACGAAGTAGCAGCTTCTTTGCCTCCGGGAGCCGGAGAGAGCGGCAGCTTCGGGAAGGTGAAGAAGGAAGCTGTACAACACTGGGATTGTGTGTGCGCAGCTTGCAAACTGATAGAAAACAGTAGCTTTGCACTCTCCCGACTTTTCCAATCACATGAACATTCGATTGGAAGCTGTTTTGGACAACTTTGCTTTAATTCCTGCCAAACACTTGGCAGACCTCCGTGCAACGTCTAGAACATGAATGGAGTTGTTTTCTGTGCTGGCACAGCTTTTCCTAGCCAGACATATTGGAAAAGCTTTCTGCTAAGATGTAGACTACAAAAGACGCTAAACACGAAAGTACGATGCTCTCCGGAGCTAAAAGCCGCTCCCGGGTGTCTTTCGGCAGAAGCCGCGCTAAGGAGAGCACTGTGACCGGCACAATCGTCTTTGCGCGAAGTAGCCGCTTCTTTGCCTCCGGGAGCCGGAGAGAGCGGCAGCTTCGGGAAGGTGAAGAAGCAAGCTGTACAACACTGGGATTGTGTGCGCAGCTTGCCAACTGATAGAAAACAGTACCTTTGCACTCTCCTGACTTTTCCAATCACATGAACATACGATTGGAAGCTGTTTTGGACAACTTTTCTTTTCTTCCTGCCAAACACTTGGCAGAACTCCGTGCAAAGTCTAGAACTCGATGGGAGTTGGTTTCTGTGCTGGCACAGCTTTTCCTAGCCAGACATAGTGGAAAAGCTTTCTGCTAAGATGTAGACTACAAAATACGCTAAACACGAAAGTACGATGCTCTCCAGAGCTAAAAGCCGCTCCCGGGCGTCTTTCGGCAGAAGCCGCGCTAAGGAGAGCACTGTGACCGGTACAATCGTCTTTGCGCGAAGTAGCCGCTTCTTCGCCTCCCGGAGCCGGAGACAGCGGCAGCTTCGGGAAGGTGAAGAAGGAAGCTGTACAAAACTGGGATTGTGTGCGCAGCTTGGCAACTGATAGAAAACAGTACCTTTGAACTCTGCTGACATTTCCAATCACATGAACATACGATTGGAAGCTGTTTGGGACAACTTTCCTTTTCTTCCTGCCAAACACTTGGCAGAACTCCGTGCAACGTCTAGAACACGATTGGAGTTGTTTTCTGTGCTGGCACAGCTTTTCCTAGCCAGACATAGTGGGAAAGCTTTCTGCTAAGATGTAGACTACAAAAGACGCTAAACACGAAAGTACGATGCTCTCCGGAGCTAAAAGCCGCTCCCGGGCGTCTTTCGGCAGAAGCCCCACTAAGGAGAGCACTGTGACCGGCACAATCGTCTTTGCGCGAAGTAGCCGCTTCTTCGCCTCCGGGAGCCGGAGAGAGCGGCAGCTTCAGGAAGGTGAAGAAGGAAGCTGTACATCACTGGGATTGTGTGCGCAGCTTGCCAACTGATAGAAAACAGTACCTTTGCACTCTCTTGACTTTTCCAATCACATGAAAATTCGATTGGAAGCTGTTTTTGACCACTTTTCTACCTGCCAAACACTTGGCAGACCTCCGTGCAACGTCTAGAACACGATGGGAGTTGTTTTCTGTGCTGGCACAGTTTTTCCCAGCCAGACATTGTGGAAAAGCTTTCTGCTAAGATGTAGACTACAAAAGACGCTAAACAGGAAAGTACGATGCTCTCCGGAGGTAAAAGCCGCTCCCGGGCGTCTTTCGGCAGAAGCCGCGCTAAGGAGAGCACTGTGACCGGCACAATTGTCTTTGCGCGAAGTAGCCGCTTCTTCGCCTCCGGGAGCTGGAGACAGCGGCAGCTTCGGGAAGGTGAAGAAGGAAGCTGTACAACACTGGGATTGTGTGCGCAGCTTGCCAACTGATAGAAAACAGTACCTTTGCACTCTCCTGACTTTTCCAATCACATGAACATTCGATTGGAAGCTGTTTTGGACAACTTTGCTTTAATTCCTGCCAAACACTTGGCAGACCTGCGTGCAACGTCTAGAACACGATGGGAGTTGTTTTCTGTGCTGGCACAGCTTTTCCTAGCCAGACATAGTGGAAAAGCTTTCTGCTAAGATGTAGACTACAAAAGTCACTAAACACGAAAGTACGATGCTCTCCGGAGCTAAAAGCCGCTCCCGGGCATCTTTCGGCAGAAGCTGCACCAAGGAGAGCACTGTGACCGGCACAATCGTCTTTGCGCAAAGTAGCCGCTTCTTTGCCTCCGGGAGCCGGAGAGAGCGGCAGCTTCGGGAAGGTGGAGAAGGAAGCTGTACAACACTGGGATTGTGTGCGCAGCTTGCCAACTGGTAGAAAACAGTACCTTTGCGCTCTCCTGACTTTTCCAATGACATGAACATTCGATTGGAAGCTGTTTTGGACAACTTTTCTTTTCTTCCTGCCAAACACTTGGCAGACCTCCGTGCAGCGTCTAGAACACAATGGGAGTTGTTTTCTGTTCTGGCACAGTTTTTCCCAGCCAGACATTGTGGAAAAGCTTTCTGCTAAGATGTAGACGAAAAGAGACGCTTAACAGGAAAGTATGATGCTCTCCGGAGCTAAAAGCCGCTCCCGCGCGTCTTTCGGCAGAAGCTGCTCTAAGGAGAGCACTGTGACCGGCACAATCGTCTTTGGGCCAAGTAGCCGTTTCTTCGCCTCCGGGAGCCGGAGAGAGCGGCAGCTTCGGGAAGGTGAAGAAGGAAGCTGTACAACACTGGGATTGTGTGCGCAGCTTGCCAACTGATAGAAAACAGTACCTTTGCACTCTCCTGACTTTTCCAATCACATGTACATTCGATTGGAAGCTGTATTGGACAACTTTCCTTTTCTTCCTGCCAAACACTTGGCCGACTTCCGTGCAACGTCTAGAACACGATGGGAGTAGTTTTCTGTGCTGGCACAGCTTTTCCGAGCCAGAGATAGTGGAAAAGCTTTCTGCTAAGATGTAGACCACAAAAGACGCTAAACACGAAAGTACGATGCTCTCCAGAGCTAAAAGCCGCTCCCGGGCGTCTTTCAGCGGAAGCCGCGCTAAGGAGAGCACTGTGACCGGCACAATCGTCTTTGCGCAAAGCAGCCGCTTCTTCGCCTCCGGGAGCGGGAGAGAGCGGCAGCTTCGGGAAGGTGAAGAAGGAAGCTGTACATCACTGGGATTGTGTGCGCAGCTTGCCAACTGATAGAAAACAGTACCTTTGCGCTCTCCTGACTTTTCCAATCACAGGAAAATTCGAGTTGAAGCGGTTTTGGACAACTTTTCTTTTCTTCCTGCCAAACACTTGGCAGACCTCCGTGCAGCGTCTAGAACACAATGGGAGTTGTTTTCTGTGCTGGCACAGTTTTTCCTAGCCAGACATAGTGGAAAAGCTTTCTGCTAAGATGTAGACGAAAAGAGACGCTTAACAGGAAAGCACGATGCTCTCCGGAGCTAAAAGCCGCTCCCGGGCGTCTTTCGGCAGAAGCCGCGCTAAGGGGAGCACTTCGACCGGCACAATCGTATCTGCGCGAAGTAGCTGTTTCTTCGCCTCCGGGAGCCGGAGAGAGCAGCAGCTTCGGGAAGGTGAAGAAGGAAGCTGTACAACACTGGGATTGTGTGCGCAGCTTGCCAACTGATAGAAAACAGTACCTTTGAACGCTGCTGACTTTTCCAATCACATGGACATTCGATTGGAAGCTGTTTTGGACAACTTTTCTTCCTGCCAAACACTTGGCAGACCTCCGTGCAACGTCTAAAACACGATGGGAGTTGTTTTCTGTGCTGGCACAGTTTTTCCCAGACAGACATAGTGGAAAAGCTTTCTACTAAGATTTAGACGAAAAGAGACGCTAAACACGAAAGTACGATGCTCTCCGGAGCTAAAAGCTGCTCCCGGGCGTCTTTCGGTAGAAGCCGCGCTAAGGAGCGCACTGTGACCGGCACAATCGTCTTTGCGCGAAGTAGCCGCTTCTTCGCCTCCGGGAGCCGGAGAGAGCGGCAGCTTTGGGAAGGTGAAGAAGGAAGCTGTACACCACTGGGATTGTGTGCGCAGCTTGCCAACTGATACAAAACAATACCTTTGCACTCTCCTGACTTTTCCAATCACATGAACATTCGATTGGAAGCTGTTTTGGACAACTTTTCTTTTCTTCCTGCCAAACACTTGGCAGACCTCCGTGCAATGTCTGGAACACGTTGAAAGTTTTTTCTGTGCTGGCAAAGCTTTTCCTACCCAGACATAATGGAAAAGCTTTTTTCTAAGATGTAGACTACAAAAGACGCTAAACACGAGAGTACGATGCTCTCCGGAGCTAAAAGCCGCTCCCGGGCGTCTTTCGGCAGAAGCCGCGCTAAGGAGAGCACTGTGACCGGCACAATCGTCTTTGCGCGAAGTAGCCGCTTCTTTGCCTCCGGGAGCCGGAGAGAGCGGCAGCTTCGGGAAGGTGAAGAAGGAAGCTGTACAACACTGGGATTGTGTGCGCAGCTTGCCAACTGATAGAAAAGAGTACCTTTGCGCTCTCCTGACTTTTCCAATCACAGGAACATTCGATTGGAAGCTGTTTTGGACAACTTTTCTTTTCTTCCTGCCAAACACTTGGCAGACCTCCGTGTAACGTCTAGAACACGATGGGAGTTGTTTTCTGTGCTGGCAAAGTTTTTCCCAGCCAGACATTGTGGAAAAGCTTTCTGCTAAGATGTAGACGAAAAGAGACGCTAAACAGGAAAGTACGATGCTCTCCGGAGCTAAAAGCCGCTCCCGGGCGTCTTTCGGCAGAAGCCGCGCTAAGGAGAGCACTGTGACCGGCACAATCGTCTTTGCGCGAAGTAGCCGCTTCTTCGCCTCCGGGAGCCGGAGAGAGCGGCAGCTTCGGGAAGGTGAAGAAGCAAGCTGTACCACACTGGGATTGTGTGCGCAGCTTGCCAAATGTTAGAAATCAGTACCTTTGCACTCTCCTGACTTTTCCAATCACATGAACATTCGATTGGAAGCTGTTTTGGACAACTTTGCTTTAATTCCTGCCAAACACTTGGCAGACCTCTGTGCAACGTCTAGAACACCATGGGAGTTGTTTTCTGTGCTGGCACAGTTTTTCCTATCCAGACATAGTGGAAAAGCTTTCTGCTAAGATGTAGACTACAAAAGACGCTAAACACGAAAGTACGATGCTCTCCGGAGCTAAAAGCCGCTCCCGGGTGTCTTTCGGCTGAAGGCGCGCTAAGGAGAGCACTGTGACCGGCACAATCGTCTTTGGGCCAAGTAGCCGTTTCTTCGCCTCCGGGAGCCGGAGAGAGCGACAGCTTCGGGAAGGTGAAGAAGGAAGCTGTACAACACTGGGATTGTGTGCGCAGCTTGCCAACTGATAGAAAACAGTACCTTTGCACTCTCCTGACTTTTCCAATCACATGTACATTCGATTGGAAGCTGTATTGGACAACTTTCCTTTTCTTCCTGCCAAACACTTGGCCGACTTCCGTGCAACGTCTAGAACACGATGGGAGTAGTTTTCTGTGCTGGCACAGCTTTTCCGAGCCAGAGATAGTGGAAAAGCTTTCTGCTAAGATGTAGACTACAAAAGACGCTAAACACGAAAGTACGATGCTCTCCGGAGGTAAAAGCCGCTCCCGGGCGTCTTTTGGCAGAAGCCGCGCTAAGGAGAGCACTGCGACCGGCACAATCGTCTTTGCGCGAAGTAGCCGCTTCTGCGCCTCGGGGAGCCGGAGACAGCGGCAGCTTCGGGAAGGTGAAGAAGGAAGCTGTACAACACTGGGATTCTGTGCGCAGCTTGCCAACTGATAGAAAACAGTACCTTTGAACGCTGCTGACTTTTCCAATCACATGGACATTCGATTGGAAGCTGTTTTGGACAACTTTTCTTCCTGCCAAACACTTGGCAGACCTCCGTGCAACGTCTAAAACACGATGGGAGTTGTTTTCTGTGCTGGCAAAGTTTTTCCCAGACAGACATAGTGGAAAAGCTTTCTACTAAGATTTAGACGAAAAGAGACGCTAAACACGAAAGTACGATGCTCTCCGGAGCTAAAAGCTGCTCCCGGGCGTCTTTCGGTAGAAGCCGCGCTAAGGAGCGCACTGTGACCGGCACAATCGTCATTGCGCGAAGTGGCCGCTTCTTCGCCTGCAACAGCCGGAGAGAGCGGAAGCTTCGGGAAGGTGAAGAAGGAAGCTGTACAACACTGGGATTGTGTGCGCAGCTTGCCAACTGATAGAAAACAGTACCTTTGCGCTCTCCTGACTTTTCCAATCACATGAACATTCGATTGGAAGCTGTTTTGGACAACTTTTCTTTTCTTCCTGCCAAACACTTGGCAGACCTCCGTGCAATGTCTACAACACAATGGGAGTTGTTTTCTGTGCTGGCACAGCTTTTCCTAGCCAGACATAGTGGAAAAGCTTTCTGCTAAGGTGTAGACGAAAAGAGACGCTAAACATGAAAGTACGATGCTCTCCGGAGCTAAAAGCCGCTCCCGGGCGTCTTTCGGCAGAAGTCGCGCTTAGGAGAGCACTGTGACCGGCACAATCGTCTTTGTGCGAAGTAGCCGCTTCTTCGCCTCCGGCAGCCGGAGAGAACGGCAGCTTCGGGAAGGTGAAGAAGGAAGCTGTACAACACTGGGATTGTGTGCGCAGCTTGCCAACTGATAGAAAACAGTACCTTTGCACTCTCTTGACTTTTCAATGACATGAACATTCGATTGGAAGCTGTTTTGGACAACTTTTCTTTTCTTTCTTGCCAAACACTTGGCAGACCTCCGTGCAATTCCTCCAACACGATGGGAGTTGTTTTCTCTGCTGGCACAGCTTTTCCTAGCCAGACATAGTGGAAAAGCTTTCTGCTAAGATGTAGACTACAAAAGACGCTAAACACGAGAGTACGATGCTCTCCGGAGCTAAAAGCCGCTCCCGGGCGTCTTTCGGCAGAAGCCGCGCTAAAGGGGAGCACTTCGACCGGCACAATCGTATTTGGGCGAAGTAGCCGTTTCTTCGCCTCCGGGAGCCGGAGAGAGCAGCAGCTTCGGGAAGGTGAAGAAGGAAGCTGTACAACACTGGGATTGTGTGCGCAGCTTGCCAACTGATAGAAAACAGTACCTTTGCACTCTCCTGACTTTTCCAATGACATGAACATTCGATTGGAAGCTGTTTTGGACAACTTTGCTTTAATTCCTGCCAAAGAGCTGTCAGACCTGCGTGCAACGTCTAGAATACGATGGGAGTTGTTTTCTGCGCTGGCACAGCTTTTCCTAGCCAGACATAGTGGAAAAGCTTTCTGCTAAGATGTAGAATACAAAAGACGCTAAACACGAAAGTACGATGCTCTCCGGAGCTAAAAGCCGCTCCCGGGCGTCTTTCGGCAGAAGCTGCACTAAGGAGCGCACTGTGACCGGCACAATCATCTTTGCGCAAAGTAGCCGCTTCTTCGCCTCCGGGAGCCGGAGAGAGCGGCAGCTTCGGGAAGGTGAAGAAGGAAGCTGTACAACACTGGGATTGTGTGCGCAGCTTTCCAGCTGATAGAAAACAGTACCTTTGCACTCTCCTGACTTTTCCAATCACATGAACATTCGATTGGAAGCTGTTTTGGACAACTTTTCTTTTCTTCCTGCCAAACACTTCGCAGACCTCCGTGCAACATCTAGAACATGAATGGAGTTGTTTTCTGTGCTGGCACAGTTTTTCCTAGCCATACATAGTGGAAAAGCTTTCTGCTAAGATGTAGACTACAAACGATGCTAAACACGAAAGTACGATGCTCTCCGGGGCTAAAAGTCGCTCCCGGGCGTCTTTCGACAGAAGCCGCGCTAAGGAGAGCACTGTGACCGGCACAATCGTCTTTGCGCGAAGTAGCCGCTTCTTCGCCTCCGGGAGCCGGAGAGAGCGGCAGCTTCGGGAAGGTGAAGAAGGAAGCTGTACAACACTGGGATTGTGTGCGCAGCTTGTCAACTGATAGAAAACAGTACCTTTGCACTCTCCTGACTTTTCCAATCACATGAACGTTCGATTTGAAGCTGTTTTGGACAACTTTCCTTTTCTTCCTGCCAAACACTTGGCAGACCTCCGTGCAACGTCTAGAACACAATGGGAGTTGTTTTCTGTGCTGGCACAGCTTTTCCTAGCCAGACATAGTGGAAAAGCTTTCTGCTCAGATGTAGACTACAAAAGACCCTAAACCGGAAAGTACTATGTTCTCCGGAGCTAAAAGCTGCTCCCGGGCGTCTTTCAGCAGAAGCCGCGCTAAGGAGAGCACTGTGACCGGCACAATCGTCTTTGCGCGAAGTAGCCGCTTCTTCGCCTCCGGGAGCCGGAGACAGCGGCAGCTTCGGGAAGGTGAAGAAGGAAGCTGTACAACACTGGGATTGTGTGCGCAGCTTGCCAACTGTTAGAAAACAGTACCTTCGAACTCTGCTGACTTTTCCAATCACATGAACATTCGATTGGAAGCTGTTTTGGATAACTTTTCTTTTTTTTCTTGACAAACACTTGGCAGACCTCCGTGCAATGCCTCCAACACGATGGGAGTTGTTTTCTGTGCTGGCACAGCTTTTCCGAGCCAGACATAGTGGAAAAGCGTTTTGCTAAGATGTAGACTACAAAAGACGCTAAACACGAAAGTACGATGCTCTCCGGAGCTAAAAGCCGCTCCCGGGCGTCTTTCGGCTGAAGGCGCGCTAAGGAGAGCACTGTGACCGGCACAATCGTCTTTGCGCGAAGTAGCCGCTTCTTCGCCTCCGGGAGCCGGAGACAGCGGCAGCTTCGGGAAGGTGAAGAAGGAAGCTGTACAACACTGGGATTGTGTGCGCAGCTTGCCAACTGATAGAAAACAGTACCTTTGCACTCTCTTGACTTTTCCAATCACATGAAAATTCGATTGGAAGCTGTGTTTGACAACTTTTCTTCCTGCCAAACACTTGGCAGACCTCCGTGCAACGTCTAAAACACGATGGGAGTTGTTTTCTGCGCTGGCACAGTTTTTCCCAGACAGACATAGTGGAAAAACTTTCTACTAAGATGTAGACGAAAAGAGACGCTAAACACGAAAGTACGATGCTCTCCGGAGCTAAAAGCTGCTCCCGGGCGTCTTTCGGCAGAAGCCGCGCTAAGGAGCGCACTGTGACCGGCACAATCGTCATTGCGCGAAGAAGGCGCTTCTTCGCCTCCAGGAGCAGGAGAGAGCGGCAGCTTCGGGAAGGTGAAGAAGGACGCTGTACAACACTGGGATTGTGTGCACAGCTTGCCAACTGATAGAAAACAGTTCCTTTGCGCTCTCCTGACTTTTCCAATCACATGAACATTCGATTGGAAGCTGTTTTGGACAACTTTACTTTTCTTCCTGCCAAACACTTGGCAGACTTCCGTGCAATGTCTACAACACAATGGGAGTTGTTTTCTGTGCTGGCACAGCTTTTCCCAGCCAGACATAGTGGAAAAGCTTTCTGCTAAGATGTAGACGAAAAGAGACGCTAAACATGAAAGTACGATGCTCTCCGGAGCTGAAAGCCGCTCCCGGGCGTCTTTCGGCAGAAGCCGCGCTAAGGAGAGCACTGTGACCGGCACAATCGTCTTTGCGCGAAGTAGCCGCTTCTTCGCCTCCGGGAGCCGGAGACAGCGGCAGCTTCGGGAAGGTGAAGAAGGAACCTGTACAACACTGGGATTGTGTGCGCAGCTTGCCAACTGATAGAAAACAGTAGCTTTGCACTCGCCTGACTTTTCCAATGACATGAACATTCGATTGGAAGCTGTTTTGGACAACTTTGCTTTAATTCCTGCCAAACACTTGGCAGACCTGCGTGCAACGTCTAGAATACGATGGGAGTTGTTTTCTGCGCTGGCACAGCTTTTCCTCGCCAGACATAGTGGAAAAGCTTTCTGCTAAGATGTGGAGTACAAAAGACGCTAAACACGAAAGTACGATGCTCTCCGGAGCTATAAGCCGCTCCCGGGCGTCTTTCGGCAGAAGCTGCACTAAGGAGAGCACTGTGACCGGCACAATCATCTTTGCGCAAAGTAGCCGCTTCTTCGCCTCCTGGAGCCGGAGAGAGCGGCAGCTTCGGGAAGGTGAAGAAGGAAGCTGTACAACACTGGGATTGTGTGCGCAGCTTGCCAACTGATAGAAAACAGTACCTTTGCACTCTCCTGACTTTTCCAATCACATGAACATTCGATTGGAAGCTGTTTTGGACAACTTTTCTTTTCTTCCTGCCAAACACTTGGCAGACCTCCGTGCAACGTCTAGAACACAATGGGAGTTGTTTTCTGTGCTGGCACAGTTTTTCCCAGCCAGACATTGTAGAAAAGCTTTCTGCTAAGATGTAGACTACAAAAGAGGCTAAACAGGAAAGTACGATGCTCTCCGGAGCTAAAAGCCGCTCCTGGGCGTTTTTCGGCAGAAGCCGCGCTAAGGAGAGCACTGTGACCAGCACAATCGTCTTTGCGCGAAGTAGCCGTTTCTTCGCCTCCGGGAGCCGGAGAGAGCGGCAGCTTCGGGAAGGTGAAGAAGCAAGCTGTACAACACTGGGATTGTGTGCGCAGCTTGCCAAATGTTAGAAATCAGTACCTTTGCACTCTCCTGACTTTTCCAATCACATGAACATTCGATTGGAAGCTGTTTTGGACAACTTTGCTTTAATTCCTGCCAAACACTTGGCAGACCTCCGGGCAACGTCTAGAACACGATGGGAGTTGTTTTCTGTGCTGGCACAGCTTTTCCTAGCCAGACATAATGGAAAAGCTTTCTGCTAAGATGTAGACTACAAAAGACACTAAACACGAATGTACGATGCTCTCTGGAGCTAAAAACCGCTCCCGGGCGTCTTTCGGCAGAAGCTGCGCTAAGGAGAGCACTGTGACCGGCACAATCGTCTTTGCGCGAAGTAGCCGCTTCTTCGCCTCCGGGAGCTGGAGAGAGCGGCAGCTTCGGGAAGGTGAAGAAGGAAGCTGTACAACACTGGGATTGTGTGCGCAGCTTGCCAACTGATAGAAAACAGTACCTTTGCACTCTCCTGACTTTTCCAATCACATGAACATTCGATTGGAAGCTGTTTTGGACAACTTTTCTTTTCTTCCTGCCAAACACTTCGCAGACCTCCGTGCAATGTCTACAACACAATGGGAGTTGTTTTCTGTGCTGGCACAGCTTTTCCCAGCCAGACATAGTGGAAAAGCTTTCTGCTAAGATGTAGACGAAAAGAGACGCTAAACATGAAAGTACGATGCTCTCCGGAGCTAAAAGCCGCTCCCGGGCGTCTTTCGGCAGAAGTCGCGCTTAGGAGAGCACTGTGACCGGCACAATCGTCTTTGTGCGAAGTAGCCGCTTCTTCGCCTCCGGCAGCCGGAGAGAACGGCAGCTTCGGGAAGGTGAAGAAGGAAGCTGTACAACACTGGGATTGTGTGCGCAGCTTGCCAACTGATAGAAAACAGTACCTTTGCACTCTCCTGACTTTTCCAATCACATGAACATTCGATTGGAAGCTGTTTTGGACAACTTTTCTTTTCTTTCTTGCCAAACACTTGGCAGACCTCCGTGCAATGTCTCCAACACGATGGGAGTTTTTTTCTGTGCTGGCACAGCTTTTCCTAGCCAGACATAGTGGAAAAGCTTTTTGCAAAGATGTAGACTACAAAAGACGCTAAACACGAAAGTACGATGCTCTCCGGAGCTGAAAGCCGCTCCCGGGCGTCTTTCGGCAGAAGCCGCGCTAAGGAGAGCACTGTGACCGGCACAATCGTCTTTGCGCGAAGTAGCCGCTTCTTCGCCTCCGGGAGCCGGAGACAGCGGCAGCTTCGGGAAGGTGAAGAAGGAAGCTGTACAACACTGGGATTGTGTGCGCAGCTTGCCAGCTGATAGAAAACAGTACCTTTGCACTCTCCTGACTTTTCCAATCACATGAACATTCGATTGGAAGCTGTTTTGGACAACTTTTCTTTTCTTTCTTGCCAAACACTTGGCAGACCTCCGTGCAATGTCTCCAAAACGATGGGAGTTTTTTTCTGTGCTGGCACAGCTTTTCCTAGCCAGACATAGTGGAAAAGCTTTTTGAAAAGATGTAGACTACAAAAGACGCTAAACACGAAAGTACGATGCTCTCCGGAGCTGAAAGCCGCTCCCGGGCGTCTTTCGGCAGAAGCCGCGCTAAGGAGAGCACTGTGACCGGCACAATCGTCTTTGCGCGAAGTAGCCGCTTCTTCGCCTCCGGGAGCCGGAGACAGCGGCAGCTTCGGGAAGGTGAGGAAGGAAGCTGTACAACACTGGGATTGTGTGCGCAGCTTGCCAACTGATAGAAAACAGTACCTTTGCACTCTCCTGACTTTTCCAATGACATGAACATTCGATTGGAAGCTGTTTTGGACAACTTTGCTTTAATTCCTGCCAAACAGTGTTCAGACCTGCGTGCAACGTCTAGAATACGATGGGAGTTGTTTTCTGCGCTGGCACAGCTTTTCCTCGCCAGACATAGTGGAAAAGCTTTCTGCTAAGATGTAGAATACAAAAGACGCTAAACACGAAAGTACGATGCTCTCCGGAGCTAAAAGCCGCTCCCGGGCGTCTTTCGGCAGAAGCTGCACTAAGGAGAGCACTGTGAGCGGCACAATCGTCTTTGCGCGAAGTAGCCGCTTCTTCGCCTCCGGGAGCTGGAGAGAGCGGCTGCTTCGGGAAGGTGAAGAAGCAAGCTGTACAACACTGGGATTGTGTGCGCAGCTTGCCAACTGATAGAAAACAGTAGCTTTGCACTCTCCTGACTTTTCCAATCACATGAACATTCGATTGGAAGCTGTTTTGGACAACTTTTCTTTTCTTCCTGCCAAACACTTCGCAGACCTCCGTGCAATGTCTACAACATAATGGGAGTTGTTTTCTGTGCTGGCAAAGTTTTTCCCAGACAGACATTGTGGAAAAGCTTTCTGCTAAGATGTAGATGAAAAGAGACGCTAAACAGGAAAGTACGATGCTCTCCGGAGCTAAAAGCCGCTCCCGGGCGTCTTTCGGAAGAAGCCGCGCTAAGGAGAGCACTGTGACCGGCACAATCGTCTTTGCGCGAAGTAGCCGCTTCTTCGCCTCCGGGAGCCGGAGAGAGCGGCAGCTTCGGGAAGGTGAAGAAGCAAGCTGTACCACACTGGGATTGTGTGCGCAGCTTGCCAAATGTTAGAAATCAGTACCTTTGCACTCTCCTGACTTTTCCAATCACATGAACATTCGATTGGAAGCTGTTTTGGACAACTTTGCTTTAAATCCTGCCAAACACTTGGCAGACCTCCGTGCAACGTCTAGAACACCATGGGAGTTGTTTTCTGTGCTGGCACAGTTTTTCCTATCCAGACATAGTTGAAAAGCTTTCTGCTAAGATGTAGACTACAAAAGACGCTAAACACGAAAGTACGATGCTCTCCGGAGCTAAAAGCCGCTCCCGGGTGTCTTTCGGCTGAAGGCACGCTAAGGAGAGCACTGTGACCGGCACAATCGTCTTTGCGCGAAGTAGCCGCTTCTTCGCCTCCGGGAGCCGGAGAGAGCGGCAGCTTCGGGAAGGTGAAGAAGGAAGCTGTACAACACTGGGATTGTGTGCGCAGCTTGCCAACTGATAGAAAACAGTACCTTTGCACTCTCTTGACTTTTCCAATCACATGAAAATTCGATTGGAAGCTGTTTTTGACCACTTTTCTACCTGCCAAACACTTGGCAGACCTCCGTGCAACGTCTAGAACACGATGGGAGTTGTTTTCTGTGCTGGCACAGTTTTTCCCAGCCAGACATTGTGGAAAAGCTTTCTGCTAAGATGTAGACTACAAAAGAGGCTAAACAGGAAAGTACGATGCTCTCCGGAGGTAAAAGCCGCTCCCGGGCGTCTTTCGGCACAAGCCGCGCTAAGGAGAGCACTGCGACCGGCACAATCGTCTTTGCGCGAAGTAGCCGCTTCTTCGCCTCCGGGAGCTGGAGACAGCGGCAGCTTCGGGAAGGTGAAGAAGGAAGCTGTACAACACTGGGATTGTGTTCGCAGCTTGCCAACTGATAGAAAACAGTACCTTTGCACTCTCCTGACTTTTCCAATGACATGAACATTCGATTGGAAGCTGTTTTGGACAACTTTGCTTTAATTCCTGCCAAACACTTGGCAGACCTGCGTGCAACGTCTAGAACACGATGGGAGTTGTTTTCTGTGCTGGCACAGCTTTTCCTAGCCAGACATAGTGGAAAAGCTTTCTGCTAAGATGTAGACTACAAAAGTCACTAAACACGAAAGTACGATGCTCTCCGGAGCTAAAAGCCGCTCCCGGGCATCTTTCGGCAGAAGCTGCACCAAGGAGAGCACTGTGACCGGCACAATCGTCTTTGCGCAAAGTAGCCGCTTCTTCGCCTCCGGGAGCCGGAGAGAGCGGCAGCTTCGGGAAGGTGAAGAAGGAAGCTGTACAACACTGGGATTGTGTGCGCAGCTTGCCAACTGATAGAAAACAGTACCTTTGCGCTCTCCTGACTTTTCCAATGACATGAACATTCGATTGGAAGCTGTTTTGGACAACTTTTCTTTTCTTCCTGCCAAACACTTGGCAGACCTCCGTGCAGCCTCTAGAACACAATGGGAGTTGTTTTCTGTTCTGGCACAGTTTTTCCCAGCCAGACATTGTGGAAAAGCTTTCTGCTAAGATGTAGACGAAAAGAGACGCTTAACAGGAAAGTACGATGCTCTCCGGAGCTAAAAGCCGCTCCCGCGCGTCTTTCGGCAGAAGCTGCTCTAAGGAGAGCACTGTGACCGGCACAATCGTCTTTGGGCCAAGTAGCCGTTTCTTCGCCTCCGGGAGCCGGAGAGAGCGGCAGCTTCGGGAAGGTGAAGAAGGAAGCTGTACAACACTGGGATTGTGTGCGCAGCTTGCCAACTGATAGAAAACAGTACCTTTGCACTCTCCTGACTTTTCCAATCACATGTACATTCGATTGGAAGCTGTATTGGACAACTTTGCTTTTCTTCCTGCCAAACACTTGGCCGACTTCCGTGCAACGTCTAGAACACGATGGGAGTAGTTTTCTGTGCTGGCACAGCTTTTCCGAGCCAGAGATAGTGGAATAGCTTTCTGCTAAGATGTAGACTACAAAAGACGCTAAACACGAAAGTACGATGCTCTCCAGAGCTAAAAGCCGCTCCCGGGCGTCTTTCGGCGGAAGCCGCGCTAAGGAGAGCACTGTGACCAGCACAATCGTCTTTGCGCAAAGCAGCCGCTTCTTCGCCTCCGGGAGCGGGAGAGAGCGGCAGCTTCGGGAAGGTGAAGAAGGAAGCTGTACATCACTGGGATTGTGTGCGCAGCTTGCCAACTGATAGAAAACAGTACCTTTGCGCTCTCCTGACTTTTCCAATCACAGGAAAATTCGATTGGAAGCTGTTTTGGACAACTTTTCTTTTCTTCCTGCCAAACACTGGGCAGACCTCCGTGCAGCGTCTAGAACACAATGGGAGTTGTTTTCTGTGCTGGCCCAGTTTTTCCTAGCCAGACATAGTGGAAAAGCTTTCTGCTAAGATGTAGACGAAAAGAGACGCTTAACAGGAAAGCACGATGCTCTCCGGAGCTAAAAGCCGCTCCCGGGCGTCTTTCGGCAGAAGCCGCGCTAAGGGGAGCACTTCGACCGGCACAATCGTATCTGCGCGAAGTAGCTGTTTCTTCGCCTCCGGGAGCCGGAGAGAGCAGCAGCTTCGGGAAGGTGAAGAAGGAAGCTGTACAACACTGGGATTGTGTGCGCAGCTTGCCAACTGATAGAAAACAGTACCTTTGAACGCTGCTGACTTTTCCAATCACATGGACCTTCGATTGGAAGCTGTTTTGGACAACTTTTCTTCCTGCCAAACACTTGGCAGACCTCCGTGCAACGTCTAAAACACGATGGGAGTTGTTTTCTGTGCTGGCACAGTTTTTCCCAGACAGACATAGTGGAAAAGCTTTCTACTAAGATTTAGACGAAAAGAGACGCTAAACACGAAAGTACGATGCTCTCCGGAGCTAAAAGCTGCTCCCGGGCGTCTTTCGGTAGAAGCCGCGCTAAGGAGCGCACTGTGACCGGCACAATCGTCTTTGCGCGAAGTAGCCGCTTCTTCGCCTCCGGGAGCCGGAGAGAGCGGCAGCTTTGGGAAGGTGAAGAAGGAAGCTGTACAACACTGGGATTGTGTGCGCAGCTTGCCAACTGATACAAAACAGTACCTTTGCACTCTCCTGACTTTTCCAATCACATGAACATTCGATTGGAAGCTGTTTTGGACAACTTTTCTTTTCTTCCTGCCAAACACTTGGCAGACCTCCGTGCAATGTCTAGAACACGATGAAAGTTTTTTCTGTGCTGGCAAAGCTTTTCCTACCCAGACATAATGGAAAAGCTTTTTTCTAAGATGTAGACTACAAAAGACGCTAAACACGAGAGTACGATGCTCTCCGGAGCTAAAAGCCGCTCCCGGGCGTCTTTCGGCAGAAGCCGCGCTAAGGAGAGCACTGTGACCGGCACAATCGTCTTTGCGCGAAGTAGCCGCTTCTTTGCCTCCGGGAGCCGGAGAGAGCGGCAGCTTCGGGAAGGTGAAGAAGCAAGCTGTACAACACTGGGATTGTGTGCGCAGCTTGCCAACTGGTAGAAAACAGTACCTTTGCGCTCTCCTGACTTTTCCAATGACATGAACATTCGATTGGAAGCTGTTTTGGACAACTTTTCTTTTCTTCCTGCCAAACACTTGGCAGACCTCCGTGCAGCGTCTAGAACACAATGGGAGTTGTTTTCTGTGCTGGCACAGTTTTTCCCAGCCAGACATTGTGGAAAAGCTTTCTGCTAAGATGTAGACAAAAAGAGACGCTTAACAGGAAAGTACGATGCTCTCCGGAGCTAAAAGCCGCTCCCGCGCGTCTTTCGGCAGAAGCTGCGCTAAGGAGAGCACTGTGACCGGCACAATCGTCTTTGGGCCAAGTAGCCGTTTCTTCGCCTCCGGGAGCCGGAGAGAGCGGCTGCTTCGGGAAGGTGAAGAAGCAAGCTGTACAACACTGGGATTGTGTGCGCAGCTTGCCAACTGATAGAAAACAGTAGCTTTGCACTCTCCTGACTTTTCCAATCACATGAACATTCGATTGGAAGCTGTTTTGGACAACTTTTCTTTTCTTCCTGCCAAACACTTCGCAGACCTCCGTGCAATGTCTACAACATAATGGGAGTTGTTTTCTGTGCTGGCAAAGTTTTTCCCAGACAGACATTGTGGAAAAGCTTTCTGCTAAGATGTAGATGAAAAGAGACGCTAAACAGGAAAGTACGATGCTCTCCGGAGCTAAAAGCCGCTCCCGGGCGTCTTTCGGAAGAAGCCGCGCTAAGGAGAGCACTGTGACCGGCACAATCGTCTTTGCGCGAAGTAGCCGCTTCTTCGCCTCCGGGAGCCGGAGAGAGCGGCAGCTTCGGGAAGGTGAAGAAGCAAGCTGTACCACACTGGGATTGTGTGCGCAGCTTGCCAAATGTTAGAAATCAGTACCTTTGCACTCTCCTGACTTTTCCAATCACATGAACATTCGATTGGAAGCTGTTTTGGACAACTTTGCTTTAATTCCTGCCAAACACTTGGCAGACCTCCGTGCAACGTCTAGAACACCATGGGAGTTGTTTTCTGTGCTGGCACAGTTTTTCCTATCCAGACATAGTTGAAAAGCTTTCTGCTAAGATGTAGACTACAAAAGACGCTAAACACGAAAGTACGATGCTCTCCGGAGCTAAAAGCCGCTCCCGGGTGTCTTTCGGCTGAAGGCACGCTAAGGAGAGCACTGTGACCGGCACAATCGTCTTTGCGCGAAGTAGCCGCTTCTTCGCCTCCGGGAGCCGGAGAGAGCGGCAGCTTCGGGAAGGTGAAGAAGGAAGCTGTACAACACTGGGATTGTGTGCGCAGCTTGCCAACTGATAGAAAACAGTACCTTTGCACTCTCTTGACTTTTCCAATCACATGAAAATTCGATTGGAAGCTGTTTTTGACCACTTTTCTACCTGCCAAACACTTGGCAGACCTCCGTGCAACGTCTAGAACACGATGGGAGTTGTTTTCTGTGCTGGCACAGTTTTTCCCAGCCAGACATTGTGGAAAAGCTTTCTGCTAAGATGTAGACTACAAAAGAGGCTAAACAGGAAAGTACGATGCTCTCCGGAGGTAAAAGCCGCTCCCGGGCGTCTTTCGGCACAAGCCGCGCTAAGGAGAGCACTGCGACCGGCACAATCGTCTTTGCGCGAAGTAGCCGCTTCTTCGCCTCCGGGAGCTGGAGACAGCGGCAGCTTCGGGAAGGTGAAGAAGGAAGCTGTACAACACTGGGATTGTGTTCGCAGCTTGCCAACTGATAGAAAACAGTACCTTTGCACTCTCCTGACTTTTCCAATGACATGAACATTCGATTGGAAGCTGTTTTGGACAACTTTGCTTTAATTCCTGCCAAACACTTGGCAGACCTGCGTGCAACGTCTAGAACACGATGGGAGTTGTTTTCTGTGCTGGCACAGCTTTTCCTAGCCAGACATAGTGGAAAAGCTTTCTGCTAAGATGTAGACTACAAAAGTCACTAAACACGAAAGTACGATGCTCTCCGGAGCTAAAAGCCGCTCCCGGGCATCTTTCGGCAGAAGCTGCACCAAGGAGAGCACTGTGACCGGCACAATCGTCTTTGCGCAAAGTAGCCGCTTCTTCGCCTCCGGGAGCCGGAGAGAGCGGCAGCTTCGGGAAGGTGAAGAAGGAAGCTGTACAACACTGGGATTGTGTGCGCAGCTTGCCAACTGATAGAAAACAGTACCTTTGCGCTCTCCTGACTTTTCCAATGACATGAACATTCGATTGGAAGCTGTTTTGGACAACTTTTCTTTTCTTCCTGCCAAACACTTGGCAGACCTCCGTGCAGCCTCTAGAACACAATGGGAGTTGTTTTCTGTTCTGGCACAGTTTTTCCCAGCCAGACATTGTGGAAAAGCTTTCTGCTAAGATGTAGACGAAAAGAGACGCTTAACAGGAAAGTACGATGCTCTCCGGAGCTAAAAGCCGCTCCCGCGCGTCTTTCGGCAGAAGCTGCTCTAAGGAGAGCACTGTGACCGGCACAATCGTCTTTGGGCCAAGTAGCCGTTTCTTCGCCTCCGGGAGCCGGAGAGAGCGGCAGCTTCGGGAAGGTGAAGAAGGAAGCTGTACAACACTGGGATTGTGTGCGCAGCTTGCCAACTGATAGAAAACAGTACCTTTGCACTCTCCTGACTTTTCCAATCACATGTACATTCGATTGGAAGCTGTATTGGACAACTTTGCTTTTCTTCCTGCCAAACACTTGGCCGACTTCCGTGCAACGTCTAGAACACGATGGGAGTAGTTTTCTGTGCTGGCACAGCTTTTCCGAGCCAGAGATAGTGGAATAGCTTTCTGCTAAGATGTAGACTACAAAAGACGCTAAACACGAAAGTACGATGCTCTCCAGAGCTAAAAGCCGCTCCCGGGCGTCTTTCGGCGGAAGCCGCGCTAAGGAGAGCACTGTGACCAGCACAATCGTCTTTGCGCAAAGCAGCCGCTTCTTCGCCTCCGGGAGCGGGAGAGAGCGGCAGCTTCGGGAAGGTGAAGAAGGAAGCTGTACATCACTGGGATTGTGTGCGCAGCTTGCCAACTGATAGAAAACAGTACCTTTGCGCTCTCCTGACTTTTCCAATCACAGGAAAATTCGATTGGAAGCTGTTTTGGACAACTTTTCTTTTCTTCCTGCCAAACACTGGGCAGACCTCCGTGCAGCGTCTAGAACACAATGGGAGTTGTTTTCTGTGCTGGCCCAGTTTTTCCTAGCCAGACATAGTGGAAAAGCTTTCTGCTAAGATGTAGACGAAAAGAGACGCTTAACAGGAAAGTACGATGCTCTCCGGAGCTAAAAGCCGCTCCCGGGCGTCTTTCGGCAGAAGCCGCGCTAAGGGGAGCACTTCGACCGGCACAATCGTATCTGCGCGAAGTAGCTGTTTCTTCGCCTCCGGGAGCCGGAGAGAGCAGCAGCTTCGGGAAGGTGAAGAAGGAAGCTGTACAACACTGGGATTGTGTGCGCAGCTTGCCAACTGATAGAAAACAGTACCTTTGAACGCTGCTGACTTTTCCAATCACATGGACCTTCGATTGGAAGCTGTTTTGGACAACTTTTCTTCCTGCCAAACACTTGGCAGACCTCCGTGCAACGTCTAAAACACGATGGGAGTTGTTTTCTGTGCTGGCACAGTTTTTCCCAGACAGACATAGTGGAAAAGCTTTCGACTAAGATTTAGACGAAAAGAGACGCTAAACACGAAAGTACGATGCTCTCCGGAGCTAAAAGCTGCTCCCGGGCGTCTTTCGGTAGAAGCCGCGCTAAGGAGCGCACTGTGACCGGCACAATCGTCTTTGCGCGAAGTAGCCGCTTCTTCGCCTCCGGGAGCCGGAGAGAGCGGCAGCTTTGGGAAGGTGAAGAAGGAAGCTGTACAACACTGGGATTGTGTGCGCAGCTTGCCAACTGATACAAAACAGTACCTTTGCACTCTCCTGACTTTTCCAATCACATGAACATTCGATTGGAAGCTGTTTTGGACAACTTTTCTTTTCTTCCTGCCAAACACTTGGCAGACCTCCGTGCAATGTCTAGAACACGATGAAAGTTTTTTCTGTGCTGGCAAAGCTTTTCCTACCCAGACATAATGGAAAAGCTTTTTTCTAAGATGTAGACTACAAAAGACGCTAAACACGAGAGTACGATGCTCTCCGGAGCTAAAAGCCGCTCCCGGGCGTCTTTCGGCAGAAGCCGCGCTAAGGAGAGCACTGTGACCGGCACAATCGTCTTTGCGCGAAGTAGCCGCTTCTTTGCCTCCGGGAGCCGGAGAGAGCGGCAGCTTCGGGAAGGTGAAGAAGCAAGCTGTACAACACTGGGATTGTGTGCGCAGCTTGCCAACTGGTAGAAAACAGTACCTTTGCGCTCTCCTGACTTTTCCAATGACATGAACATTCGATTGGAAGCTGTTTTGGACAACTTTTCTTTTCTTCCTGCCAAACACTTGGCAGACCTCCGTGCAGCGTCTAGAACACAATGGGAGTTGTTTTCTGTGCTGGCACAGTTTTTCCCAGCCAGACATTGTGGAAAAGCTTTCTGCTAAGATGTAGACAAAAAGAGACGCTTAACAGGAAAGTACGATGCTCTCCGGAGCTAAAAGCCGCTCCCGCGCGTCTTTCGGCAGAAGCTGCGCTAAGGAGAGCACTGTGACCGGCACAATCGTCTTTGGGCCAAGTAGCCGTTTCTTCGCCTCCGGGAGCCGGAGAGATCGGCAGCTTCGGGAAGGTGAAGAAGGAAGCTGTACAACACTGGGATTGTGTGCGCAGCTTGCCAACTGATAGAAAACAGTACCTTTGCACTCTCCTGACTTTTCCAATCACATGTACATTCGATTGGAAGCTGTATTGGACAACTTTCCTTTTCTTCCTGCAAAACACTTGGCCGACTACCGTGCAACGTCTAGAACACGATGGGAGTAGTTTTCTGTGCTGGCACAGCTTTTCCGAGCCAGAGATAGTGGAAAAGCTTTCTGCTAAGATGTAGACTACAAAAGACGCTAAACACGAAAGTACGATGCTCTCCAGAGCTAAAAGCCGCTCCCGGGCGTCTTTCGGCGGAAGCCGCGCTAAGGAGAGCACTGTGACCAGCACAATCGTCTTTGCGCAAAGCAGCCGCTTCTTCGCCTCCGGGAGCGGGAGAGAGCGGCAGCTTCGGGAAGGTGAAGAAGGAAGCTGTACATCACTGGGATTGTGTGCGCAGCTTGCCAACTGATAGAAAACAGTACCTTTGCGCTCTCCTGACTTTTCCAATCACAGGAAAATTCGATTGCAAGCTGTTTTGGACAACTTTTCTTTTCTTCCTGCCAAAAACTTGGCAGACCTCCGTTCAGCGTCTAGAACACAATGGGAGTTGTTTTCTGTGCTGGCACAGTTTTTCCGAGCCAGACATAGTGGTAAAGCTTTCTGCTAAGATGTAGACGAAAAGAGACGCTTAACAGGAAAGCAGGATGCTCTCCGGAGATAAAAGCCGCTCCCGGGCGTCTTTCGGCAGAAGCCGCGCTAAGGGGAGCACTTCGACCGGCACAATCGTATCTGCGCGAAGTAGCTGTTTCTTCGCCTCCGGGAGCCGGAGAGAGCAGCAGCTTCGGGAAGGTGAAGAAGGAAGCTGTACAACACTGGGATTGTGTGCGCAGCTTGCCAACTGATAGAAAACAGTACCTTTGCACTCTCCTAACTTTTCCAATCACATGAACATTCGACTGGAAGCTGTTTTGGACAACTCTTCTTTTCTTTCTTGCCAAACACTTGGCAGACCTCCGTGCAATGCCTAGAACACGATGGGAGATGTTTTCTGTGCTGGCACAGCTTCTCCTAGCCAGACATATTGGAAAAGCTTTCTGCTAAGATGTAGACTACAAAAGACGCTAAACATGAAAGTACGATGCTCACCGGAGCTAAAAGCCGCTCCCGGGCGTCTTTCGGCAGAAGCCGCGCTAAGGAGAGCACTGCGACCGGCACAATCGTCTTTGCGCAAAGTAGCCGCTTCTTCGCCTCCGGGAGCCGGAGAGAGCGGCAGCTTCGGGAAGGTGAAGAAGGAAGCTGTACAACATTGGATTGTGTGCGCAGCTTGCCAACTGATAGAAAACAGTACCTTTGCACTCTCTTGACTTTTCCAATCACATGAAAATTCGATTGGAAGCTGTTTTTGACCACTTTTCTACCTGCCAAACACTTGGCAGACCTCCGTGCAACGTCTAGAACACGATGGGAGTTGTTTTCTGTGCTGGCACAGTTTTTCCCAGCCAGACATTGTGGAAAAGCTTTCTGCTAAGATGTAGACTACAAAAGAGGCTAAACAGGAAAGTACGATGCTCTCCGGAGGTAAAAGCCGCTCCCGGGCGTCTTTCGGCACAAGCCGCGCTAAGGAGAGCACTGTGACCGGCACAATTGTCTTTGCGCGAAGTAGCCGCTTCTTCGCCTCCGGGAGCCGGAGACAGCGGCAGCTTCGGGAAGGTGAAGAAGAAAGCTGTACAACACTGGGATTGTGTGCGCAGCTTGCGAACTGATAGAAAACAGTACCTTTGCACTCTCCTGACTTTTCCAATGACATGAACATTCGATTGGAAGCTGTTTTGGACAACTTTGCTTAAATTCCTGCCAAACACTTGGCAGACCTGCGTGCAACGTCTAGAACACGATGGGAGTTGTTTTCTGTGCTGCCACAGCTTTTCCTAGCCAGACATAGTGGAAAAGCTTTCTGCTAAGATGTAGACTACAAAAGTCACTAAACACGAAAGTAAGATGCTCTCCGGAGCTAAAAGCCGCTCCCGGGCATCTTTCGGCAGAAGCTGCACGAAGGAGAGCACTGTGACCGGCACAATCGTCTTTGCGCAAAGTAGCCGCTTCTTCGCCTCCGGGAGCCGGAGAGAGCGGCAGCTTCGGGAAGGTGAAGAAGGAAGCTGTACAACACTGGGATTGTGTGCGCAGCTTGCCAACTTGTAGAAAACAGTACCTTTGCGCTCTCCTGACTTTTCCAATGACATGAACATTCGATTGGAAGCTGTTTTGGACAACTTTTCTTTTCTTCCTGCCAAACACTTGGCAGACCTCCGTGCAGCGTCTAGAACACAATGGGAGTTGTTTTCTGTGCTGGCACAGTTTTTCCCAGCCAGACATTGTGGAAAAGCTTTCTGCTAAGATGTAGACAAAAAGAGACGCTTAACAGGAAAGTACGATGCTCTCCGGAGCTAAAAGCCGCTCCCGCGCGTCTTTCGGCAGAAGCTGCGCTAAGGAGAGCACTGTGACCGGCACAATCGTCTTTGGGCCAAGTAGCCGTTTCTTCGCCTCCGGGAGCCGGAGAGATCGGCAGCTTCGGGAAGGTGAAGAAGGAAGCTGTACAACACTGGGATTGTGTGCGCAGCTTGCCAACTGATAGAAAACAGTACCTTTGCACTCTCCTGACTTTTCCAATCACATGTACATTCGATTGGAAGCTGTATTGGACAACTTTTCTTTTCTTCCTGCCAAACACTTGGCCGACTTCCGTGCAACGTCTAGAACACGATGGGAGTAGTTTTCTGTGCTGGCACAGCTTTTCCGAGCCAGAGATAGTGGAAAAGCTTTCTGCTAAGATGTAGACTACAAAAGACGCTAAACACGAAAGTACGATGCTCTCCAGAGCTAAAAGCCGCTCCCGGGCGTCTTTCGGCGGAAGCCGCGCTAAGGAGAGCACTGTGACCAGCACAATCGTCTTTGCGCAAAGCAGCCGCTTCTTCGCCTCCGGGAGCGGGAGAGAGCGGCAGCTTCGGGAAGGTGAAGAAGGAAGCTGTACATCACTGGGATTGTGTGCGCAGCTTGCCAACTGATAGAAAACAGTACCTTTGCGCTCTCCTGACTTTTCCAATCACAGGAAAATTCGATTGGAAGCTGTTTTGGACAACTTTTCTTTTCTTCCTGCCAAAAACTTGGCAGACCTCCGTTCAGCGTCTAGAACACAATGGGAGTTGTTTTCTGTGCTGGCACAGTTTTTCCTAGCCAGACATAGTGGAAAAGCTTTCTGCTAAGATGTAGACGAAAAGAGACGCTTAACAGGAAAGCACGATGCTCTCCGGAGATAAAAGCCGCTCCCGGGCGTCTTTCGGCAGAAGCCGCGCTAAGGGGAGCACTTCGACCGGCACAATCGTATCTGCGCGAAGTAGCTGTTTCTTCGCCTCCGGGAGCCGGAGAGAGCAGCAGCTTCGGGAAGGTGAAGAAGGAAGCTGTACAACACTGGGATTGTGTTCGCAGCTTGCCAACTGATAGAAAACAGTACCTTTGCACTCTCCTAACTTTTCCAATCACATGAACATTCGACTGGAAGCTGTTTTGGACAACTCTTCTTTTCTTTCTTGCCAAACACTTGGCAGACCTCCGTGCAATGCCTAGAACATGATGGGAGATGTTTTCTGTGCTGGCACAGCTTCTCCTAGCCAGACATATTGGAAAAGCTTTCTGCTAAGATGTAGACTACAAAAGACGCTAAACATGAAAGTACGATGCTCACCGGAGCTAAAAGCCGCTCCCGGGCGTCTTTCGGCAGAAGCCGCGCTAAGGAGAGCACTGCGACCGGCACAATCGTCTTTGCGCGAAGTAGCCGCTTCTGCGCCTCGGGGAGCCGGAGACAGCGGCAGCTTCGGGAAGGTGAAGAAGGAAGCTGTACAACACTGGGATTGTGTGCGCAGCTTGCCAACTGATAGAAAACAGTACCTTTGAACGCTGCTGACTTTTCCAATCACATGGACATTCGATTGGAAGCTGTTTTGGACAACTTTTCTTCCTGCCAAACACTTGGCAGACCTCCGTGCAACGTCTAAAACACGATGGGAGTTGTTTTCTGTGCTGGCACAGTTTTTCCCAGACAGACATAGTGGAAAAGCTTTCTACTAAGATTTAGACGAAAAGAGACGCTAAACACGAAAGTACGATGCTCTCCGGAGCTAAAAGCTGCTCCCGGACGTCTTTCGGTAGAAGCCGCGCTAAGGAGCGCACTGTGACCGGCACAATAGTCATTGCGCGAGGTGGCCGCTTCTTCGCCTGCAACAGCCGGAGAGAGCGGCAGCTTCGGGAAGGTGAAGAAGGAAGCTGTACAACACTGGGATTGTGTGCGCAGCTTGCCAACTGATAGAAAACAGTACCTTTGCGCTCTCCTGACTTTTCCAATCACATGAACATTCGATTGGAAGCTGTTTTGGACAACTTTTCTTTTCTTCCTGCCAAACACTTGGCAGATTTCCGTGCAATGTCTACAACACAATGGGAGTTGTTTTCTGTGCTGGCACAGCTTTTCCTAGCCAGACATAGTGGAAAAGCTTTCTGCTAAGGTGTAGACGAAAAGAGACGCTAAACATGAAAGTACGATGCTCTCCGGAGCTAAAAGCCGCTCCCGGGCGTCTTTCGGCAGAAGTCGCGCTTAGGAGAGCACTGTGACCGGCACAATCGTCTTTGTGCGAAGTAGCCGCTTCTTCGCCTCCGGCAGCCGGAGAAAACGGCAGCTTCGGGAAGGTGAAGAAGGAAGCTGTACAACACTGGGATTGTGTGCGCAGCTTTCCAGCTGATAGAAAACAGTACCTTTGCACTCTCCTGACTTTTCCAATCACATGAACATTCGATTGGAAGCTGTTTTGGACAACTTTTCTTTTCTTCCTGCCAAACACTTCGCAGACCTCCGTGCAACATCTAGAACATGAATGGAGTTGTTTTCTGTGCTGGCACAGTTTTTCCTAGCCAGACATAGTGGAAAAGCTTTCTGCTAAGATGTAGACTACAAACGATGCTAAACACGAAAGTACGATGCTCTCCGGGGCTAAAAGTCGCTCCCGGGCGTCTTTCGACAGAAGCCGCGCTAAGGAGAGCACTGTGACCGGCACAATCGTCTTTGCGCGAAGTAGCCGCTTCTTCGCCTCCGGGAGCCGGAGAGAGCGGCAGCTTCGGGAAGGTGAAGAAGGAAGCTGTACAACACTGGGATTGTGTGCGCAGCTTGTCAACTGATAGAAAACAGTACCTTTGCACTCTCCTGACTTTTCCAATCACATGAACGTTCGATTTGAAGCTGTTTTGGACAACTTTCCTTTTCTTCCTGCCAAACACTTGGCAGACCTCCGTGCAACGTCTAGAACACAATGGGAGTCGTTTTCTGTGCTGGCACAGCTTTTCCTAGCCAGACATAGTGGAAAAGCTTTCTGCTCAGATGTAGACTACAAAAGACCCTAAACCGGAAAGTACTATGTTCTCCGGAGCTAAAAGCTGCTCCCGGGCGTCTTTCAGCAGAAGCCGCGCTAAGGAGAGCACTGTGACCGGCACAATCGTCTTTGCGCGAAGTAGCCGCTTCTTCGCCTCCGGGAGCCGGAGACAGCGGCAGCTTCGGGAAGGTGAAGAAGGAAGCTGTACAACACTGGGATTGTGTGCGCAGCTTGCCAACTGTTAGAAAACAGTACCTTCGAACTCTGCTGACTTTTCCAATCACATGAACATTCGATTGGAAGCTGTTTTGGATAACTTTTCTTTTTTTTCTTGCCAAACACTTGGCAGACCTCCGTGCAATGCCTCCAACACGATGGGAGTTGTTTTCTGTGCTGGCACAGCTTTTCCTAGCCAGACATAGTGGAAAAGCGTTTTGCTAAGATGTAGACTACAAAAGACGCTAAACACGAAAGTACGATGCTCTCCGGAGCTAAAAGCCGCTCCCGGGCGTCTTTCGGCAGAAGCCGCGCTAAGGAGAGCACTGTGACCGGCACAATCGTCTTTGCGCGAAGTAGCCGCTTCTTTGCCTCCGGGAGCCGGAGACAGCGGCAGCTTCGGGAAGGTGAAGAAGGAAGCTGTACAACACTGGGACTGTGTGCGCAGCTTGCCAACTGATAGAAAACAGTACCTTTGCACTCTCTTGTCTTTTCCAATCACATGAAAATTCGATTGGAAGCTGTTTTGGACAACGTTGCTTTAATACCTGCCAAACACTTGGCAGACCTGCGCGCAATGTCTAGAACACGATGGGAGTTGTTTTCTGTGCTGGCACAGCTTTTCCTAGCCAGACATAGTGGAAAAGCTTTCTGCTAAGATGTAGACTACAAAAGACGCTAAACACGAAAGTACGATGCTCTCCGGAGCTAAAAGCCGCTCCCGGGCGTCTTTCGGCAGAAGCCGCGCTAAGGGGAGCACTTCGACCGGCACAATCGTCTTTGCGCGATGTAGCCGCTTCTTCGCCTCGGGGAGCCGGAGACAGCGGCAGCTTCGGGAAGGTGAAGAAGGAAGCTGTTCAACACTGGGATTGTGTGCGCAGCTTGCCAACTGATAGAAAACAGTACCTTTGAACTCTGCTGACTTTTCCAATCACATGGACATTCGATTGGAAGCTGTGTTTGACAACTTTTCTTCCTGCCAAACACTTGGCAGACCTCCGTGCAACGTCTAAAACACGATGGGAGTTGTTTTCTGCGCTGGCACAGTTTTTCCCAGACAGACATAGTGGAAAAACATTCTACTAAGATGTAGACGAAAAGAGACGCTAAACACGAAAGTACGATGCTCTCCGGAGCTACAAGCTGCTCCCGGGCGTCTTTCGGCAGAAGCCGCGCTAAGGAGCGCACTGTGACCGGCACAATCGTCATTGCGCGAAGAAGGCGCTTCTTCGCCTCCAGGAGCAGGAGAGAGCGGCAGCTTCGGGAAGGTGAAGAAGGAAGCTGTACAACACTGGGATTGTGTGCGCAGCTTGCCAACTGGTAGAAAACAGTACCTTTGCGCTCTCCTGACTTTTCCAATCACATGAACATTCGATTGGAAGCTGTTTTGGACAACTTTGCTTTAATTCCTGCCAAACAGTTGTCAGACCTGCGTGCAACGTCTAGAATACGATGGGAGTTGTTTTCTGCGCTGGCACAGCTTTTCCTCGCCAGACATAGTGGAAAAGCTTTCTGCTAAGATGTAGAATACAAAAGACGCTAAACACGAAAGTACGATGCTCTCCGGAGCTGAAAGCCGCTCCCGGGCGTCTTTCGGCAGAAGCTGCACTAAGGAGAGCACTGTGACCTGCACAATCATCTTTGCGCAAAGTAGCCGCTTCTTCGCCTCCTGGAGCCGGAGAGAGCGGCAGCTTCGGGAAGGTGAAGAAGGAAGCTGTACAACACTGGGATTGTGTGCGCAGCTTGCCAACTGATAGAAAACAGTACCTTTGCACTCTCCTGACTTTTCCAATCACATGAACATTCGATTGGAAGCTGTTTTGGACAACTTTTCTTTTCTTCCTGCCAAACACTTGGCAGACCTCCGTGCAACGTCTAGAACACAATGGGAGTTGTTTTCTGTGCTGGCACAGTTTTTCCCAGCCAGACATTGTAGAAAAGCTTTCTGCTAAGATGTAGACTACAAAAGAGGCTAAACAGGAAAGTACGATGCTCTCCGGAGCTAAAAGCCGCTCCTGGGCGTCTTTCGGCAGAAGCCGCGCTAAGGAGAGCACTGTGACCAGCACAATCGTCTTTGCGCGAAGTAGCCGTTTCTTCGCCTCCGGGAGCCGGAGAGAGCGGCAGCTTCGGGAAGGTGAAGAAGCAAGCTGTACAACACTGGGATTGTGTGCGCAGCTTGCCAAATGATAGAAAACAGTACCTTTGCACTCTCCTGACTTTTCCAATCACATGAACATTCGATTGGAAGCTGTTTTGGACAACTTTGCTTTAATTCCTGCCAAACACTTGGCAGACCTCTGTGCAACGTCTAGAACACGATGGGAGTTGTTTTCTGTGCTGGCACAGCTTTTCCTAGCCAGACATAATGGAAAAGCTTTCTGCTAAGATGTAGACTACAAAAGACGCTAAACACGAAAGTACGATGCTCTCTGGAGCTAAAAGCAGCTCCCGGGCGTCTTTCGGCAGAAGCTGCGCTAAGGAGAGCACTGTGACCGGCACAATCGTCTTTGCGCGAAGTAGCCGCTTCTTCGCCTCCGGAAGCTGGAGAGAGCGGCAGCTTCGGGAAGGTGAAGAAGGAAGCTGTACAACACTGGGATTGTGTGCGCAGCTTGCCAACTGATAGAAAACAGTACCTTTGCTCTCTCCTGACTTTTCCAATCACATGAACATTCGATTGGAAGCTGTTTTGGACAACTTTGCTTTTCTTCCTGCCAAACACTTCGCAGACCTCCGTGCAATGTCTACAACACAATGGGAGTTGTTTTCTGTGCTGGCACAGCTTTTCCCAGCCAGACATAGTGGAAAAGCTTTCTGCTAAGATGTAGACTACAAAAGACGCTAAACACGAAAGTACGATGCTCTCCGGAGCTGAAAGCCGCTCCCGGGCGTCTTTCGGCAGAAGCCGCGCTAAGGAGAGCACTGTGACCGGCACAATCGTCTTTGTGCGAAGTAGCCGCTTCTTCACCTCCGGCAGCCGGAGAGAACGGCAGCTTCGGGAAGGTGAAGAAGGAAGCTGTACAACACTGGGATTGTGTGCGCAGCTTGCCAACTGATAGAAAACAGTACCTTTGCGCTCTCCTGACTTTTCCAATCACATGAACATTCGATTGGAAGCTGTTTTGGACAACTTTTCTTTTCTTAATGCCAAACACTTGGCAGAGCTCCTTGTAACGTCTAGAACACAGTGGGAGTTGTTTTCTGTGCTGGCACAGCTTTTCCTAGCCAGACATAGTGGAAAAGCTTTTTGCATAGATGTAGACTACAAAAGACGCTAAACACGAAAGTACGATGCTCTCCGGAGCTGAAAGCCGCTCCCGGGCGTCTTTCGGCAGAAGCCGCGCTAAGGAGAGCACTGTGACCGGCACAATCGTCTTTGCGCGAAGTAGCCGCTTCTTCGCCTCCGGGAGCTGGAGAGAGCGGCAGCTTCGGGAAGGTGAAGAAGCAAGCTGTACAACACTGGGATTGTGTGCGCAGCTTGCCAAATGTTAGAAATCAGTACCTTTGCACTCTCCTGACTTTTCCAATCACATGAACATTCGATTGGAAGCTGTTTTGGACAACTTTGCTTTAATTCCTGCCAAACACTTGGCAGACCTCTGTGCAACGTCTAGAACACGATGGGAGTTGTTTTCTGTGCTGGCACAGCTTTTCCTAGCCAGACATAGTGGAAAAGCTTGCTGCTAAGATGTAGACTACAAAAGACGCTAAACACGAAAGTACGATGCTCTCCGGAGCTAAAAGCCGCTCCCGGGCGTCTTTCGGCAGAAGCTGCGCTAAGGAGAGCACTGTGAGCGGCACAATCGTCTTTGCGCGAAGTAGCCGCTTCTTCGCCTCCGGGAGCAG
This sequence comes from Melospiza melodia melodia, assembly GCF_035770615.1. Classification (NCBI taxonomy): domain Eukaryota; kingdom Metazoa; phylum Chordata; class Aves; order Passeriformes; family Passerellidae; genus Melospiza; species Melospiza melodia. Next base: position 5,313,699 of record NW_026948505.1, read on the forward strand.
GAGAGAGCGGCAGCTTCGGGAAGGTGAAGAAGGAAGCTGTACAACACTGGGATTGTGTGCGCAGCTTGCCAACCGATAGAAAACAGTACCTTTGCACTCTCCTGACTTTTCCAATCACATGAACATTCGATTGGAAGCTGTTTTGGACAACTTTTCTTTTCTTCCTGCAAAACACTTCGCAGACCTCCGTGCAACATCTAGAACATTAATGGAGTTGTTTTCTGTGCTGGCACAGTTTTTCCTAGCCAGACATAGTGGAAAAGCTTTCTGCTAAGATGTAGACTACAAACGATGCTAAACACGAAAGTACGATGCTCTACGGGGCTAAAAGTCGCTCCCGGGCGTCTTTCGACAGAAGCCGCGCTAAGGAGAGCACTGTGACCGGCACAATCGTCTTTGCGCGAAGTAGCCGCTTCTTCGCCTCCGGGAGCCGGAGAGAGCGGCAGCTTCGGGAAGGTGAAGAAGGAAGCTGTACAACACTGGGATTGTGTGCGCAGCTTTTCAACTGATAGAAAACAGTACCTTTGCGCTCTCCTGACTTTTCCAATCACATGAACGTTCGATTGGAAGCTGTTTTGGATAACTTTTCTTTTTTTTCTTGCCAAACACTTGGCAGACCTCCGTGCAATGTCTAGATAACGATGGGAGATGTTTTCTGTGCTGGCACAGCTTTTCCTAGCCAGACATAGTGGAAAAGCGTTTTGCTAAGATGTAGACTACAAAAGACGCTAAACACGAAAGTACGATGCTCTCCGGAGCTAAAAGCTGCTCCTGGGCGTCTTTCAGCAGAAGTCGCGCTAAGGAGAGCACTGTGACCGGCACAATCGTCTTTGCGCGAAGTAGCCGCTTCTTCGCCTCCGGGAGCCGGAGACAGCGGCAGCTTCGGGAAGGTGAAGAAGGAAGCTGTACAACACTGGGATTGTGTGCACAGCTTGCCAACTGTTAGAAAACAGTACCTTCGAACTCTGCTGACTTTTCCAATCACATGAACATTCGATTGGAAGCTGTTTTGGATAACTTTTCTTTTTTTTCTTGCCAAACACTTGGCAGACCTCCGTGCAATGTCTAGATCACGATGGGAGATGTTTTCTGTGCTGGCACAGCTTTTCCTAGCCAGACATAGTGGAAAAGCGTTTTGCTAAGATGTAGACTACAAAAGACGCTAAACACGAAAGTACGATGCTCTCCGGAGCTAAAAGCCGCTCCCGGGCGTCTTTCGGCTGAAGGCGCGCTAAGGAGAGCACTGTGACCGGCACAATCGTCTTTGCGTGAAGTAGCCGCTTCTTCGCCTCCGGGAGCCGGAGACAGCGGCAGCTTCGGGAAGGTGAAGAAGCAAGCTGTACAACACTGGGATTGTGTGCGCAGCTTGCCAACTGATAGAAAACAGTACCTTTGCACTCTCCTGACTTTTCCAATCACATGAACATTCGACTGGAAGCTGTTTTGGACAACTTTTCTTTTCTTTCTTGCCAAACACTTGGCAGACCTCCGTGCAATGCCTAGAACACGATGGGAGATTTTTTCTGTGCTGGCACAGCTTTTCCTAGCCAGACATATTGGAAAAGCTTTCTGCTAAGATGTAGACTACAAAAGACGCTAAACATGAAAGTACGATGCTCACCGGAGCCAAAAGCCGCTCCCGGGCGTCTTTCGGCAGAAGCCGCGCTAAGGAGAGCACTGTGACCGGCACAATCGTCTTTGCGCGAAGTAGCCGCTTCTTCGCCTCCGGCAGCCGGAGAGAACGGCAGCTTCGGGAAGGTGAAGAAGGAAGCTGTACAACACTGGGATTGTGTGCGCAGCTTGCCAACTGATAGAAAACAGTACCTTTGCACTCTCTTGACTTTTCAATGACATGGACATTCGATTGGAAGCTGTTTTGGACAACTTTTCTTTTCTTTCTAGCCAAACACTTGGCAGACCTCCGTGCAATGTCTCCAACACGATGGGAGTTGTTTTCTGTGCTGGCACAGCTTTTCCTTGCCAGTCATTGTGGAAAAGCTTTTTGCTAAGATGTAGACTACAAAAGACGCTAAACAGGAAAGTACGATGCTCTCCGGGGCTGAAAGCCGCTCCCGGGCGTCTTTCGACAGAAGCCGCGCTAAGGAGAGCACTGTGACCGGCACAATCGTCTTTGCGCGAAGTAGCCGCTTCTTCGCCTCCGGGAGCCGGAGAGAGCGGCAGCTTCGGGAAGGTGAAGGAGGAAGCTGTACAACACTGGGATTGTGTGCGCAGCTTGCCAACTGATAGAAAACAGTACCTTTGCACTCTCCTGACTTTTCCAATGACATGAACATTCGATTGGAAGCTGTTTTGGACAACTTTGCTTTAATTCCTGCCAAACAGATGTCAGACCTGCGTGCAACGTCTAGAATACGATGGGAGTTGTTTTCTGCGCTGGCACAGCTTTTCCTCGCCAGACATAGAGGAAAAGCTTTCTGCTAAGATGTAGAATACAAAAGACGCTAAACACGAAAGTACGATGCTCTCCGGAGCTAAAAGCCGCTCCCGGGCGTCTTTTGGCAGAAGCTGCACTAAGGAGAGCACTGTGACCGGCACAATCATCTTTGCGCAAAGTAGCCGCTTCTTCGCCTCCTGGAGCCGGAGAGAGCGGCAGCTTCGGGAAGGTGAAGAAGGAAGCTGTACAACACTGGGATTGTGTGCGCAGCTTTCCAGCTGATAGAAAACAGTACCTTTGCACTCTCCTGACTTTTCCAATCACATGAACATTCGATTGGAAGCTGTTTTGGACAACTTTTCTTTTCTTCCTTCCAAACACTTGGCAGACCTCCGTGCAACGTCTAGAACACAATGGGAGTTGTTTTCTGTGCTGGCACAGTTTTTCCCAGCCAGACATTGTGGAAAAGCTTTCTGCTAAGATGTAGACTACAAAAGAGGCTAAACAGGAAAGTACGATGCTCTCCGGAGCTAAAAGCCGCTCCCGGGCGTCTTTCGGCAGAAGCCGCGCTAAGGAGAGCACTGTGACCAGCACAATCGTCTTTGCGCGAAGTAGTCGTTTCTTCGCCTCCGGGAGCCGGAGAGAGCGGCAGCTTCGGGAAGGTGAAGAAGGAAGCTGTACAACACTGGGACTGTGTGCGCAGCTTGCCAACTGATAGAAAACAGTACCTTTGCACTCTCCTGTATTTTCCAATGGTATGAACATTCGATTGGAAGCTGTTTTGGACAACTTTTCTTTTCTTCCTGCAAAACACTTCGCAGACCTCCGTGCAACATCTAGAACATTAATGGAGTTGTTTTCTGTGCTGGCACAGTTTTTCCTAGCCAGACATAGTGGAAAAGCTTTCTGCTAAGATGTAGACTACAAACGATGCTAAACACGAAAGTACGATGCTCTACGGGGCTAAAAGTCGCTCCCGGGCGTCTTTCGACAGAAGCCGCGCTAAGGAGAGCACTGTGACCGGCACAATCGTCTTTGCGCGAAGTAGCCGCTTCTTCGCCTCCGGGAGCCGGAGAGAGCGGCAGCTTCGGGAAGGTGAAGAAGGAAGCTGTACAACACTGGGATTGTGTGCGCAGCTTTTCAACTGATAGAAAACAGTACCTTTGCGCTCTCCTGACTTTTCCAATCACATGAACGTTCGATTGGAAGCTGTTTTGGATAACTTTTCTTTTTTTTCTTGCCAAACACTTGGCAGACCTCCGTGCAATGTCTAGATAACGATGGGAGATGTTTTCTGTGCTGGCACAGCTTTTCCTAGCCAGACATAGTGGAAAAGCGTTTTGCTAAGATGTAGACTACAAAAGACGCTAAACACGAAAGTACGATGCTCTCCGGAGCTAAAAGCTGCTCCTGGGCGTCTTTCAGCAGAAGTCGCGCTAAGGAGAGCACTGTGACCGGCACAATCGTCTTTGCGCGAAGTAGCCGCTTCTTCGCCTCCGGGAGCCGGAGACAGCGGCAGCTTCGGGAAGGTGAAGAAGGAAGCTGTACAACACTGGGATTGTGTGCACAGCTTGCCAACTGTTAGAAAACAGTACCTTCGAACTCTGCTGACTTTTCCAATCACATGAACATTCGATTGGAAGCTGTTTTGGATAACTTTTCTTTTTTTTCTTGCCAAACACTTGGCAGACCTCCGTGCAATGTCTAGATCACGATGGGAGATGTTTTCTGTGCTGGCACAGCTTTTCCTAGCCAGACATAGTGGAAAAGCGTTTTGCTAAGATGTAGACTACAAAAGACGCTAAACACGAAAGTACGATGCTCTCCGGAGCTAAAAGCCGCTCCCGGGCGTCTTTCGGCTGAAGGCGCGCTAAGGAGAGCACTGTGACCGGCACAATCGTCTTTGCGTGAAGTAGCCGCTTCTTCGCCTCCGGGAGCCGGAGACAGCGGCAGCTTCGGGAAGGTGAAGAAGCAAGCTGTACAACACTGGGATTGTGTGCGCAGCTTGCCAACTGATAGAAAACAGTACCTTTGCACTCTCCTGACTTTTCCAATCACATGAACATTCGACTGGAAGCTGTTTTGGACAACTTTTCTTTTCTTTCTTGCCAAACACTTGGCAGACCTCCGTGCAATGCCTAGAACACGATGGGAGATTTTTTCTGTGCTGGCACAGCTTTTCCTAGCCAGACATATTGGAAAAGCTTTCTGCTAAGATGTAGACTACAAAAGACGCTAAACATGAAAGTACGATGCTCACCGGAGCTAAAAGCCGCTCCCGGGCGTCTTTCGGCAGAAGCCGCGCTAAGGAGAGCACTGTGACCGGCACAATCGTCTTTGCGCGAAGTAGCCGCTTCTTCGCCTCCGGCAGCCGGAGAGAACGGCAGCTTCGGGAAGGTGAAGAAGGAAGCTGTACAACACTGGGATTGTGTGCGCAGCTTGCCAACTGATAGAAAACAGTACCTTTGCACTCTCTTGACTTTTCAATGACATGGACATTCGATTGGAAGCTGTTTTGGACAACTTTTCTTTTCTTTCTAGCCAAACACTTGGCAGACCTCCGTGCAATGTCTCCAACACGATGGGAGTTGTTTTCTGTGCTGGCAAAGCTTTTCCTTGCCAGTCATTGTGGAAAAGCTTTTTGCTAAGATGTAGACTACAAAAGACGCTAAACAGGAAAGTACGATGCTCTCCGGGGCTGAAAGCCGCTCCCGGGCGTCTTTCGACAGAAGCCGCGCTAAGGAGAGCACTGTGACCGGCACAATCGTCTTTGCGCGAAGTAGCCGCTTCTTCGCCTCCGGGAGCCGGAGAGAGCGGCAGCTTCGGGAAGGTGAAGGAGGAAGCTGTACAACACTGGGATTGTGTGCGCAGCTTGCCAACTGATAGAAAACAGTACCTTTGCACTCTCCTGACTTTTCCAATGACATGAACATTCGATTGGAAGCTGTTTTGGACAACTTTGCTTTAATTCCTGCCAAACAGATGTCAGACCTGCGTGCAACGTCTAGAATACGATGGGAGTTGTTTTCTGCGCTGGCACAGCTTTTCCTCGCCAGACATAGAGGAAAAGCTTTCTGCTAAGATGTAGAATACAAAAGACGCTAAACACGAAAGTACGATGCTCTCCGGAGCTAAAAGCCGCTCCCGGGCGTCTTTTGGCAGAAGCTGCACTAAGGAGAGCACTGTGACCGGCACAATCATCTTTGCGCAAAGTAGCCGCTTCTTCGCCTCCTGGAGCCGGAGAGAGCGGCAGCTTCGGGAAGGTGAAGAAGGAAGCTGTACAACACTGGGATTGTGTGCGCAGCTTTCCAGCTGATAGAAAACAGTACCTTTGCACTCTCCTGACTTTTCCAATCACATGAACATTCGATTGGAAGCTGTTTTGGACAACTTTGCTTTTCTTCCTTCCAAACACTTGGCAGACCTCCGTGCAACGTCTAGAACACAATGGGAGTTGTTTTCTGTGCTGGCACAGTTTTTCCCAGCCAGACATTGTGGAAAAGCTTTCTGCTAAGATGTAGACTACAAAAGAGGCTAAACAGGAAAGTACGATGCTCTCCGGAGCTAAAAGCCGCTCCCGGGCGTCTTTCGGCAGAAGCCGCGCTAAGGAGAGCACTGTGACCAGCACAATCGTCTTTGCGCGAAGTAGTCGTTTCTTCGCCTCCGGGAGCCGGAGAGAGCGGCAGCTTCGGGAAGGTGAAGAAGGAAGCTGTACAACACTGGGACTGTGTGCGCAGCTTGCCAACTGATAGAAAACAGTACCTTTGCACTCTCCTGTATTTTCCAATGGTATGAACATTCGATTGGAAGCTGTTTTGGACAACTTTGCTTTAATTCCTGCCAAACACTTGGCAGACCTCTGTGCAACGTCTAGAACACGATGGGAGTTGTTTACTGTGCTGGCACAGTTTTTCCTAGCCAGACATAGTGGAAAAGCTTTCTGCTAAGATGTAGACTACAAACGATGCTAAACACGAAAGTACGATGCTCTCCGGGGCTAAAAGTCGCTCCCGGGCGTCTTTCGACAGAAGCCGCGCTAAGGAGAGCACTGTGAGCGGCACAATCGTCTTTGCGCAAAGCAGGCACTTCTTCGCCTCCGGGAGCCGGAGAGAGCGGCAGCTTCGGGAAGGTGAAGAAGGAAGCTGTACAACACTGGGATTGTGTGCGCAGCTTTCCAGCTGATAGAAAACAGTACCTTTGCACTCTCCTGACTTTTCCAATCACATGAACGTTCGATTTGAAGCTGTATTGGACAACTTTCCTTTTCTTCCTGCGAAACACTTGGCAGACCTCCGTGCAACGTCTAGAACACGATGGGAGTTGTTTTCTGTGCTGGCACAGCTTTTCCTAGCCAGACATAGTGGAAAAGCTTTCTGCTCAGATGTAGACTACTAAAGACCCTAAACCGGAAAGTACTATGTTCTCCGGAGCTAAAAGCTGCTCCCGGGCGTCTTTCAGCAGAAGCCGCGCTAAGGAGAGCACTGTGACCGGCACAATCGTCTTTGCGCGAAGTAGCCGCTTCTTCGCCTCCGGCAGCCGGAGAGAACGGCAGCTTCGGGAAGGTGAAGAAGGAAGCTGTACAACACTGGGATTGTGTGCGCAGCTTGCCAACTGATAGAAAACAGTACCTTTGCACTCTCTTGACTTTTCCAATCACATGAAAATTCGATTGGAAGCTGTTTTGGACAACGTTGCTTTAATTCCTGCCAAACACTTGGCAGACCTGCGCGCAATGTCTAGAACACGATGGGAGTTGTTTTCTGTGCTGGCACAGCTTTTCCTAGCCAGACATAGTGGAAAAGCTTTCTGCTAAGATGTAGACTACAAAAGACGCTAAACACGAAAGTACGATGCTCTCCGGAGCTAAAAGCCGCTCCCGGGCGTCTTTCGGCAGAAGCCGCGCTAAGGGGAGCACTTCGACCGGCACAATCGTCTTTGCGCGATGTAGCCGCTTCTTCGCCTCGGGGAGCCGGAGACAGCGGCAGCTTCGGGAAAGTGAAGAAGGAAGCTGTTCAACACTGGGATTGTGTGCGCAGCTTGCCAACTGATAGAAAACAGTACCTTTGAACTCTGCTGACTTTTCCAATCACATGGACATTCGATTGGAAGCTGTGTTTGACAACTTTTCTTCCTGCCAAACACTTGGCAGACCTCCGTGCAACGTCTAAAACACGATGGGAGTTGTTTTCTGCGCTGGCACAGTTTTTCCCAGACAGACATAGTGGAAAAACTTTCTACTAAGATGTAGACGAAAAGAGACGCTAAACACGAAAGTACGATGCTCTCCGGAGCTAAAAGCTGCTCCCGGGCGTCTTTCGGCAGAAGCCGCGCTAAGGAGCGCAATGTGACCGGCACAATCGTCATTGCGCGAAGAAGGCGCTTCTTCGCCTCCAGGAGCAGGAGAGAGCGGCAGCTTCGTGAAGGTGAAGAAGGAAGCTGTACAACACTGGGATTGTGTGCGCAGCTTGCCAACTGATAGAAAACAGTACCTTTGCGCTCTCCTGACTTTTCCAATCACATGAACATTCGATTGGAAGCTGTTTTGGACAACTTTTCTTTTCTTCCTGCCAAACACTTGGCAGACTTCCGTGCAATGTCTACAACACAATGGGAGTTGTTTTCTGTGCTGGCACAGCTTTTCCCAGCCAGACATAGTGGAACAGCTTTCTGCTAAGATGTAGACGAAAAGAGACGCTAAACATGAAAGTACGATGCTCTCCGGAGCTGAAAGCCGCTCCCGGGCGTCTTTCGGCAGAAGCCGCGCTAAGGAGAGCACTGTGACCGGCACAATCATCTTTGCGCAAAGTAGCCGCTTCTTCGCCTCCGGGAGCCGGAGACAGCGGCAGCTTCGGGAAGGTGAAGAAGGAAGCTGTACAACACTGAGATTGTGTGCGCAGCATGCCAACTGATAGAAAACAGTAGCTTTGCACTCTCCTGACTTTTCCAATCACATGAACATTCGATTGGAAGCTGTTTTGGACAACTTTGCTTTAATTCCTGCCAAACAGTTGTTAGACCTGCGTGCAACGTCTAGAATACGATGGGAGTTGTTTTCTGCGCTGGCACAGCTTTTCCTCGCCAGACATAGTGGAAAAGCTTTCTGCTAAGATGTAGAATACAAAAGACGCTAAACACGAAAGTACGATGCTCTCCGGAGCTGAAAGCCGCTCCCGGGCGTCTTTCGGCAGAAGCTGCACTAAGGAGAGCACTGTGACCTGCACAATCATCTTTGCGCAAAGTAGCCGCTTCTTCGCCTCCTGGAGCCGGAGAGAGCGGCAGCTTCGGGAAGGTGAAGAAGGAAGCTGTACAACACTGGGATTGTGTGCGCAGCTTGCCAACTGATAGAAAACAGTACCTTTGCACTCTCCTGACTTTTCCAATCACATGAACATTCAATTGGAAGCTGTTTTGGACAACTTTTCTTTTCTTCCTGCCAAACACTTGGCAGACCTCCGTGCAACGTCTAGAACACAATGGGAGTTGTTTTCTGTGCTGGCACAGTTTTTCCCAGCCAGACATTGTAGAAAAGCTTTCTGCTAAGATGTAGACTACAAAAGAGGCTAAACAGGAAAGTACGATGCTCTCCGGAGCTAAAAGCCGCTCCTGGGCGTCTTTCGGCAGAAGCCGCGCTAAGGAGAGCACTGTGACCAGCACAATCGTCTTTGCGCGAAGTAGCCGTTTCTTCGCCTCCGGGAGCCGGAGAGAGCGGCAGCTTCGGGAAGGTGAAGAAGCAAGCTGTACAACACTGGGATTGTGTGCGCAGCTTGCCAAATGATAGAAAACAGTAGCTTTGCACTCTCCTGACTTTTCCAATCACATGAACATTCGATTGGAAGCTGTTTTGGACAACTTTGCTTTAATTCCTGCCAAACACTTGGCAGACCTCTGTGCAACGTCTAGAACACGATGGGAGTTGTTTTCTGTGCTGGCACAGCTTTTCCTAGCCAGAAATAATGGAAAAGCTTTCTGCTAAGATGTAGACTACAAAAGACGCTAAACACGAAAGTACGATGCTCTCTGGAGCTAAAAGCCGCTCCCGGGCGTCTTTCGGCAGAAGCTGCGCTAAGGAGAGCACTGTGACCGGCACAATCGTCTTTGCGCGAAGTAGCCGCTTCTTCGCCTCCGGGAGCTGGAGAGAGCGGCAGCTTCGGGAAGGTGAAGAAGGAAGCTGTACAACACTGGGATTGTGTGCGCAGCTTGCCAACTGATAGAAAACAGTACCTTTGCACTCTCCTGACTTTTCCAATCACATGAACATTCGATTGGAAGCTGTTTTGGACAACTTTTCTTTTCTTCCTGCCAAACACTTCGCAGACCTCCGTGCAATGTCTACAACACAATGGGAGTTGTTTTCTGTGCTGGCACAGCTTTTCCCAGCCAGACATAGTGGAAAAGCTTTCTGCTAAGATGTAGACTACAAAAGACGCTAAACACGAAAGTACGATGCTCTCCGGAGCTGAAAGCCGCTCCCGGGCGTCTTTCGGCAGAAGCCGCGCTAAGGAGAGCACTGTGACCGGCACAATCGTCTTTGCGCGAAGTAGCCGCTTCTTCGCCTCCGGGAGCCGGAGAGAGCGGAACCTTTGGGAAGGTGAAGAAGGAAGCTGTACAACACTGGGATTGTGTGCGCAGCTTGCCAGCTGATAGAAAACAGTACCTTTGCACTCTCCTGACTTTTCCAATCACATGAACATTCGATTGGAAGCTGTTTTGGACAACTTTTCTTTTCTTTCTTGCCAAACACTTGGCAGACCTCCGTGCAATGTCTCCAACACGATGGGAGTTTTTTTCTGTGCTGGCACAGCTTTTCCTAGCCAGACATAGTGGAAAAGCTTTCTGCTAAGATGTAGAATACAAAAGACGCTAAACACGAAAGTACGATGCTCTCCGGAGCTGAATGCCGCTCCCGGGCGTCTTTCGGCAGAAGCTGCACTAAGGAGAGCACTGTGAGCGGCACAATCGTCTTTGCGCGAAGTAGCCGCTTCTTCGCCTCCGGGAGCTGGAGAAAGCGGCAGCTTCGGGAAGGTGAAGAAGGAAGCTGTACAACACTGGGATTGTGTGCGCAGCTTGCCAACTGATAGAAAACAGTAGCTTTGCACTCTCCTGACTTTTCCAATCACATGAACATTCGATTGGAAGCTGTTTTGGACAACTTTTCTTTTCTTCCTGCCAAACACTTGGCAGACTTCCGTGCAATGTCTACAACACAATGGGAGTTGTTTTCTGTGCTGGCACAGCTTTTCCCAGCCAGACATAGTGGAAAAGCTTTCTGCTAAGATGTAGACGAAAAGAGACGCTAAACATGAAAGTACGATGCTCTCCGGAGCTGAAAGCCGCTCCCGGGCGTCTTTCGGCAGAAGCCGCGCTAAGGAGAGCACTGTGACCGGCACAATCATCTTTGCGCAAAGTAGCCGCTTCTTCGCCTCCGGGAGCCGGAGACAGCGGCAGCTTCGGGAAGGTGAAGAAGGAAGCTGTACAACACTGAGATTGTGTGCGCAGCATGCCAACTGATAGAAAACAGTAGCTTTGCACTCTCCTGACTTTTCCAATCACATGAACATTCGATTGGAAGCTGTTTTGGACAACTTTGCTTTAATTCCTGCCAAACAGTTGTTAGACCTGCGTGCAACGTCTAGAATACGATGGGAGTTGTTTTCTGCGCTGGCACAGCTTTTCCTCGCCAGACATAGTGGAAAAGCTTTCTGCTAAGATGTAGAATACAAAAGACGCTAAACACGAAAGTACGATGCTCTCCGGAGCTGAAAGCCGCTCCCAGGCGTCTTTCGGCAGAAGCTGCACTAAGGAGAGCACTGTGACCTGCACAATCATCTTTGCGCAAAGTAGCCGCTTCTTCGCCTCCTGGAGCCGGAGAGAGCGGCAGCTTCGGGAAGGTGAAGAAGGAAGCTGTACAACACTGGGATTGTGTGCGCAGCTTGCCAACTGATAGAAAACAGTACCTTTGCACTCTCCTGACTTTTCCAATCACATGAACATTCGATTGGAAGCTGTTTTGGACAACTTTTCTTTTCTTCCTGCCAAACACTTGGCAGACCTCTGTGCAACGTCTAGAACACGATGGGAGTTGTTTTCTGTGCTGGCACAGCTTTTCCTAGCCAGAAATAATGGAAAAGCTTTCTGCTAAGATGTAGACTACAAAAGACGCTAAACACGAAAGTACGATGCTCTCTGGAGCTAAAAGCCGCTCCCGGGCGTCTTTCGGCAGAAGCTGCGCTAAGGAGAGCACTGTGACCGGCACAATCGTCTTTGCGCGAAGTAGCCGCTTCTTCGCCTCCGGGAGCTGGAGAGAGCGGCAGCTTCGGGAAGGTGAAGAAGGAAGCTGTACAACACTGGGATTGTGTGCGCAGCTTGCCAACTGATAGAAAACAGTACCTTTGCACTCTCCTGACTTTTCCAATCACATGAACATTCGATTGGAAGCTGTTTTGGACAACTTTTCTTTTCTTCCTGGCAAACACTTCGCAGACCTCCGTGCAATGTCTACAACACAATGGGAGTTGTTTTCTGTGCTGGCACAGCTTTTCCCAGCCAGACATAGTGGAAAAGCTTTCTGCTAAGATGTAGACTACAAAAGACGCTAAACACGAAAGTACGATGCTCTCCGGAGCTGAAAGCCGCTCCCGGGCGTCTTTCGGCAGAAGCCGCGCTAAGGAGAGCACTGTGACCGGCACAATCGTCTTTGCGCGAAGTAGCCGCTTCTTCGCCTCCGGGAGCTGGAGAAAGCGGCAGCTTCGGGAAGGTGAAGAAGGAAGCTGTACAACACTGGGATTGTGTGCGCAGCTTGCCAACTGATAGAAAACAGTACCTTTGCACTCTCCTGACTTTTCCAATCACATGATCATTCGATTGGAAGCTGTTTTGGACAACTTTGCTTTAATTCCTGCCAAACACTTGGCAGACCTCCGTGCAACGTCTAGAACACGATGGGAGTTGTTTTCTGTGCTGGCACAGCTTTTCCTAGCCAGACATAGTGGAAAAGCTTGCTGCTAAGATGTAGACTACAAAAGACGCTAAACACGAAAGTACGATGCTCTCCGGAGCTAAAAGCCGCTCCCGGGCGTCTTTCGGCAGAAGCTGCGCTAAGGAGAGCACTGTGAGCGGCACAATCGTCTTTGCGCGAAGTAGCCGCTTCTTCGCCTCCGGGAGCAGGAGAGAGCGGCAGCTTCGGGAAGGTGAAGAAGGAAGCTGTACAACACTGGGATTGTGTGCGCAGCTTGCCAACCGATAGAAAACAGTACCTTTGCACTCTCCTGACTTTTCCAATCACATGAACATTCGATTGGAAGCTGTTTTGGACAACTTTTCTTTTCTTCCTGCCAAACACTTCGCAGACCTCCGTGCAACATCTAGAACATTAATGGAGTTGTTTTCTGTGCTGGCACAGTTTTTCCTAGCCAGACATAGTGGAAAAGCTTTCTGCTAAGATGTAGACTACAAACGATGCTAAACACTAAACACGAAAGTACGATGCTCTCCGGGGCTAAAAGTCGCTCCCGGGCGTCTTTCGACAGAAGCCGCGCTAAGGAGAGCACTGTGACCGGCACAATCGTCTTTGCGCGAAGTAGCCGCTTCTTCGCCTCCGGGAGCCGGAGACAGCGGCAGCTTCGGGAAGGTGAAGAAGGAAGCTGTACAACACTGGGATTGTGTGCGCAGCTTTTCAACTGATAGAAAACAGTACCTTTGCACTCTCCTGACTTTTCCAATCACATGAACGTTCGATTGGAAGCTGTTTTGGATAACTTTTCTTTTTTTTCTTGCCAAACACTTGGCAGACCTCCGTGCAATGTCTAGATCACGATGGGAGATGTTTTCTGTGCTGGCACAGCTTTTCCTAGCCAGACATAGTGGAAAAACGTTTTGCTAAGATGTAGACTGCAAAAGACGCTAAACACGAAAGTACGATGCTCTCCGGAGCTAAAAGCCGCTCCCGGGCGTCTTTCGGCTGAAGGCGCGCTAAGGAGAGCACTGTGACCGGCACAATCGTCTTTGCGCGAAGTAGCCGCTTCTTCGCCGCCGGGAGCCGGAGACAGCGGCAGCTTCGGGAAGGTGAAGAAGCAAGCTGTACAACACTGGGATTGTGTGCGCAGCTTGCCAACTGATAGAAAACAGTACCTTTGCACTCTCCTGACTTTTCCAATCACATGAACATTCGACTGGAAGCTGTTTTGGACAACTTTTCTTTTCTTTCTTGCCAAACACTTGGCAGACCTCCGTGCAATGTCTACAACACAATGGGAGTTGTTTTCTGTGCTGGCACAGCTTTTCCTAGCCAGACATATTGGAAAAGCTTTCTGCTAAGATGTAGACTACAAAAGACGCTAAACATGAAAGTACGATGCTCACCGGAGCTAAAAGCCGCTCCCGGGCGTCTTTCGGAAGAAGCCGCGCTAAGGAGAGCACTGTGACCGGCACAATCATCTTTGCGCAAAGTAGCTGCTTCTTCGCCTCGGGGAGCCGGAGACAGCGGCAGCTTCGGGAAGGTGAAGAAGGAAGCTGTACAACACTGGGATTGTGTGCGCAGCTTGCCAACTGATAGAGAACAGTACCTTTTAACTCTGCTGACTTTTCCAATCACATGGACATTCGATTGGAAGCTGTTTTGGACAACTTTTCTTCCTGCCAAACACTTGGCAGACCTCCGTGCAACGTCTAAAACACGATGGGAGATGTTTTCTGTGCTGGCACACTTTTTCCCAGACAGACATAGTGGAAAAACTTTCTACTAAGATGTAGACGAAAAGAGACGCTAAACACGAAAGTACGATGCTCTCCGGAGCTAAAAGCCGCTCCCGGGCGTCTTTCGGCAGAAGCCGCTCTTAGGGGAGCACTTCGACCGGCACAATCGTCATTGCGCGAAGAAGGCGCTTCTTCGCCTCCGAGAGCCGGAGAGAGCGGCAGCTTCGGGAAGGTGAAGAAGCAAGCTGTACAACACTGGGATTGTGTGCGCAGCTTGCCAACTGATAGAAAACAGTACCTTTGCGCTCTCCTGACTTTTCCAATCACATGAACATTCGATTGGAAGCTGTTTTGGACAACTTTTCTTTTCTTCCTGCCAAACACTTGGCAGACTTCCGTGCAATGTCTACAACACAATGGGAGTTGTTTTCTGTGCTGGCACAGCTTTTCCTAGCCAGACATAGTGGAAAAGCTTTCTGCTAAGATGTAGACGAAAAGAGACGCTAAACATGAAAGTATGATGCTCTCCAGAGCTAAAAGCCGCTCCCGGGCGTCTTTCGGCAGAAGTCGCGCTTAGGAGAGCACTGTGACCGGCACAATCGTCTTTGTGCGAAGTAGCCGCTTCTTCGCCTCCGGCAGCCGGAGAGAACGGCAGCTTCGGGAAGGTGAAGAAGGAAGCTGTACAACACTGGGATTGTGTGCGCAGCTTGCCAACTGATAGAAAACAGTACCTTTGCACTCTCTTGACTTTTCAATGACATGGACATTCGATTGGAAGCTGTTTTGGACAACTTTTCTTTTCTTCCTTCCAAAACCTTGGCAGACCTCCCTGCAACGTCTAGAACACAATGGGAGTTGTTTTCTGTGCTGGCACAGTTTTTCCCAGCCAGACATTGTGGAAAAGCTTTCTGCTAAGATGTAGACTACAAAAGAGGCTAAACAGGAAAGTACGATGCTCTCCGGAGCTAAAAGCCGCTCCCGGGCGTCTTTCGGCAGAAGCCGCGCTAAGGAGAGCACTGTGACCAGCACAATCGTCTTTGCGCGAAGTAGCCGTTTCTTCGCCTCCGGGAGCCGGAGAGAGCGGCAGCTTCGGGAAGGTGAAGAAGGAAGCTGTACAACACTGGGACTGTGTGCGCAGCTTGCCAACTGATAGAAAACAGTACCTTTGCACTCTCCTGTATTTTCCAATGGTATGAACATTCGATTGGAAGCTGTTTTGGACAACTTTGCTTTAATTCCTGCCAAACACTTGGCAGACCTCTGTGCAACGTCTAGAACACGATGGGAGTCGTTTTCTGTGCTGGCACAGCTTTTCCTAGCCAGACATAGTGGAAAAGCTTTCTGCTAAGATGTAGACTACAAAAGACGCTAAACACGAAAGTACGATGCTCTCTGGAGCTAAAAGCCGCTCCCGGGCGTCTTTCGGCAGAAGCTGCGCTGAGGAGAGCACTGTGAGCGGCACAATCGTCTTTGCGCAAAGCAGGCACTTCTTCGCCTCCGGGAGCCGGAGAGAGCGGCAGCTTCGGGAAGGTGAAGAAGGAAGCTGTACAACACTGGGATTGTGTGCGCAGCTTTCCAGCTGATAGAAAACAGTACCTTTGCACTCTCCTGACTTTTCCAATCACATGAACGTTCGATTTGAAGCTGTATTGGACAACTTTCCTTTTCTTCCTGCGAAACACTTGGCAGACCTCCGTGCAACGTCTAGAACACAATGGGAGTTGTTTTCTGTGCTGGCACAGCTTTTCCTAGCCAGACATAGTGGAAAAGCTTTCTGCTCAGATGTAGACTACAAAAGACCCTAAACCGGAAAGTACTATGTTCTCCGGAGCTAAAAGCCGCTCCCGGGCGTCTTTCGGCTGAAGGCGCGCTAAGGAGAGCACTGTGACCGGCACAATCGTCTTTGCGCGAAGTAGCCGCTTCTTCGCCTCCGGGAGCCGGAGACAGCGGCAGCTTCGGGAAGGTGAAGAAGGAAGCTGTACAACACTGGGATTGTGTGCGCAGCTTGCCAACTGAGAGAAAACAGTACCTTTGCACTCTCCTGACTTTTCCAATCACATGAACATTCGATTGGAAGCTGTTTTGGACAACTTTTCTTTAATTCCTGCCAAACACTTGGCAGACCTGCGTGCAACGTCTAGAACACGATGGGAGTTGTTTTCTGTGCTGGCACAGCTTTTCCTAGCCAGACATAGTGGAAAAGCTTTCTGCTAAGATGTAGACTACAAAAGTCGCTAAACACGAAAGTACGATGCTCTCCGGAGCTAAAAGCCGCTCCCGGGCGTCTTTCGGCAGAAGCCGCACTAAGGAGAGCACTGTGACCGGCACAATCATCTTTGCGCAAAGTAGCCGCTTCTTCGCCTCCGGGAGCCGGAGAGAGCGGCAGCTTCGGGAAGGTGAAGAAGGAAGCTGTACAACACTGGGATTGTGTGCGCAGCTTGCAAACTGGTAGAAAACAGTACCTTTGCGCTCTCCTGACTTTTCCAATCACATGAACATTCGATTGGAAGCTGTTTTGGACAACTTTTCTTTTCTTCCTGCCAAACACTAGGCAGACCTCCGTGCAGCGTCTAGAACACAATGGGAGTTGTTTTCTGTGCTGGCACAGTTTTTCCCAGCCAGACATAGTGGAAAAGCTTTCTGCTAAGATGTAGACTACAAAAGAGGCTAAACAGGAAAGTACGATTCTCTCCGAAGCTAAAAGCCGCTCCCGGGCGTCTTTCGGCAGAAGCCGCGCTAAGGAGAGCACTGTGACCAGCACAATCGTCTTTGCGCGAAGTAGCCTTTTCTTCGCCTCCGGGAGCCGGAGAGAGCGGCAGCTTCGGGAAGGTGAAGAAGGAAGCTGTACAACACTGGGATTGTGTGCGCAGGTTGCCAACTGATAGAAAACAGTACCTTTGCACTCTCCTGTATTTTCCAATGATATGAACATTCGATTGGAAGCTGTTTTGGACAACTTTGCTTTAATTCCTGCCAAACAGTTGTCAGACCTGCGTGCAACGTCTAGAACACGATGGGAGTTGTTTTCTGTGCTGGCACAGCTTTTCCTAGCCAGACATAGTGGAAAAGCTTTCTGCTAAGATGTAGACTACAAAAGACACTAAACACGAAAGTACGATGCTCTCCGGAGCTGAAAGCCGCTCCCGGGCGTCTTTCGGCAGAAGCTGCCCTAAGGAGAGCACTGTGACCCGCACAATCGTCTTTGCGCGAAGTAGCCGCTTCTTCGCCTCCGAGAGCCGGAGAGAGCGGCAGCTTCGGGAAGGTGAAGAAGCAAGCTGTACAACACTGGGATTGTGTGCGCAGCTTGCCAGATGTTAGAAATCAGTACCTTTGCACTCTCCTGACTTTTCCAAACACATGAACATTCGATTGGAAGCTGTTTTGGACAACTTTGCTTTAATTCCTGCCAAACACTTGGCAGACCTGTGTGCAACGTCTAGAACACGATGGGAGTTGTTTTCTGTGCTGGCACAGCTTTTCCTAGCCAGACATAGTGGAAAAGCTTTCTGCTAAGATGTAGACTACAAACGATGCTAAACACGAAAGTACGATGCTCTCCGGGGCTAAAAGTCGCTCCCGGGCGTCTTTCGACAGAAGCCGCGCTAAGGAGAGCACTGTGAGCGGCACAATCGTCTTTGAGCGAAGTAGCCGCTTCTTCGCCTCCGGGAGCCGGAGACAGCGGCAGCTTCGGGAAGGTGAAGAAGGAAGCTGTACAACACTGGGATTGTGTGCGCAGCTTATCAACTGTTAGAAAACAGTACCTTCGAACTCTGCTGACTTTTCCAATCACATGAACATTCGATTGGAAGCTGTTTTGGATAACTTTTCTTTTTTTTCTTGCCAAACACTTGGAAGACCTCCGTGCAATGTCTAGATCACGATGGGAGATGTTTTCTGTGCTGGCACAGCTTTTCCTAGCCAGACATAGTGGAAAAGCATTTTGCTAAGATGTAGACTACAAAAGACGCTAAACACGAAAGTACGATGCTCTCCGGAGCTAAAAGCCGCTCCCGGGCGTCTTTCGGCTGAAGGCGCGCTAAGGAGAGCACTGTGAGCGGCACAATCGTCTTTGCGGGAAGTAGCCGCTTCTTCGCCTCCGGGAGCGGGAGAGAGCGGCAGCTTCGGGAAGGTGAAGAAGGAAGCTGTACATCACTGGGATTGTGTGCGCAGCTTGCCAACTGATAGAAAACAGTACCTTTGCGCTCTCCTGACTTTTCCAATCACATGAACATTCGATTGGAAGCTGTTTTGGACAACTTTTCTTTTCTTCCTGCCAAACACTTGGCAGACCTCCGTGCAGCGTCTAGAACACAATGGGAGTTTTTTTCTGTGCTGGCACAGTTTTTCCCAGCCAGACATTGTGGAAATGCTTTCTGCTAAGATGTAGACTACAAACGACGCTAAACACGAAAGTACGATGCTTTCTGGAGCTAAAAGCCGCTCCCGGGCGTCTTTCGGCAGAAGCCGCGCTAAGGAGAGCACTGTGACCCGCACAATCGTCTTTGCGCAAAGTAGCCGCTTCTTCGCCTCCGAGAGCCGGAGAGAGCGGCAGCTTCGGGAAGGTGAAGAAGGAAGCTGTACAACACTGGGATTGTGTGCGCAGCTTGCCAACTGATAGGAAACAGTACCTTTGCACTCTCCTGACTTTTCCAATCACATGAACATTCGATTGGAAGCTGTTTTGGACAACTTTTCTTTTCTTTCTTGCCAAACACTTGGCAGACCTCCGTGCAGCGTCTAGAACGCGATGGGAGTTGTTTTCTGTGCTGGCACAGTTTTTCCCAGCCAGACATAGTGGAAAAGCTTTCTGCTAAGATGTAGACTACAAAAGAGGCTAAACAGGAAAGTACGATGCTCTCCTGAGCTAAAAGCCGCCCCCGGGCGTCTTTCGGCAGAAGCCGCGCTAAGGAGAGCACTGTGACCAGCACAATCGTCTTTGCGCGAAGTAGCCGTTTCTTCGCCTCCGGGAGCCGGAGAGAGCGGCAGCTTCGGGAAGGTGAAGAAGGAAGCTGTACAACACTGAGATTGTGTGCGCAGCTTGCCAACTGATAGAAAACAGTAGCTTTGCACTCTCCTGACTTTTCCAATCACATGAACATTCGATTGGAAGCTGTTTTGGACAACTTTGCTTTAATTCCTGCCAAACAGTTTTCAGACCTGCGTGCAACGTCTAGAACACAATGGGAGTTGTTTTCGGTGCTGGCACAGCTTTTCCTAGCCAGACATAGTGGAAAAGCTTTCTGCTAAGATGTAGACTACCAAAGACGCTAAACACGGTAGTACGATGCTCTCCGGAGCTAAAAGCCGCTCCCGGGCGTCTTTCGGCAGAAGCCCGCGCTAAGGAGAGCACTGTGACCGGCACAATCGTCTTTGCGCGAAGTTGCCGCTACTTCGCCTCCGGGAGCCGGAGAGAGCGGCCCCTTTGGGAAGGTGAAGAAGGAAGCTGTACAACACTGGGATTGTGTGCGCAGCTTGCCAACTGGTAGAAAACAGTGCCTTTGTGCTCTCCTGACTTTTCCATTCACATGAACATTCGATTGGAAGCTGTTTTGGACAACTTTTCTTTTCTTCCTGCCAAACACTTGGCAGATCTCCGGGCAACGTCTAGAACACAATGGGAGTTGTTTTCTGTGCTGGCACAGTTTTTCCCAGCCAGACATAGTGGAAAAGCTTTCTGCTAAGATGTAGACGAAAAGAGACGCTAAACAGGAAAGTACGATGCTCTACGGAGCTAAAAGCCGCTCCCGGGCGTCTTTCGGCAGAAGTCGCACTTAGGAGAGCACTGTGACCGGCACAATCGTCTTTGCGCGAAGTAGCCGCTTCTTCGCCTCCGGGAGCCGGAGAGAGCGGCAGCTTCGGAAAGGTGAATAAGGAAGCTGTACAACACTGGGATTGTGTGCGCAGCTTGCCAACTGATAGAAAACAGTAGCTTTGCACTCTCCTGACTTTTCCAATCACATGAACATTCGATTGGAAGCTGTTTTGGACAACTTTTCTTTTCTTCCTGCAAAACACTTGGCATACTTCCGTGCAATGTCTAGAACACAATGGGAGTTGTTTTCGGTGCTGGCACAGCTTTTCCTAGTCAGACATAGTGGAAAAGCTTTCTGCTAAGATGTAGACTACCAAAGACGCTAAACACGAAAGTACGATGCTCTCCGGAGCTAAAAGCCGCTCCCGGGCGTCTTTCGGCAGAAGCCCCACTAAGGAGAGCACTGTGACCGGCACAATCGTCTTTGCGCGAAGTAGCCGCTTCTTCGCCTCCGGGAGCCGGAGAGAGAGGCAGCTTCGGGAAGGTGAAGAAGGAAGCTGTACAACACTGGGATTGTGTGCGCAGCTTGCCAACTGATAGAAAACAGTACCTTTGCACTCTCCTGACTTTTCCAATCACATGAACATTCGATTGGAAGCTGTTTTGGACAACTTTTCTTTTCTTCCTGCCAAACACTTGGCAGACCTCCGTGCAACGTCTAGAACACAATGGGAGTTGTTTTCTGTGCTGGCACAGTTTTTCCCAGCCAGACATTGTGGAAAAGCTTTCTGCTAAGATGTAGACTACAAAAGAGGCTAAACAGGAAAGTACGATGCTCTCCGGAGCTAAAAGCCGCTCCCGGGCGTCTTTCGGCAGAAGCCGCGCTAAGGAGAGCACTGTGACCGGCACAATTGTCTTTGCGCGAAGTAGCCGCTTCTTCGCCTCCGGGAGCCGGAGACAGCGGCAGCTTCGGGAAGGTGAAGAAGGAAGCTGTACAACACTGGGATTGTGTGCGCAGCTTGCCAACTGATAGAAAACAGTACCTTTGCACTCTCCTGACTTTTCCAATGACATGAACATTCGATTGGAAGCTGTTTTGGACAACTTTGCTTTAATTCCTGCCAAACACTTGGCAGACCTGCGTGCAACGTCTAGAACCCGATGGGAGTTGTTTTCTGTGCTGGCACAGCTTTTCCTAGCCAGACATAGTGGAAAAGCTTTCTGCTAAGATGTAGACTACAAAAGACGCTAAACACGAAAGTACGATGCTCTCCGGAGCTAAAAGCCTCTCCCGGGCATCTTTCGGCAGAAGCTTCACTAAGGAGAGCACTGTGACCGGCACAATCATCTTTGCGCAAAGTAGCCGCTTCTTCGCCTCCGGGAGCCGGAGAGAGCGGCAGCTTCGGGAAGGTGAAGAAGGAAGCTGTACAACACTGGGATTGTGTGCGCAGCTTGCCAACTGGTAGAAAACAGTACCTTTGCGCTCTCCTGACTTTTCCAATCACATGAACATTCGATTGGAAGCTGTTTTGGACAACTTTTCTTTTCTTCCTGCCAAACACTTGGCATACTTCCGTGAAATGTCTAGAACACAATGGGAGTTGTTTTCGGTGCTGGCACAGCTTTTCCTAGTCAGACATAGTGGAAAAGCTTTCTGCAAAGATGTAGACTACCAAAGACGCTAAACACGAAAGTACGATGCTCTCCGGAGCTAAAAGCCGCTCCCGGGCGTCTTTCGGCAGAAGCCGCGCTAAGGAGAGCACTGTGACCGGCACAATCGTCTTTGCGCGAAGTAGCCGCTTCTTCGCCTCCGGGAGCCGGAGAGAGAGGCAGCTTCGGGAAGGTGAAGAAGGAAGCTGTACAACACTGGGATTGTGTGCGCAGCTTGCCAACTGATAGAAAACAGTACCTTTGCACTCTCCTGACTTTTCCAATCACATGAACATTCGATTGGAAGCTGTTTTGGACAACTTTTCTTTTCTTCCTGCCAAACACTTGGCAGACCTCCGTGCAACGTCTAGAACACAATGGGAGTTGTTTTCTGTGCTGGCACAGTTTTTCCTAGCCAGACAAAGTGGAAAAGCTTTCTGCTAAGATGTAGACTACAAAAGTCGCTAAACACGAAAGTACGATGCTCTCCGGAGCTAAAAGCCGCTCCCGGGCGTCTTTCGGCAGAAGCCGCGCTAAGGAGAGCACTGTGACCAGCACAATCGTCTTTGCGCAAAGCAGCCGCTTCTTCGCCTCCGGGAGTCGGAGAGAGCGGCAGCTTCGGAAAGGTTAAGAAGGAAGCTGTACAACACTGGGATTGTGTGCGCAGCTTGCCAACTGATAGAAAACAGTACCTTTGCACTCTCTTGACTTTTCCAATCACATGAAAATTCGATTGGAAGCTGTTTTGGACCACTTTTCTTCCTGCCAAACACTTGGCAGACCTCCGTGCAACGTCTAGAACACGATGGGAGTTGTTTTCTGTGCTGGCACAGTTTTTCCCAGCCAGACATAGTGGAAAAGCTTTCTGCTAAGATGTAGACTACAAAAGAGGCTAAACAGGAAAGTACGATGCTCTCCGGAGGTAAAAGCCGCTCCCGGGCGTCTTTCGGCAGAAGCCGCGCTAAGGAGAGCACTGTGACCAGCACAATCGTCTTTGCGCAAAGCAGCCACTTCTTCGCCTCCGGGAGCGGGAGAGAGCGGCAGCTTCGGGAAGGTGAAGAAGGAAGCTGTACATCACTGGGATTGTGTGCGCAGCTTGCCATCTGATAGAAAACAGTACCTTTGCGCTCTCCTGACTTTTCCAATCACATGAACATTCGATTGGAAGCTGTTTTGGACAACTTTTCTTTTCTTCCTGCCAAACACTTGGCAGACCTCCGTGCAGCGTCTAGAACACAATGGGAGTTGTTTTCTGTGCTGGCACAGTTTTTCCTAGCCAGACATTGTGGAAAAGCTTTCTGCTAAGATGTAGACTACAAAAGAGGCTAAACAGGAAAGTACGATGCTCTCCGGAGCTAAAAGCCGCCCCCGGGCGTCTTTCGGCAGAAGCCGCGCTAAGGAGAGCACTGTGACCAGCACAATCGTCTTTGGGCGAAGTAGCCGTTTCTTCGCCTCCGGGAGCCGGAGAGAGCGGCAGCTTCGGGAAGGTGAAGAAGCAAGCTGTACAACACTGGGATTGTGTGCGCAGCTTGCCAAATGTTAGAAATCAGTACCTTTGCACTCTCCTGACTTTTCGAATGACATGAACATTCGATTGGAAGCTGTTTTGGACAACTTTGCTTTAATTCCTGCCAAACACTTGGCAGACCTGCGTGCAACTTCTAGAACACGATGGGAGTTGTTTTCTGTGCTGGCACAGCTTTTCCTAGCCAGACATAGTGGAAAAGCTTTCTGCTAAGATGTAGACTACAAAAGTCGCTAAACACGAAAGTACGATGCTCTCCGGAGCTAAAAGCCGCTCCCGGGCATCTTTCGGCAGAAGCCGCGCTAAGGAGAGCACTGTGACCAGCACAATCGTCTTTGCGCAAAGCAGCCACTTCTTCGCTTCCGGGAGCGGGAGAGAGCGGCAGCTTCGGGAAGGTGAAGAAGGAAGCTGTACATCACTGGGATTGTGTGCGCAGCTTGCCAACTGATAGAAAACAGTACCTTTGCACTCTCCTGACTTTTCCAATCACATGAACATTTGATTGGAAGCTGTTTTGGACAACTTTTCTTTTCTTTCTTGCCAAACACTTGGCAGACCTCCGTGCAGCGTCTAGAACACGATGGGAGTTGTTTTCTGTGCTGGCACAGTTTTTCCCAGCCAGACATTGTGGAAAAGCTTTCCGCTAAGATGTAGACTACAAAAGAGGCTAAACAGGAAAGTACGATGCTCTCCGGAGCTAAAAGCCGCCCCCGGGCGTCTTTCGGCAGAAGCCGCGCTAAGGAGAGCACTGTGACCAGCACAATCGTCTTTGCGCGAAGTAGCCGTTTCTTCGCCTCCGGGAGCCGGAGAGAGCGGCAGCTTCGGGAAGGTGAAGAAGGAAGCTGTACAACACTGGGATTGTGTGCGCAGCTTGCCAACTGGTAGAAAACAGTACCTTTGGGCTCTCCTGACTTTTCCATTCACATGAACATTCGATTGGAAGCTGTTTTGGACAACTTTTCTTTTCTTCCTGCCAAACAC
The DNA here is from genome assembly GCF_035770615.1 of Melospiza melodia melodia. Taxonomy (NCBI): domain Eukaryota; kingdom Metazoa; phylum Chordata; class Aves; order Passeriformes; family Passerellidae; genus Melospiza; species Melospiza melodia. Next base: position 5,337,693 of record NW_026948505.1, read on the forward strand.
TTGGCAGATCTCCGGGCAACGTCTAGAACACAATGGGAGTTGTTTTCTGTGCTGGCACAGTTTTTCCCAGCCAGACATTGTGGAAAAGCTTTCTGCTAAGATGTAGATGTAAAGAGACGCTAAACAGGAAAGTACGATGCTCTCCGGAGCTAAAAGCCGCTCCCGGGCGTCTTTCGGCAGAAGTCGCGCTTAGGAGAGCACTGTGACCGGCACAATCGTCTTTGCGCGAAGTAGCCGCTTCTTCGCCTCCGGGAGCCGGAGAGAGCGGCAGCTTCGGAAAGGTGAATAAGGAAGCTGTACAACACTGGGATTGTGTGCGCAGCTTGCCAACTGATAGAAAACAGTACCTTTGCACTCTCCTGACTTTTCCAATCACATGAACATTCGATTGGAAGCTGTTTTGGACAACTTTTCTTTTCTTCCTGCAAAACACTTGGCATACTTCCGTGCAATGTCTAGAACACAATGGGAGTTGTTTTCGGTGCTGGCACAGCTTTTCCTAGCCAGACATAGTGGAAAAGCCCTTTGCTAAGAGGTAGACTTCAAAAGACGCTAAACACGAAAGTACGATGCTCTCCGGAGCTAAAAGCCGCTCCCGGGCGTCTTTTGGCAGAAGCCGCGCTAAGGAGAGCACTGTGACCGGCACAATCGTCTTTGCGTGAAGTAGCCGCTTCTTCGCCTCCCAGAGCCGGAGAGAGCGGCATCTTTGGGAAGGTGAAGAAGGAAGCTGTACAACACTGGGATTGTGTGCGCAGCTTGCCAACTGGTAGAAAACAGTACCTTTGCACTCTCCTGACTTTTCCAATCACATGAACATTCGATTGGAAGCTGTTTTGGACAACTTTTCTTTTCTTCCTGCCAAACACTTGGCAGACCTCCAGGCAACGTCTAGAACACAATGGGAGTTGTTTTCTGTGCTGGCACAGTTTTTCCCAGCCAGACATAGTGGAAAAGCTTTCTGCTAAGATGTAGATGAAAAGAGACGTTAAACAGGAAAGTACGATGCTCTCCGGAGCTGAAAGCCGCTCGCGGGCGTCTTTCGGTAGAAGCCGCGGTAAGTAGAGCGCTGTGACCAGCACAATCGTCTTTGCGCGAAGTAGCCGCTTCTTCGCCTCCGGGAGCCGGAGAGAGCGGCAGCTTCGGGAAGGTGGAGAAGGAAGCTGTACAACACTGGGATTGTGTGCGCAGCTTGCCAACAACTGATAGAAAACAGTACCTTTGCGCTCTCCTGACTTTTCCAATCACATGAACATTCGATTGGAAGCTGTTTTGGACAAATTTTCTTTTCTTCCTGCCAAACACTTGGCAGACCTCCGTGCAGCGTCTAGAACACAATGGGAGTTGTTTTCTGTGCTGGCACAGTTTTTCCTAGCCAGACATAGTGGAAAAGCTTGCTTCTAAGATGTAGACTACAAAAGACGCTAAACACGAAAGTACGATGCTCTCCGGAGCTAAAAGCTGCTCCCGGGCGTCATTCGGCAGAAGCCGCGGTAAGGAGAGCACTGTGACCAGCACAATCGTCTTTGCGCAAAGTAGCCGCTTCTTCACCTCCGGGAGCCAGAGAGAGCGGCAGCTTCGGGAAGGTGAAGAAGGAAGCTGTACATCACTGGGATTGTGTGCGCAGCTTGCCAACTGATAGAAAACTGTACCTTTGCTCTCTCCTGACTTTTCCAAACACATGGACATTCGATTTGAAGCTGTTTTGGACAACTTTTCTTTTCTTCCTGCCAAACACTTGGCAGACCTCCGTGCAGCGTCTAGAACACAATGGGAGTTGTTTTCTGTGCTGGCACAGTTTTTCCTAGCCAGACATAGAGGAAAACCTTTCTGCTAAGATGTAGACTACAAAAGACGCTAAACATGAATGTACGATGCTCTCCGGAGCTAAAAGCTAATCCCGGGCGTCACTCGGCAGAAGCCGCGCTAAGGAGCGCACTGTGACCGGCACAATCGTCTTTGCGCGAAGTTGCCGCTTCTTCGCCTGCAACAGCCAGAGAGAGCGGCAGCTTCGGGAAGGTGAAGAAGGAAGCTGTACAACACTGGGATTGTGTGCGCAGCTTGCCAACTGATAGAAAACTGTACCTTTGCGCTCTCCTGACTTTTCCAATCACATGAACATTCGATTGGAAGCTGTTTTGGACAACTTTTCTTTTCTTCCTGCCAAACACTTGGCAGACCTCCGTGCAATGTCTACAACACACTGGGAGTTGTTTACCGTGCTGGCACAGTTTTTCCCAGCCAGAAATTGTGGAAAAGCTTTCTGCTGAGATGAAGACGAAAAGAGACGCTTAACAGGAAAGTACGATGCTCTCCGGAGCTAAAAGCCGCTCCCACGCGTCTTTCGGCAGAAGCTGCACTAAGGAGAGCACTGTGACCGGCACAATCGTCTTTGGGCGAAGTAGCCGTTTCTTCGCCTCCGGGAGCCGGAGAGAGCGGCAGCTTCGGGAAGGTGAAGAAGGAAGCTGTACAACACTGGGATTGTGTGCGCAGCTTGCCAACTGATAGAAAACAGTACCTTTGCACTCTCCTGACTTTTCAATGACATGAACATTCGATTGGAAGCTGTTTTGGACAACTTTGCTTTAATTCCTGCCAAACAGTAGTCAGACCTGCGTGCAACGTCTAGAACACGATGGGAGTTGTTTTCTGTGCTGGCACAGTTTTTCCAAACCAGACATAGTGGAAAAGCATTCTGCTAAGATGTAGACTACAAAAGACGCTAAACACGAAAGTACGATGCTCTCCGGAGCTAAAAGCCACTCCCGGGCGTCTTTCGGCAGAAGCTGCACTAAGGAGAGCACTGTGACAGGCACAATCGTCTTTGGGCGAAGTAGCCGTTTCTTCGCCTCCGGGAGCCGGAGAGAGCGGCAGCTTCGGGAAGGTGAAGAAGGAAGCTGTACAACACTGGGATTGTGTGCGCAGCTTGCCAACTGGTAGAAAACAGTACCTTTGCGCTCTCCTGACTTATCCAATCGCATGAACATTCGATTGGAGGCTGTTTTGGACAACTTTTCTTTTCTTCCTGCAAAACACTTGGCATACTTCCGTGCAACATCTAGAACACAATGGGAGTTGTTTTCGGTGCTGGCACAGCTTTTCCTAGTCAGACATAGTGGAAAAGCTTTCTGCTAAGATGTAGACGAAAAGAGACGCTTAACACGAAAGTACGATGCTCTCCGGAGCTAAAAGCCGCTCCCGGGCGTCTTTTGGCAGAAGCCCGCGCTAAGGAGAGCACTGTGACCAGGACAATCGTCTTTGCGCGAAGTAGCCGCTTCTTCGCCTCCGGGAGCCGTAGGGAGCGGCACCTTTGGGAAGGTGAAGAAGGAAGCTGTACAACACTGGGATTGTGTGCGCAGCTTGCCAACTGGTAGAAAACAGTACCTTTGCGCTCTCCTGACTTATCCAATCACATGGACATTCGATTGGAGGCTGTTTTGGACAACTTTTCTTTTCTTTCTGCCAAACACTTGGCAGACCTCCGGGCAACGTCTAGAACACAATGGGAGTTGTTTTCTGTGCTGGCACAGTTTTTCCCAGCCAGACATAGTGGAAAAGCTTTCTGCTAAGATGTAGACTACAAAAGACGCTAAACACGAAAGTACGATGCTCTCCGGAGCTAAAAGCTGCTCCCGGGCGTCATTCGGCAGAAGCCGCGGTAAGGAGAGCACTGTGACCAGCACAATCGTCTTTGCGCAAAGTAGCCGCTTCTTCGCCTCCGGGAGCCAGAGAGAGCGGCAGCTTCGGGAAGGTGAAGAAGGAAGCTGTACATCACTGGGATTGTGTGCGCAGCTTGCCAACTGATAGAAAACAGTACCTTTGCTCTCTCCTGACTATTCCAAAAACATGGACATTCGATTTGAAGCTGTTTTGGACAACTTTTCTTTTCTTCCTGCCAAACACTTGGCAGACCTCCGTGCAGCGTCTAGAACACAATGGGAGTTGTTTTCTGTGCTGGCACAGTTTTTCCTAGCCAGACATAGAGGAAAACCTTTCTGCTAAGATGTAGACTACAAAAGACGCTAAACATGAATGTACGATGCTCTCCGGAGCTAAAAGCTAATCCCGGGCGTCACTCGGCAGAAGCCGCGCTAAGGAGCGCACTGTGACCGGCACAATCGTCTTTGCGCGAAGTTGCCGCTTCTTCGCCTGCAACAGCCAGAGAGAGCGGCAGCTTCGGGAAGGTGAAGAAGGAAGCTGTACAACACTGGGATTGTGTGCGCAGCTTGCCAGCTGATAGAAAACAGTACCGTTGCGCTCTCCTGAGTTTTCCAATCACATGTACATTTGATTGGACGCTGTATTGGACAACTTTCCTTTTCTTCCTGCCAAAAACTTGGCCGACTTCCGTGCAACGTCTAGAACACGATGGGAGTAGTTTTCTGTGCTGGCACAGCTTTTCCGAGCCAGAGATAGTGGAAAAGCATTCTGCTAAGATGTAGACTACAAAAGACGCTAAACACGAAAGTACGATGCTCTCCGGAGCTAAAAGCCGCTCCCGGGCGTCTTTCGGCAGAAGCCGCGCTAAGGAGAGCACTGTGACCAGCACAATCGTCTTTGCGCAAAGCAGCCGCTTCTTCGCCTCCGGGAGCGGGAGAGAGCGGCAGCTTCGGGAAGGTGAAGAAGGAAGCTGTACATCACTGGGATTGTGTGCGCAGCTTGCCAACTGATAGAAAACAGTACCTTTGCGCTCTCCTGACTTTTCCAATCACATGAACATTCGATTGGAAGCTGTTTTGGACAACTTTGCTTTAATTCCTGCCAAACAGTAGTCAGACCTGCGTGCAACGTCTAGAACACGATGGGAGTTGTTTTCTGTGCTGGCACAGTTTTTCCCAGCCAGACATAGTGGAAAAGCATTCTGCTAAGATGTAGACTACAAAAGACGCTAAACACGAAAGTACGATGCTCTCCGGAGCTAAAAGCCACTGCCGGGCGTCTTTCGGCAGAAGCTGCACTAAGGAGAGCACTGTGACCGGCACAATCGTCTTTGGGCGAAGTAGCCGCTTCTTCGCCTCCGGGAGCCGGAGAGAGCGGCAGCTTCGGGAAGGTGAAGAAGGAAGCTGTACAACACTGGGATTGTGTGCGCAGCTTGCCAACTGATAGAAAACAGTACCTTTGCGCTCTCCTGACTTTTCCAATCACATGAACATTCGATTGGAAGCTGTTTTGGACAACTTTTCTTTTCTTCCTGCAAAACACTTGGCATACTTCCGTGCAATGTCTAGAACACAATGGGAGTTGTTTTCGGTGCTGGCACAGTTTTTCCCAGCCAGACATAGTGGAAAAGCTTTCTGCTAAGATGTAGACTACAAAAGACGCTAAACACGAAAGTACGATGCTCTCCGGAGCTAAAAGCCGCTCCCCGGCGTCTTTCGGCAGAAGTCGCGCTTAGGAGAGCACTGTGACCAGCACAATCGTCTTTGGGCGAAGTAGCCGCTTCTTCGCCTCCGGGAGCCGGAGAGAGCGGCAGCTTTGGGAAGGTGAAGAAGGAAGCTGTACAACACTGGGATTGTGTGCGCCGCTTGCCAACTGATAGAAAACAGTACCTTTGCGCTCTCCTGACTTTTCCAATCACATGAACATTCGATTGGAAGCTGTTTTGGGCAACTTTTCTTCCTGCCAAACACTTGGCAGACCTCCGTGCAACGTCTAGAACACAATGGGAGTTGTTTTCTGTGCTGGCACAGTTTTTCCCAGCCAGACATTTTGGAAAAGCTTTCTGCTAAGATGTAGACTACAAAAGACGCTAAACACGAAAGTACGATGCTCTCCGGAGCTGAAAGCCGCTCGCGGGCGTCTTTCGGTAGAAGCCGCGGTAAGGAGAGCACTGTGACCAGCACAATCGTCTTTGCGCAAAGTAGCCGCTTCTTCGCCTCCGGGAGCCGGAGAGAGTGGCAGCTGCGGGAAGGTGGAGAAGGAAGCTGTACAACACTGGGATTGTGTGCGCAGCTTGCCAACTGATAGAAAACAGTACCTTTGAACTCTGCTGACTTTTCCAATCACATGGACATTCGATTGGAAGCTGCTTTGGACAACTTTGCTTTAATTCCTGCCAAACACTTGGCAGACCTCCGTGCAGCGTCTAGAACACAATGGGAATTGTTTTCTGTGCTGGCACATTTTTTCCCAGCCAGACATTGTGGAAAAGCTTTCTGCTAAGATGTAGACGAAAAGAGACGCTTAACAGGAAAGTACGATGCTCTCCGGAGCTAAAAGCCGCTCCCGCGCGTATTTCGGCAGAAGCTGCGCTAAGGAGAGCACTGTGACCGGCACAATCGTCTTTGGGCCAAGTAGCCGTTTCTTCGCCTCCGGGAGCCGGAGAGAGCGGCAGCTTCGGGAAGGTGAAGAAGGAAGCTGTACAACTCTGGGATTGTGTGCGCAGCTTGCCAACTGATAGAAAACAGTACCTTTGCACTCTCCTGACTTTTCCAATCACATGAACATTCGATTGGAAGCTGTTTTGGACAACTTTTCTTTTCTTTCTTGCCAAACACTTGGCAGACCTCCGTGCAATGTCTAGAACACGATGGGAGTGGTTTTCTGTGCTGGCACAGCTTTTCCTAGCCAGACATAGTGGAAAAGCCCTTTGCTAAGAGGTAGACTTCAAAAGATGCTAAACACGAAAGTACGATGCTCTCCGGAGCTGAAAGCCGCTCCCGGGCGTCTTTCGGCAGAAGCCGCGCTAAGGAGAGCACTGTGACCGGCACAATCGTCTTTGCGTGAAGTAGCCGCTTCTTCGCCTCCCGGAGCCGGAGAGAGCGGCAGCTTTGGGAAGGTGAAGAAGGAAGCTGTACAACACTGGGATTGTGTGCGCAGCTTGCCAACTGGTAGAAAACAGTACCTTTGCACTCTCCTGACTTTTCCAATCACATGAACATTCGATTGGAAGCTGTTTTGGACAACTTTTCTTTTCTTCCTGCCAAACACTTGGCAGACCTCCGTGCAGCATCTAGAACACAATGGGAGTTGTTTTCGGTGCTGGCACAGTTTTTCCCAGCCAGACATTGTGGAAAAGCTTTCTGCTAAGATGTAGACTACAAAAGACGCTAAACAGGAAAGTACGATGCTCTCCGGAGCTAAAAGCCGCCCCCGGGCGTCTTTCGGCAGAAGCCGCGCTAAGGAGAGCGCTGTGACCAGCACAATCGTCTTTGGGCGAAGTAGCCATTTCTTCGCCTCCGGGAGCCGGAGAGAGCGGCAGCTACGGGAAGGTGAAGAAGGAAGCTGTACAAGACTGGGATTGTGTGCGCAGCTTGCCAACTGATAGAAAACAGTACCTTTGCACTCTCTTGACTTTTCAATGACATGAACATTCGATTGGAAGCTGTTTTGGACAACTTTGCTTTAATTCCTGCCAAACAGTAGTCAGACCTGCGTGCAACGTCTAGAACACGATGGGAGTTGTTTTCTGTGCTGGCACAATTTTTCCCAGCCAGACATATTGGAAAAGCATTCTGCTAAGATGTAGACTACAAAAGACGCTAAACACGAAAGTACGATGCCCTCCAAAGCTAAAAGCCACTCCCGGGCGTCTTTCGGCAGAAGCTGCACTAAGGAGAGCACTGTGACCGGCACAATCGTCTTTGGGCGAAGTAGCCGCTTCTTCGCCTCCGGGAGCCGGAGAGAGCGGCAGCTTCGGGAAGGTGAAGAAGGAAGCTGTACAACACTGGGATTGTGTGCGCAGCTTGCCAACTGATAGAAAACAGTACCTTTGCGCTCTCCTGACTTTTCCAATCACATGAACATTCGATTGGAGGCTGTTTTGGACAACTTTTCTTTTCTTCCTGCCAAACACTTGGCAGACCTCCGGGCAACGTCTAGAACACAATGGGAGTTGTTTTCTGTGCTGGCACAGTTTTTCCCAGCCAGATATAGTGGAAAAGCTTTCTGCTAAGATGTAGACTACAAAAGACGCTAAACAGGAAAGTACGATGCTCTCTGGAGCTAAAAGCCGCTCCCAGGCGTCTTTCGGCAGAAGTCGCGCTTAGGAGAGCACTGTGACCGGCACAATCGTCTTTGGGCGAAGTAGCCGCTTCTTCACCTCCGGGAGCCGGAGAGAGCGGCAGCTTCGGGAACGTGAAGAAGGAAGCTGTACAACACTGGGATTGTGTGCGCAGCTTGCCAACTGATAGAAAACAGTACCTTTGCGCTCTCCTGACTTTTCCAATCACATGAACATTCGATTGGAAGCTGTTTTGGGCAACTTTTCTTCCTGCCAAACACTTGGCAGACCTCCGTGCAACGTCTAGAACACAATGGGAGTTGTTTTCTGTGCTGGCACAGTTTTTCCCAGCCAGACATTGTGGAAAAGCTTTCTGCTAAGATGTAGACGAAAAGAGACGCTAAACAGGAAAGTACGATGCTCTCCGGAGCTGAAAGCCCCTCGCGGGCGTCTTTCGGTTGAAGCCGCGGTAAGTAGAGCGCTGTGACCAGCACAATCGTCCTTGCGCGAAGTAGCCGCTTCTTCGCCTCCGGGAGCCGGAGAGAGTGGCAGCTTCGGGAAGGTGGAGAAGGAAGCTGTACAACACTGGGATTGTGTGCGCAGCTTGCCAACTGATAGAAAACAGTACCTTTGCGCTCTCCTGACTTTTCCAATCACATGAACATTCGATTGGAAGTTGTTTTGGACAACTTTTCTTTTCTTCCTGCCAAACACTTGGCAGACCTCCGTGCAGCGTCTAGAACACAATGGGAGTTGTTTTCTGTGCTGGCACAGTTTTTCCTAGCCAGACATAGAGGAAAACCTTTCTGCTAAGATGTAGACTACAAAAGACGCTAAACACGAATGTACGATGCTCTCCGGAGCTAAAAGCTAATCCCGGGCGTCTTTCGGCAGAAGCCGCGCTAAGGAGCGCATTGTGACCGGCACAATCGTCTTTGCGCGAAGTTGCCGCTTCTTCTCCTGCAACAGCCAGAGAGAGCGGCAGCTTCGGGAAGGTGAAGAAGGAAGCTGTACAACACTGGGATTGTGTGCGCAGCTTGCCAACTGATAGAAAACAGTACCTTTGCGCTCTCCTGACTTTTCCAATCACATGAACATTCGATTGGAAGCTGTTTTGGACAACTTTTTTTTTCTTCCTGCCAAACACTTGGCAGACTTCCGGGCAACGTCTAGAACACAATGGGAGTTGTTTTCTGTGCTGGCACAGTTTTTCCCAGCCAGACATAGTGGAAAAGCTTTCTGCTAAGATGTAGACGAAAAGAGACGCTAAACAGGAAAGTACGATGCTCTCCGGAGCTACAAGCCGCTCCCGGGCGTCTTTCGGCAGAAGCCGTGCTAAGGAGAGCACTGTGACCGGCACAATCGTCTTTGCGCGAAGTAGCCGCTTCTTCGCCTCCGGGAGCTGGAGAGAGCGGCAGCTTCGGGAAGGTGAAGAAGGAAGCTGTACAACACTGGGATTGTGTGCGCAGCTTGCCAACTGATAGAAAACAGTACCTTTGCGCTCTCCTGACTTATCCAATCACATGAACATTCGATTGGAAGCTGTTTTGGACAACTTTTCTTTTCTTCCTGCCAAACACTTGGCCGACTTCCGTGCAATGTCTAGAAAACAATGGGAGTTGTTTTCTGTGCTGGCACAGCTTTTCCAAGCCAGACATAGTGGAAAAGCTTTCTGCTAAGATGTAGACGAAAAGAGACGCTAAACAGGAAAGTACGATGCTCTCCGGAGCTGAAAGCCGCTCGCGGGCGTCTTTCGGTAGAAGCCGCGGTAAGTAGAGCGCTGTGACCAGCACAATCGTCTTTGCGCGAAGTAGCCGCTTCTTCGCCTCCGGGAGCCGGAGAGAGCGGCAGCTTCGGGAAGGTCGAGAAGGAAGCTGTACAACACTGGGATTGTGTGCGCAGCTTGCCAACTGATAGAAAACAGTACCTTTGCGCTCTCCTGACTTTTCCAATCACATGAACATTCGATTGGAAGTTGTTTTGGACAACTTTTCTTTTCTTCCTGCCAAACACTTGGCAGACCTCCGTGCAACGTCTAGAACACAAAGGGAGTTGTTTTCTGTGCTGCCACAGTTTTTCCTAGCCAGACATAGAGGAAAACCTTTCTGCTAAGATGTAGACTACAAAAGACGCTAAACACGAATGTACGATGCTCTCCGGAGCTAAAAGCTAATCCCGGGCGTCACTCGGCAGAAGCCGCGCTAAGGAGCGCGCTGTGACCGGCACAATCGTCTTTGCGCGAAGTTGCCGCTTCTTCTCCTGCAACAGCCAGAGAGAGCGGCAGCTTCGGGAAGGTGAAGAAGGAAGCTGTACAACACTGGGATTGTGTGCGCAGCTTGCCAACTGATAGAAAACAGTACCTTTGCGCTCTCCTGACTTTTCCAATCACATGAACATTCGATTGGAAGCTGTTTTGGACAACTTTTCTTTTCTTCCTGCCAAACACTTGGCAGACCTCCGGGCAACGTCTAGAACACAATGGGAGTTGTTTTCTGTGCTGGCACAGTTTTTCCCAGCCAGACATAATGGAAAAGCTTTCTGCTAAGATGTAGACGAAAAGAGACGCTAAACAGGAAAGCACGATGCTCTCCGGAGCTAAAAGCCGCTCCCGGGCGTCATTCGGCAGAAGCCGCGCTAAGGAGAGCACTGTGACCGGCACAATCGTCTTTGCGCGAAGTTGCCACTTGTTCGCCTGCAACAGCCGCAGAGAGCGGCAGCTTCGGGAAGGTGAAGAAGGAAGCTGTACAACACTGGGATTGTGTTCGCAGCTTGCCAACTGATAGAAAACAGTACCTTTGCACTCTCCTGACTTTTCCAAACACATGGACATTCGATTGGAAGCTGTTTTGGACAACTTTTCTTTTCTTCCTGCCAAATACTTGGCAGACTTCCGTGCAATGTCTAGAACACGATGGGAGTTGTTTTCTGTGCTGGCACAGCGTTTCCTAGCCAGACATAGTGGAAGAGCTTTCTTCTAAGATGTAGACTACAAAAGACACTAAACACGAAAGTACGATGCTCTCCGGAGCTAAAAGCTGCTCCCGGGCGTCATTCGGCAGAAGCCGCGCTAAGGAGAGCACTGTGACCGGCACAATCGTCTTTGCGCGAAGGTACCACTTCTTCGCCTGCAAAAGCCGGAGAGAGCGGCAGCTTCGGGAAGGTGAAGAAGGAAGCTGTACAACACTGGGATTGTGTGCGCAGCTTGCCAACTGATAGAAAACAGTACCTTTGCGCTCTCCTGACTTTTCCAATCACATGAACATTCGATTGGAAGCTGTTTTGGGCAACTTTTCTTCCTGCCAAACACTTGGCAGACCTCCGTGCAACGTCTAGAACACAATGGGAGTTGTTTTCTGTGCTGGCACAGTTTTTCCCAGCCAGACATTGTGGAAAAGCTTTCTGCTAAGATGTAGACGAAAAGAGACGCTAAACAGGAAAGTACGATGCTCTCCGGAGCTGAAAGCCCCTCGCGGGCGTCTTTCGGTAGAAGCCGCGGTAAGTAGAGCGCTGTGACCAGCACAATCGTCCTTGCGCGAAGTAGCCGCTTCTTCGCCTCCGGGAGCCGGAGAGAGTGGCAGCTTCGGGAAGGTGGAGAAGGAAGCTGTACAACACTGGGATTGTGTGCGCAGCTTGCCAACTGATAGAAAACAGTACCTTTGCGCTCTCCTGACTTTTCCAATCACATGAACATTCGATTGGAAGTTGTTTTGGACAACTTTTCTTTTCTTCCTGCCAAACACTTGGCAGACCTCCGTGCAGCGTCTAGAACACAATGGGAGTTGTTTTCTGTGCTGGCACAGTTTTTCCTAGCCAGACATAGAGGAAAACCTTTCTGCTAAGATGTAGACTACAAAAGACGCTAAACAGGAAAGTACGATGCTCTCCGGAGCTAAAAGCTAATCCCGGGCGTCTTTCGGCAGAAGCCGCGCTAAGGAGCGCATTGTGACCGGCACAATCGTCTTTGCGCGAAGTTGCCGCTTCTTCTCCTGCAACAGCCAGAGAGAGCGGCAGCTTCGGGAAGGTGAAGAAGGAAGCTGTACAACACTGGGATTGTGTGCGCAGCTTGCCAACTGATAGAAAACAGTACCTTTGCGCTCTCCTGACTTTTCCAATCACATGAACATTCGATTGGAAGCTGTTTTGGACAACTTTTCTTTTCTTCCTGCCAAACACTTGGCAGACCTCCGGGCAACGTCTAGAACACAATGGGAGTTGTTTTCTGTGCTGGCACAGTTTTTCCCAGCCAGACATAGTGGAAAAGCTTTCTGCTAAGATGTAGACGAAAAGAGACGCTAAACAGGAAAGTACGATGCTCTCCGGAGCTACAAGCCGCTCCCGGGCGTCTTTCGGCAGAAGCCGCGCTAAGGAGAGCACTGTGACCGGCACAATCGTCTTTGCGCGAAGTAGCCGCTTCTTCGCCTCCGGGAGCTGGAGAGAGCGGCAGCTTCGGGAAGGTGAAGAAGGAAGCTGTACAACACTGGGATTGTGTGCGCAGCTTGCCAACTGATAGAAAACAGTACCTTTGCGCTCTCCTGACTTATCCAATCACATGAACATTCGATTGGAAGCTGTTTTGGACAACTTTTCTTTTCTCCCTGCCAAACACTTGGCCGACTTCCGTGCAATGTCTAGAAAACAATGGGAGTTGTTTTCTGTGCTGGCACAGCTTTTCCAAGCCAGACATAGTGGAAAAGCTTTCTGCTAAGATGTAGACGAAAAGAGACGCTAAACAGGAAAGTACGATGCTCTCCGGAGCTGAAAGCCGCTCGCGGGCGTCTTTCGGTAGAAGCCGCGGTAAGTAGAGCGCTGTGACCAGCACAATCGTCTTTGCGCGAAGTAGCCGCTTCTTCGCCTCCGGGAGCCGGAGAGAGCGGCAGCTTCGGGAAGGTCGAGAAGGAAGCTGTACAACACTGGGATTGTGTGCGCAGCTTGCCAACTGATAGAAAACAGTACCTTTGCGCTCTCCTGACTTTTCCAATCACATGAACATTCGATTGGAAGTTGTTTTGGACAACTTTTCTTTTTTTTCTTGCCAAACACTTGGCAGACCTCCGTGCAACGTCTAGAACACAAAGGGAGTTGTTTTCTGTGCTGCCACAGTTTTTCCTAGCCAGACATAGAGGAAAACCTTTCTGCTAAGATGTAGACTACAAAAGACGCTAAACACGAATGTACGATGCTCTCCGGAGCTAAAAGCTAATCCCGGGCGTCACTCGGCAGAAGCCGCGCTAAGGAGCGCACTGTGACCGGCACAATCGTCTTTGCGCGAAGTTGCCACTTGTTCGCCTGCAACAGCCGCAGAGAGCGGCAGCTTCGGGAAGGTGAAGAAGGAAGCTGTACAACACTGGGATTGTGTTCGCAGCTTGCCAACTGATAGAAAACAGTACCTTTGCACTCTCCTGACTTTTCCAATCACATGGACATTCGATTGGAAGCTGTTTTGGACAACTTTTCTTTTCTTCCTGCCAAATACTTGGCAGACTTCCGTGCAATGTCTAGAACACGATGGGAGATGTTTTCTGTGCTGGCACAGCGTTTCCTAGCCAGACATAGTGGAAGAGCTTTCTTCTAAGATGTAGACTACAATAGACACTAAACACGAAAGTACGATGCTCTCCGGAGCTAAAAGCTGCTCCCGGGCGTAATTCGGCAGAAGCCGCGCTAAGGAGCGCACTGTGACCGGCACAATCGTCTTTGCGCGAAGGTACCACTTCTTCGCCTGCAAAAGCCGGAGAGAGCGGCAGCTTCGGGAAGGTGAAGAAGGAAGCTGTACAACACTGGGATTGTGTGCGCAGCTTGCCAACTGATAGAAAACAGTACCTTTGCGCTCTCCTGACTTTTCCAATCACATTGACATTCGACTGGACGCTGTTTTGGACAACTTTTATTTTTTTTCTTGCCAAACACTTGGCAGACCTCCGTGCAATGTCTAGAACACGATGGGAGTTGTTTTCTGTGCTGGCACAGCTTTTCCTAGCCAGATATAGTGGAAAAGCGTTTTGCTAAGATGTAGACTGCAAAAGACGCTAAACACGAAAGTACGATGCTCTCCGGAGCTAAAAGCCGCTCCCGGGCGTCTTTCGGCAGAAGGCGCGCTAAGGAGAGCACTGTGACCAGCACAATCGTCTTCGCGCGAAGTAGCCGCTTCTTCGCCTCCGGGAGCCGGAGAGAGCGGCAGCTTCGGGAAGGTGAAGAAGGAAGCTGTACAACACTGGGATTGTGTGCGCAGCTTGCCAACTGATAGAAAACAGTACCTTTGCACTCTCCTGACTTTTCCAATCACATGAACATTCGATTGGAAGCTGTTTTGGACCAGTTTTCTTCCTGCCAAACACTTGGCAGACCTCCGTGCAACGTCTAGAACACGATGGGAGTTGTTTTCTGTGCTGGCACAGTTTTTCCCAGCCAGACATAGAGGAAAACCTTTCTGCTAAGATGTAGACTACAAAAGACGCTAAACACGAAAGTACGATGCTTTCTGGAGGTAAAAGCCGCTCCCGGGCGTCTTTCGGCAGAAGCCGCGCTAAGGAGAGCACTGTGACCCGCACAATCGTCTTTGCGCGAAGTAGCCGCTTCTTCGCCGCCGGGAGCCAGAGACAGCAGCAGCTTCGGGAAGGTGAAGAAGGAAGCTGTACAACACTGGGATTGTGTTCGCAGCTTGCCAACTGATAGAAAACAGTACCTTTGCTCTCTCCTGACTTTTCCAATCACATGGACATTCGATTGGAAGCTGTTTTGGACAACTTTTCTTTTCTTCCTGCCAAACACTTGGCAGACTTCCGTGCAATGTCTAGACCACAATGGGAGTTGTTTTCTGTGCTGGCACAGCTTTTCCTAGCCAGACATTGTGGAAAAGCTTTCTGCTAAGATGTAGACTACAAAAGACGCTAAACACGAAAGTACGATGCTCTCCGGAGCTAAAAGCCGCTCCCGGGCGTCTTTCGGCAGAAGCCGCGCTAAGGAGAGCACTGTGACCGGCACAATCGTCTTTGCGCGAAGTAGCCGCTTCTTCGCCTCCGGGAGCCGGAGAGAGCGGCCGCTTCGGGAAGGTGAAGAAGGAAGCTGTACAACACTGGGATTGTGTGCGCAGCTTGCCAACTGATAGAAAACAGTACCTTTGAACTCTACTGACATTTCCAATCACATGAACATTCGATTGGAAGCTGTTTTGGACAACTTTTCTTCCTGCCAAACACTTGGCAGACCTCCGTGCAACGTCTAGAACACGATGGGAGTTGTTTTCTGTGCTGGCACAGCTTTTCCTAGCCAGACATAGTGGAAAAGCTTTCTGCTAAGATTTAGACTACAAAAGACGCTAAAGAGGAATGTACGATGCTCTCCGGTGCTTAAAGCCGCTCACGGGCGTCTTTCGGCAGAAGCCGCGCTAAGGAGAGCACTGTGACTGGCACAATCGTCTTTGCGCGAAGTAGCCGCTTCTTCGCCTCCGGGAGCCGGAGAGAGCGGCAGCTTCGGGAAGGTGAAGAAGCAAGGTGTACAACACTGGGATTGTGTGCGCAGCTTGCCAAATGTTAGAAAACAGTACCTTTGCACTCTCCTGACTTTTCCAATCACATGAACATTCGATTGGAAGCTGTTTTGGACAACTTTGCTTTAATTCCTGCCAAACACTTGGCAGACCTCTGTGCAACGTCTAGAACACAATGGGAGTTGTTTTCTGTGCTGGCACAGCTTTTCCTAGCCAGACATAGTGGAAAAGCTTTCTGCTAAGATGTAGACTAGAAAAGACACTAAACACGAAAGTACGATGCTCTCCGGAGCTAAAAGCTGCTCCCGGGCGTCATTCGGCAGAAGCCGCGCTAAGGAGCGCACTTGTGACCGGCACAATCGTCTTTGTGCGAATTAGCCGCTTCTTCGCCTCCAGGAGCCGGAGAGAGCGGCAGATTTGGGAAGGTGCAGAAGGAAGCTGTACAACACTGGGATTGTGTGCGCAGCTTGCCAACTGATAGAAAACAGTACCTTTGCTCTCTCCTGACTTTTCCAATCACATGGACATTCGATTGGAAACTGTTTTTGACAACTTTTCTTTTCTTCCTGCCAAACACTTGGCAGACTTCCGTGCAATGTCTAGACCACAATGGGAGTTGTTTTCTGTGCTGCCACAGCTTTTCCTAGCCAGACATAGTGGAAAAGCTTTCTGCTAAGATGTAGACTACAAAAGACGCTAAACACGAAAGTACGATGCTCTCCGGAGCTAAAAGCCGCTCCCGGGCGTCTTTCGGCAGAAGCCGCGCTAAGGAGAGCACTGTGACCAGCACAATCGTCTTTGCGCGAAGTAGCCGCTTCTTCGCCTCCGGGAGCCGTAGAGAGCGGCAGCTTCAGGAAGGTGAAGAAGGAAGCTGTACAACACTGGGATTGTGTGCGCAGCTTGCCAACTGATAGAAAACAGTACCTTTGCACTCTCCTGACTTTTCCAATCACATGGACATTCGATTGGAAGCTGCTTTGGACAACTTTTCTTTTCTTCCTGCCAAACACTTGGCAGACCTCCGTGCAATGTCTGCAACACACTAGGAGTCGTTTACCGTGCTGGCACAGTTTTTCCCAGCCAGAAATTGTGGAAAAGCCTTCTGCTAAGATGTAGACTACAAAAGAGGCTAAACCGGAAAGTACGATGCTCTCCGGAGCTAAAAGCCGCTCCCGGGCGTCTTTCGGCAGAAGCTGCGCTAAGGAGAGCACTGTGACCAGCACAATCGTCTTTGCGCGAAGTAGCCGTTTCTTCGCCTCCGGGAGCCGGAGAGAGCGGCAGCTTCGGGAAGGTGAAGAAGGAAGCTGTACAACACTGGGATTGTGTGCGCAGCTTGCCAACTGATAGAAAACAGTACCTTTGCACTCTCCTGTATTTTCCAATGATATGAACATTCGATTGGAAGCTGTTTTGGACAACTTTGCTTTAATTCCTGCCAAACAGTTGTCAGACCTGCGTGCAACGTCTAGAACGCGATGGGAGGTATTTTCTGTGCTGGCACAGCTTTTCCTAGCCAGACATAGTGGAAAAGCTTTCTGGTAAGATGTCGACTACAAAAGACACTAAACACGAAAGTACGATGCTCTCCGGAGCTGAAAGCCGCTCCCAGGCGTCTTTCTGCAGAAGCCGCGCTAAGGAGCGCACTGTGACCGGCACAATCGTCTTTGCGCGAAGTAGCCGCTTCTTCGCCTCCGGGAGCCGGAGAGAGCGGCAGCTTCGGGAAGGTGAAGAAGCAAGCTGTACAACACTGGGATTGTGTGCGCAGCTTGCCAACTGATAGAAAACAGTACCTTTGCGCTCTCCTTACTTTTCCAATCACAGGAACATTCGATTGGAAGCTGTTTTGGACAACTTTTCTTTTCTTCCTGCCAAACACTTGGCAGACCTCCGTGCAACGTCTAGAACACAAAGGGAGTTGTTTTCTGTGCTGCCACAGTTTTTCCTAGCCAGACATAGAGGAAAACCTTTCTGCTAAGATGTAGACTACAAAAGACGCTAAACACGAATGTACGATGCTCTCCGGAGCTAAAAGCTAATCCCGGGCGTCACTCGGCAGAAGCCGCGCTAAGGAGCGCACTGTGACCGGCACAATCGTCTTTGCGCGAAGTTGCCACTTGTTCGCCTGCAACAGCCGCAGAGAGCGGCAGCTTCGGGAAGGTGAAGAAGGAAGCTGTACAACACTGGGATTGTGTTCGCAGCTTGCCAACTGATAGAAAACAGTACCTTTGCACTCTCCTGACTTTTCCAATCACATGGACATTCGATTGGAAGCTGTTTTGGACAACTTTTCTTTTCTTCCTGCCAAATACTTGGCAGACTTCCGTGCAATGTCTAGAACACGATGGGAGTTGTTTTCTGTGCTGGCACAGCGTTTCCTAGCCAGACATAGTGGAAGAGCTTTCTTCTAAGATGTAGACTACAATAGACACTAAACACGAAAGTACGATGCTCTCCGGAGCTAAAAGCTGCTCCCGGGCGTAATTCGGCAGAAGCCGCGCTAAGGAGCGCACTGTGACCGGTACAATCGTCTTTGCGCGAAGGTACCACTTCTTCGCCTGCAAAAGCCGGAGAGAGCGGCAGCTTCGGGAAGGTGAAGAAGGAAGCTGTACAACACTGGGATTGTGTGCGCAGCTTGCCAACTGATAGAAAACAGTACCTTTGCGCTCTCCTGACTTTTCCAATCACATTGACATTCGACTGGACGCTGTTTTGGACAACTTTTATTTTTTTTCTTGCCAAACACTTGGCAGACCTCCGTGCAATGTCTAGAACACGATGGGAGTTGTTTTCTGTGCTGGCACAGCTTTTCCTAGCCAGATATAGTGGAAAAGCGTTTTGCTAAGATGTAGACTACAAAAGACGCTAAACACGAAAGTACGATGCTCTCCGGAGCTAAAAGCCGCTCCCGGGCGTCTTTCGGCAGAAGGCGCGCTAAGGAGAGCACTGTGACCAGCACAATCGTCTTCGCGCGAAGTAGCCGCTTCTTCGCCTCCGGGAGCCGGAGAGAGCGGCAGCTTCGGGAAGGTGAAGAAGGAAGCTGTACAACACTGGGATTGTGTGCGCAGCTTGCCAACTGATAGAAAACAGTACCTTTGCACTCTCCTGACTTTTCCAATCACATGAACATTCGATTGGAAGCTGTTTTGGACCAGTTTTCTTCCTGCCAAACACTTGGCAGACCTCCGTGCAACGTCTAGAACACGATGGGAGTTGTTTTCTGTGCTGGCACAGTTTTTCCCAGCCAGACATTGTGGAAAAGCTTTCTGCTAAGATGTAGACTACAAAAGACGCTAAACACGAAAGTACGATGCTTTCTGGAGGTAAAAGCCGCTCCCGGGCGACTTTCGGCAGAAGCCGCGCTAAGGAGAGCACTGTGACCCGCACAATCGTCTTTGCGCGAAGTAGCCGCTTCTTCGCCGCCGGGAGCCAGAGACAGCAGCAGCTTCGGGAAGGTGAAGAAGGAAGCTGTACAACACTGGGATTGTGTTCGCAGCTTGCCAACTGATAGAAAACAGTACCTTTGCTCTCTCCTGACTTTTCCAATCACATGGACATTCGATTGGAAGCTGTTTTGGACAACTTTTCTTTTCTTCCTGCCAAACACTTGGCAGACTTCCGTGCAATGTCTAGACCACAATGGGAGTTGTTTTCTGGGCTGGCACAGCTTTTCCTAGCCAGACATTGTGGAAAAGCTTTCTGCTAAGATGTAGACTACAAAAGACGCTAAACACGAAAGTACGATGCTCTCCGGAGCTAAAAGCCGCTCCCGGGCGTCTTTCGGCAGAAGCCGCGCTAAGGAGAGCACTGTGACCGGCACAATCGTCTTTGCGCGAAGTAGCCGCTTCTTCGCCTCCGGGAGCCGGAGAGAGCGGCCGCTTCGGGAAGGTGAAGAAGGAAGCTGTACAACACTGGGATTGTGTGCGCAGCTTGCCAACTGATAGAAAACAGTACCTTTGCACTCTCCTGACTTTTCCAATCACATGGACATTCGATTGGAAGCTGCTTTGGACAACTTTTCTTTTCTTCCTGCCAAACACTTGGCAGACCTCCGTGCAACGTCTGCAACACACCAGGAGTCGTTTACCGTGCTGGCACAGCTTTTCCCAGCCAGAAATTGTGGAAAAGCCTTCTGCTAAGATGTAGACTACAAAAGAGGCTAAACCGGAAAGTACTATGCTCTCCGGACCTAAAAGCCGCTCCCGGGCGTCTTTCGGCAGAAGCCACGCTAAGGAGAGCACTGTGACCAGCACAATCGTCTTTGCGCGAAGTAGCCGTTTCTTCGCCTCCGGGAGCCGGAGAGAGCGGCAGCTTCGGGAAGGTGAAGAAGGAAGCTGTACAACACTGGGATTGTGTGCGCAGCTTGCCAACTGATAGAAAACAGTACCTTTGCACTCTCTTGTATTTTCCAATGATATGAACATTCGATTGGAAGCTGTTTTGGACAACTTTGCTTTAATTCCTGCCAAACAGTTGTCAGACCTGCGTGCAACGTCTAGAACACGATGGGAGGTGTTTTCTGTGCTGGCACAGCTTTTCCTAGCCAGACATAGTGGAAAAGCTTTCTGGTAAGATGTCGACTACAAAAGACACTAAACACGAAAGTACGATGCTCTCCGGAGCTGAAAGCCGCTCCCAGGCGTCTTTCTGCAAAAGCCGCGCTAAGGCGAGCACTGTGACCGGCACAATCGTCTTTGCGTGAAGTAGCCGCTTCTTCGCCTTCGGGAGCCGGAGAGAGCGGCAGCTTCGGGAAGGTGAAGAAGCAAGCTGTACAACAGTGGGATTGTGTGCGCAGCTTGCCAACTGATAGAAAACAGTACCTTTGAACTCTACTGACATTTCCAATCACATGAACATTCGATTGGAAGCTGTTTTGGACAACTTTTCTTCCTGCCAAACACTTGGCAGACCTCCGTGCAACGTCTAGAACACAATGGGAGTTGTCTTCTGTGCTGGCACTGTTTTTCCTAGC
Organism: Melospiza melodia melodia; assembly: GCF_035770615.1. Lineage (NCBI taxonomy): Eukaryota > Metazoa > Chordata > Aves > Passeriformes > Passerellidae > Melospiza > Melospiza melodia. The sequence goes on from NW_026948505.1 coordinate 5,358,087, forward strand.
CAGACATAGTGGAAAAGCTTTCTGCTAAGATTTAGACTACAAAAGACGCTAAAGAGGAATGTACGATGCTCTCCGGTGCTTAAAGCCGCTCACGGGCGTCTTTCGGCAGAAGCCGCGCTAAGGAGAGCACTGTGACTGGCACAATCGTCTTTGCGCGAAGTAGCCGCTTCTTCGCCTCCGGGAGCCGGAGAGAGCGGCAGCTTCGGGAAGGTGAAGAAGCAAGGTGTACAACACTGGGATTGTGTGCGCAGCTTGCCAAATGTTAGAAAACAGTACCTTTGCACTCTCCTGACTTTTCCAATCACATGAACATTCGATTGGAAGCTGTTTTGGACAACTTTGCTTTAATTCCTGCCAAACACTTGGCAGACCTCTGTGCAACGTCTAGAACACAATGGGAGTTGTTTTCTGTGCTGGCACAGCTTTTCCTAGCCAGACATAGTGGAAAAGCTTTCTGCTAAGATGTAGACTAGAAAAGACACTAAACACGAAAGTACGATGCTCTCCGGAGCTAAAAGCTGCTCCCGGGCGTCATTCGGCAGAAGCCGCGCTAAGGAGCGCACTTGTGACCGGCACAATCGTCTTTGTGCGAATTAGCCGCTTCTTCGCCTCCAGGAGCCGGAGAGAGCGGCAGATTTGGGAAGGTGCAGAAGGAAGCTGTACAACACTGGGATTGTGTGCGCAGCTTGCCAACTGATAGAAAACAGTACCTTTGCTCTCTCCTGACTTTTCCAATCACATGGACATTCGATTGGAAACTGTTTTTGACAACTTTTCTTTTCTTCCTGCCAAACACTTGGCAGACTTCCGTGCAATGTCTAGACCACAATGGGAGTTGTTTTCTGTGCTGGCACAGCTTTTCCTAGCCAGACATAGTGGAAAAGCTTTCTGCTAAGATGTAGACTACAAAAGACGCTAAACACGAAAGTACGATGCTCTCCGGAGCTAAAAGCCGCTCCCGGGCGTCTTTCGGCAGAAGCCGCGCTAAGGAGAGCACTGTGACCAGCACAATCGTCTTTGCGCGAAGTAGCCACTTCTTCGCCTCCGGGAGCCGTAGAGAGCGGCAGCTTCAGGAAGGTGAAGAAGGAAGCTGTACAACACTGGGATTGTGTGCGCAGCTTGCCAACTGATAGAAAACAGTACCTTTGCACTCTCCTGACTTTTCCAATCACATGGACATTCGATTGGAAGCTGCTTTGGACAACTTTTCTTTTCTTCCTGCCAAACACTTGGCAGACTTCCGTGCAATGTCTAGACCACAATGGGAGTTGTTTTCTGTGCTGGCACAGCTTTTCCTAGCCAGACATTGTGGAAAAGCTTTCTGCTAAGATGTAGACTACAAAAGACGCTAAACACGAAAGTACGATGCTCTCCGGAGCTAAAAGCCGCTCCCGGGCGTCTTTCGGCAGAAGCCGCGCTAAGGAGAGCACTGTGACCGGCACAATCGTCTTTGCGCGAAGTAGCCGCTTCTTCGCCTCCGGGAGCCGGAGAGAGCGGCCGCTTCGGGAAGGTGAAGAAGGAAGCTGTACAACACTGGGATTGTGTGCGCAGCTTGCCAACTGATAGAAAACAGTACCTTTGCACTCTCCTGACTTTTCCAATCACATGGACATTCGATTGGAAGCTGCTTTGGACAACTTTTCTTTTCTTCCTGCCAAACACTTGGCAGACCTCCGTGCAATGTCTGCAACACACCAGGAGTCGTTTACCGTGCTGGCACAGTTTTTCCCAGCCAGAAATTGTGGAAAAGCCTTCTGCTAAGATGTAGACTACAAAAGAGGCTAAACCGGAAAGTACTATGCTCTCCGGAGCTAAAAGCCGCTCCCGGGCGTCTTTCGGCAGAAGCCACGCTAAGGAGAGCACTGTGACCAGCACAATCGTCTTTGCGCGAAGTAGCCGTTTCTTCGCCTCCGGGAGCCGGAGAGAGCGGCAGCTTCGGGAAGGTGAAGAAGGAAGCTGTACAACACTGGGATTGTGTGCGCAGCTTGCCAACTGATAGAAAACAGTACCTTTGCACTCTCTTGTATTTTCCAATGATATGAACATTCGATTGGAAGCTGTTTTGGACAACTTTGCTTTAATTCCTGCCAAACAGTTGTCAGACCTGCGTGCAACGTCTAGAACACGATGGGAGGTGTTTTCTGTGCTGGCACAGCTTTTCCTAGCCAGACATAGTGGAAAAGCTTTCTGGAAAGATGTCGACTACAAAAGACACTAAACACGAAAGTACGATGCTCTCCGGAGCTGAAAGCCGCTCCCAGGCGTCTTTCTGCAAAAGCCGCGCTAAGGCGAGCACTGTGACCGGCACAATCGTCTTTGCGTGAAGTAGCCGCTTCTTCGCCTTCGGGAGCCGGAGAGAGCGGCAGCTTCGGGAAGGTGAAGAAGGAAGCTGTACAACAGTGGGATTGTGTGCGCAGCTTGCCAACTGATAGAAAACAGTACCTTTGAACTCTACTGACATTTCCAATCACATGAACATTCGATTGGAAGCTGTTTTGGACAACTTTTCTTCCTGCCAAACACTTGGCAGACCTCCGTGCAACGTCTAGAACACGATGGGAGTTGTTTTCTGTGCTGGCACAGCTTTTCCTAGCCAGACATAGTGGAAAAGCTTTCTGCTAAGATTTAGACTACAAAAGACGCTAAAGAGGAATGTACGATGCTCTCCGGTGCTTAAAGCCGCTCACGGGCGTCTTTCGGCAGAAGCCGCGCTAAGGAGAGCACTGTGACTGGCACAATCGTCTTTGCGCGAAGTAGCCGCTTCTTCGCCTCCGGGAGCCGGAGAGAGCGGCAGCTTCGGGAAGGTGAAGAAGCAAGGTGTACAACACTGGGATTGTGTGCGCAGCTTGCCAAATGTTAGAAAACAGTACCTTTGCACTCTCCTGACTTTTCCAATCACATGAACATTCGATTGGAAGCTGTTTTGGACAACTTTGCTTTAATTCCTGCCAAACACTTGGCAGACCTCTGTGCAACGTCTAGAACACAATGGGAGTTGTTTTCTGTGCTGGCACAGCTTTTCCTAGCCAGACATAGTGGAAAAGCTTTCTGCTAAGATGTAGACTAGAAAAGACACTAAACACGAAAGTACGATGCTCTCCGGAGCTAAAAGCTGCTCCCGGGCGTCATTCGGCAGAAGCCGCGCTAAGGAGCGCACTTGTGACCGGCACAATCGTCTTTGTGCGAATTAGCCGCTTCTTCGCCTCCAGGAGCCGGAGAGAGCGGCAGATTTGGGAAGGTGCAGAAGGAAGCTGTACAACACTGGGATTGTGTGCGCAGCTTGCCAACTGATAGAAAACAGTACCTTTGCTCTCTCCTGACTTTTCCAATCACATGGACATTCGATTGGAAACTGTTTTTGACAACTTTTCTTTTCTTCCTGCCAAACACTTGGCAGACTTCCGTGCAATGTCTAGACCACAATGGGAGTTGTTTTCTGTGCTGCCACAGCTTTTCCTAGCCAGACATAGTGGAAAAGCTTTCTGCTAAGATGTAGACTACAAAAGACGCTAAACACGAAAGTACGATGCTCTCCGGAGCTAAAAGCCGCTCCCGGGCGTCTTTCGGCAGAAGCCGCGCTAAGGAGAGCACTGTGACCAGCACAATCGTCTTTGCGCGAAGTAGCCGCTTCTTCGCCTCCGGGAGCCGTAGAGAGCGGCAGCTTCAGGAAGGTGAAGAAGGAAGCTGTACAACACTGGGATTGTGTGCGCAGCTTGCCAACTGATAGAAAACAGTACCTTTGCACTCTCCTGACTTTTCCAATCACATGGACATTCGATTGGAAGCTGCTTTGGACAACTTTTCTTTTCTTCCTGCCAAACACTTGGCAGACCTCCGTGCAATGTCTGCAACACACTAGGAGTCGTTTACCGTGCTGGCACAGTTTCTCCCAGCCAGAAATTGTGGAAAAGCCTTCTGCTAAGATGTAGACTACAAAAGAGGCTAAACCGGAAAGTACGATGCTCTCCGGAGCTAAAAGCCGCTCCCGGGCGTCTTTCGGCAGAAGCTGCGCTAAGGAGAGCACTGTGACCAGCACAATCGTCTTTGCGCGAAGTAGCCGTTTCTTCGCCTCCGGGAGCCGGAGAGAGCGGCAGCTTCGGGAAGGTGAAGAAGGAAGCTGTACAACACTGGGATTGTGTGCGCAGCTTGCCAACTGATAGAAAACAGTACCTTTGCACTCTCCTGTATTTTCCAATGATATGAACATTCGATTGGAAGCTGTTTTGGACAACTTTGCTTTAATTCCTGCCAAACAGTTGTCAGACCTGCGTGCAACGTCTAGAACGCGATGGGAGGTATTTTCTGTGCTGGCACAGCTTTTCCTAGCCAGACATAGTGGAAAAGCTTTCTGGTAAGATGTCGACTACAAAAGACACTAAACACGAAAGTACGATGCTCTCCGGAGCTGAAAGCCGCTCCCAGGCGTCTTTCTGCAGAAGCCGCGCTAAGGAGCGCACTGTGACCGGCACAATCGTCTTTGCGCGAAGTAGCCGCTTCTTCGCCTCCGGGAGCCGGAGAGAGCGGCAGCTTCGGGAAGGTGAAGAAGCAAGCTGTACAACACTGGGATTGTGTGCGCAGCTTGCCAACTGATAGAAAACAGTACCTTTGCGCTCTCCTTACTTTTCCAATCACAGGAACATTCGATTGGAAGCTGTTTTGGACAACTTTTCTTTTCTTCCTGCCAAACACTTGGCAGACCTCCGTGCAACGTCTAGAACACAAAGGGAGTTGTTTTCTGTGCTGCCACAGTTTTTCCTAGCCAGACATAGAGGAAAACCTTTCTGCTAAGATGTAGACTACAAAAGACGCTAAACACGAATGTACGATGCTCTCCGGAGCTAAAAGCTAATCCCGGGCGTCACTCGGCAGAAGCCGCGCTAAGGAGCGCACTGTGACCGGCACAATCGTCTTTGCGCGAAGTTGCCACTTGTTCGCCTGCAACAGCCGCAGAGAGCGGCAGCTTCGGGAAGGTGAAGAAGGAAGCTGTACAACACTGGGATTGTGTTCGCAGCTTGCCAACTGATAGAAAACAGTACCTTTGCACTCTCCTGACTTTTCCAATCACATGGACATTCGATTGGAAGCTGTTTTGGACAACTTTTCTTTTCTTCCTGCCAAATACTTGGCAGACTTCCGTGCAATGTCTAGAACACGATGGGAGTTGTTTTCTGTGCTGGCACAGCGTTTCCTAGCCAGACATAGTGGAAGAGCTTTCTTCTAAGATGTAGACTACAATAGACACTAAACACGAAAGTACGATGCTCTCCGGAGCTAAAAGCTGCTCCCGGGCGTAATTCGGCAGAAGCCGCGCTAAGGAGCGCACTGTGACCGGTACAATCGTCTTTGCGCGAAGGTACCACTTCTTCGCCTGCAAAAGCCGGAGAGAGCGGCAGCTTCGGGAAGGTGAAGAAGGAAGCTGTACAACACTGGGATTGTGTGCGCAGCTTGCCAACTGATAGAAAACAGTACCTTTGCGCTCTCCTGACTTTTCCAATCACATTGACATTCGACTGGACGCTGTTTTGGACAACTTTTATTTTTTTTCTTGCCAAACACTTGGCAGACCTCCGTGCAATGTCTAGAACACGATGGGAGTTGTTTTCTGTGCTGGCACAGCTTTTCCTAGCCAGATATAGTGGAAAAGCGTTTTGCTAAGATGTAGACTACAAAAGACGCTAAACACGAAAGTACGATGCTCTCCGGAGCTAAAAGCCGCTCCCGGGCGTCTTTCGGCAGAAGGCGCGCTAAGGAGAGCACTGTGACCAGCACAATCGTCTTCGCGCGAAGTAGCCGCTTCTTCGCCTCCGGGAGCCGGAGAGAGCGGCAGCTTCGGGAAGGTGAAGAAGGAAGCTGTACAACACTGGGATTGTGTGCGCAGCTTGCCAACTGATAGAAAACAGTACCTTTGCACTCTCCTGACTTTTCCAATCACATGAACATTCGATTGGAAGCTGTTTTGGACCAGTTTTCTTCCTGCCAAACACTTGGCAGACCTCCGTGCAACGTCTAGAACACGATGGGAGTTGTTTTCTGTGCTGGCACAGTTTTTCCCAGCCAGACATTGTGGAAAAGCTTTCTGCTAAGATGTAGACTACAAAAGACGCTAAACACGAAAGTACGATGCTTTCTGGAGGTAAAAGCCGCTCCCGGGCGACTTTCGGCAGAAGCCGCGCTAAGGAGAGCACTGTGACCCGCACAATCGTCTTTGCGCGAAGTAGCCGCTTCTTCGCCGCCGGGAGCCAGAGACAGCAGCAGCTTCGGGAAGGTGAAGAAGGAAGCTGTACAACACTGGGATTGTGTTCGCAGCTTGCCAACTGATAGAAAACAGTACCTTTGCTCTCTCCTGACTTTTCCAATCACATGGACATTCGATTGGAAGCTGTTTTGGACAACTTTTCTTTTCTTCCTGCCAAACACTTGGCAGACTTCCGTGCAATGTCTAGACCACAATGGGAGTTGTTTTCTGGGCTGGCACAGCTTTTCCTAGCCAGACATTGTGGAAAAGCTTTCTGCTAAGATGTAGACTACAAAAGACGCTAAACACGAAAGTACGATGCTCTCCGGAGCTAAAAGCCGCTCCCGGGCGTCTTTCGGCAGAAGCCGCGCTAAGGAGAGCACTGTGACCGGCACAATCGTCTTTGCGCGAAGTAGCCGCTTCTTCGCCTCCGGGAGCCGGAGAGAGCGGCCGCTTCGGGAAGGTGAAGAAGGAAGCTGTACAACACTGGGATTGTGTGCGCAGCTTGCCAACTGATAGAAAACAGTACCTTTGCACTCTCCTGACTTTTCCAATCACATGGACATTCGATTGGAAGCTGCTTTGGACAACTTTTCTTTTCTTCCTGCCAAACACTTGGCAGACCTCCGTGCAACGTCTGCAACACACCAGGAGTCGTTTACCGTGCTGGCACAGCTTTTCCCAGCCAGAAATTGTGGAAAAGCCTTCTGCTAAGATGTAGACTACAAAAGAGGCTAAACCGGAAAGTACTATGCTCTCCGGACCTAAAAGCCGCTCCCGGGCGTCTTTCGGCAGAAGCCACGCTAAGGAGAGCACTGTGACCAGCACAATCGTCTTTGCGCGAAGTAGCCGTTTCTTCGCCTCCGGGAGCCGGAGAGAGCGGCAGCTTCGGGAAGGTGAAGAAGGAAGCTGTACAACACTGGGATTGTGTGCGCAGCTTGCCAACTGATAGAAAACAGTACCTTTGCACTCTCTTGTATTTTCCAATGATATGAACATTCGATTGGAAGCTGTTTTGGACAACTTTGCTTTAATTCCTGCCAAACAGTTGTCAGACCTGCGTGCAACGTCTAGAACACGATGGGAGGTGTTTTCTGTGCTGGCACAGCTTTTCCTAGCCAGACATAGTGGAAAAGCTTTCTGGTAAGATGTCGACTACAAAAGACACTAAACACGAAAGTACGATGCTCTCCGGAGCTGAAAGCCGCTCCCAGGCGTCTTTCTGCAAAAGCCGCGCTAAGGCGAGCACTGTGACCGGCACAATCGTCTTTGCGTGAAGTAGCCGCTTCTTCGCCTTCGGGAGCCGGAGAGAGCGGCAGCTTCGGGAAGGTGAAGAAGGAAGCTGTACAACAGTGGGATTGTGTGCGCAGCTTGCCAACTGATAGAAAACAGTACCTTTGAACTCTACTGACATTTCCAATCACATGAACATTCGATTGGAAGCTGTTTTGGACAACTTTTCTTCCTGCCAAACACTTGGCAGACCTCCGTGCAACGTCTAGAACACAATGGGAGTTGTCTTCAGTGCTGGCACTGTTTTTCCTAGCCAGACATAGTGGAAAAGCTTTCTGCTAAGATTTAGACTACAAAAGACGCTAAAGAGGAATGTACGATGCTCTCCGGTGCTTAAAGCCGCTCACGGGCGTCTTTCGGCAGAAGCCGCGCTAAGGAGAGCACTGTGACTGGCACAATCGTCTTTGCGCGAAGTAGCCGCTTCTTCGCCTCCGGGAGCCGGAGAGAGCGGCAGCTTCGGGAAGGTGAAGAAGCAAGGTGTACAACACTGGGATTGTGTGCGCAGCTTGCCAAATGTTAGAAAACAGTACCTTTGCACTCTCCTGACTTTTCCAATCACATGAACATTCGATTGGAAGCTGTTTTGGACAACTTTGCTTTAATTCCTGCCAAACACTTGGCAGACCTCTGTGCAACGTCTAGAACACAATGGGAGTTGTTTTCTGTGCTGGCACAGCTTTTCCTAGCCAGACATAGTGGAAAAGCTTTCTGCTAAGATGTAGACTAGAAAAGACACTAAACACGAAAGTACGATGCTCTCCGGAGCTAAAAGCTGCTCCCGGGCGTCATTCGGCAGAAGCCGCGCTAAGGAGCGCACTTGTGACCGGCACAATCGTCTTTGTGCGAATTAGCCGCTTCTTCGCCTCTAGGAGCCGGAGAGAGCGGCAGATTTGGGAAGGTGCAGAAGGAAGCTGTACAACACTGGGATTGTGTGCGCAGCTTGCCAACTGATAGAAAACAGTACCTTTGCTCTCTCCTGACTTTTCCAATCACATGGACATTCGATTGGAAACTGTTTTTGACAACTTTTCTTTTCTTCCTGCCAAACACTTGGCAGACTTCCGTGCAATGTCTAGACCACAATGGGAGTTGTTTTCTGTGCTGGCACAGCTTTTCCTAGCCAGACATAGTGGAAAAGCTTTCTGCTAAGATGTAGACTACAAAAGACGCTAAACACGAAAGTACGATGCTCTCCGGAGCTAAAAGCCGCTCCCGGGCGTCTTTCGGCAGAAGCCGCGCTAAGGAGAGCACTGTGACCAGCACAATCGTCTTTGCGCGAAGTAGCCACTTCTTCGCCTCCGGGAGCCGTAGAGAGCGGCAGCTTCAGGAAGGTGAAGAAGGAAGCTGTACAACACTGGGATTGTGTGCGCAGCTTGCCAACTGATAGAAAACAGTACCTTTGCACTCTCCTGACTTTTCCAATCACATGGACATTCGATTGGAAGCTGCTTTGGACAACTTTTCTTTTCTTCCTGCCAAACACTTGGCAGACTTCCGTGCAATGTCTAGACCACAATGGGAGTTGTTTTCTGTGCTGGCACAGCTTTTCCTAGCCAGACATTGTGGAAAAGCTTTCTGCTAAGATGTAGACTACAAAAGACGCTAAACACGAAAGTACGATGCTCTCCGGAGCTAAAAGCCGCTCCCGGGCGTCTTTCGGCAGAAGCCGCGCTAAGGAGAGCACTGTGACCGGCACAATCGTCTTTGCGCGAAGTAGCCGCTTCTTCGCCTCCGGGAGCCGGAGAGAGCGGCCGCTTCGGGAAGGTGAAGAAGGAAGCTGTACAACACTGGGATTGTGTGCGCAGCTTGCCAACTGATAGAAAACAGTACCTTTGCACTCTCCTGACTTTTCCAATCACATGGACATTCGATTGGAAGCTGCTTTGGACAACTTTTCTTTTCTTCCTGCCAAACACTTGGCAGACCTCCGTGCAATGTCTGCAACACACCAGGAGTCGTTTACCGTGCTGGCACAGTTTTTCCCAGCCAGAAATTGTGGAAAAGCCTTCTGCTAAGATGTAGACTACAAAAGAGGCTAAACCGGAAAGTACTATGCTCTCCGGAGCTAAAAGCCGCTCCCGGGCGTCTTTCGGCAGAAGCCACGCTAAGGAGAGCACTGTGACCAGCACAATCGTCTTTGCGCGAAGTAGCCGTTTCTTCGCCTCCGGGAGCCGGAGAGAGCGGCAGCTTCGGGAAGGTGAAGAAGGAAGCTGTACAACACTGGGATTGTGTGCGCAGCTTGCCAACTGATAGAAAACAGTACCTTTGCACTCTCTTGTATTTTCCAATGATATGAACATTCGATTGGAAGCTGTTTTGGACAACTTTGCTTTAATTCCTGCCAAACAGTTGTCAGACCTGCGTGCAACGTCTAGAACACGATGGGAGGTGTTTTCTGTGCTGGCACAGCTTTTCCTAGCCAGACATAGTGGAAAAGCTTTCTGGTAAGATGTCGACTACAAAAGACACTAAACACGAAAGTACGATGCTCTCCGGAGCTGAAAGCCGCTCCCAGGCGTCTTTCTGCAAAAGCCGCGCTAAGGCGAGCACTGTGACCGGCACAATCGTCTTTGCGTGAAGTAGCCGCTTCTTCGCCTTCAGGAGCCGGAGAGAGCGGCAGCTTCGGGAAGGTGAAGAAGGAAGCTGTACAACAGTGGGATTGTGTGCGCAGCTTGCCAACTGATAGAAAACAGTACCTTTGAACTCTACTGACATTTCCAATCACATGAACATTCGATTGGAAGCTGTTTTGGACAACTTTTCTTCCTGCCAAACACTTGGCAGACCTCCGTGCAACGTCTAGAACACGATGGGAGTTGTTTTCTGTGCTGGCACAGCTTTTCCTAGCCAGACATAGTGGAAAAGCTTTCTGCTAAGATTTAGACTACAAAAGACGCTAAAGAGGAATGTACGATGCTCTCCGGTGCTTAAAGCCGCTCACGGGCGTCTTTCGGCAGAAGCCGCGCTAAGGAGAGCACTGTGACTGGCACAATCGTCTTTGCGCGAAGTAGCCGCTTCTTCGCCTCCGGGAGCCGGAGAGAGCGGCAGCTTCGGGAAGGTGAAGAAGCAAGGTGTACAACACTGGGATTGTGTGCGCAGCTTGCCAAATGTTAGAAAACAGTACCTTTGCACTCTCCTGACTTTTCCAATCACATGAACATTCGATTGGAAGCTGTTTTGGACAACTTTGCTTTAATTCCTGCCAAACACTTGGCAGACCTCTGTGCAACGTCTAGAACACAATGGGAGTTGTTTTCTGTGCTGGCACAGCTTTTCCTAGCCAGACATAGTGGAAAAGCTTTCTGCTAAGATGTAGACTAGAAAAGACACTAAACACGAAAGTACGATGCTCTCCGGAGCTAAAAGCTGCTCCCGGGCGTCATTCGGCAGAAGCCGCGCTAAGGAGCGCACTTGTGACCGGCACAATCGTCTTTGTGCGAATTAGCCGCTTCTTCGCCTCCAGGAGCCGGAGAGAGCGGCAGATTTGGGAAGGTGCAGAAGGAAGCTGTACAACACTGGGATTGTGTGCGCAGCTTGCCAACTGATAGAAAACAGTACCTTTGCTCTCTCCTGACTTTTCCAATCACATGGACATTCGATTGGAAACTGTTTTTGACAACTTTTCTTTTCTTCCTGCCAAACACTTGGCAGACTTCCGTGCAATGTCTAGACCACAATGGGAGTTGTTTTCTGTGCTGGCACAGCTTTTCCTAGCCAGACATAGTGGAAAAGCTTTCTGCTAAGATGTAGACTACAAAAGACGCTAAACACGAAAGTACGATGCTCTCCGGAGCTAAAAGCCGCTCCCGGGCGTCTTTCGGCAGAAGCCGCGCTAAGGAGAGCACTGTGACCAGCACAATCGTCTTTGCGCGAAGTAGCCGCTTCTTCGCCTCCGGGAGCCGTAGAGAGCGGCAGCTTCAGGAAGGTGAAGAAGGAAGCTGTACAACACTGGGATTGTGTGCGCAGCTTGCCAACTGATAGAAAACAGTACCTTTGCACTCTCCTGACTTTTCCAATCACATGGACATTCGATTGGAAGCTGCTTTGGACAACTTTTCTTTTCTTCCTGCCAAACACTTGGCAGACCTCCGTGCAATGTCTGCAACACACTAGGAGTCGTTTACCGTGCTGGCACAGTTTTTCCCAGCCAGAAATTGTGGAAAAGCCTTCTGCTAAGATGTAGACTACAAAAGAGGCTAAACCGGAAAGTACGATGCTCTCCGGAGCTAAAAGCCGCTCCCGGGCGTCTTTCGGCAGAAGCTGCGCTAAGGAGAGCACTGTGACCAGCACAATCGTCTTTGCGCGAAGTAGCCGTTTCTTCGCCTCCGGGAGCCGGAGAGAGCGGCAGCTTCGGGAAGGTGAAGAAGGAAGCTGTACAACACTGGGATTGTGTGCGCAGCTTGCCAACTGATAGAAAACAGTACCTTTGCACTCTCCTGTATTTTCCAATGATATGAACATTCGATTGGAAGCTGTTTTGGACAACTTTGCTTTAATTCCTGCCAAACAGTTGTCAGACCTGCGTGCAACGTCTAGAACGCGATGGGAGGTATTTTCTGTGCTGGCACAGCTTTTCCTAGCCAGACATAGTGGAAAAGCTTTCTGGTAAGATGTCGACTACAAAAGACACTAAACACGAAAGTACGATGCTCTCCGGAGCTGAAAGCCGCTCCCAGGCGTCTTTCTGCAGAAGCCGCGCTAAGGAGCGCACTGTGACCGGCACAATCGTCTTTGCGCGAAGTAGCCGCTTCTTCGCCTCCGGGAGCCGGAGAGAGCGGCAGCTTCGGGAAGGTGAAGAAGCAAGCTGTACAACACTGGGATTGTGTGCGCAGCTTGCCAACTGATAGAAAACAGTACCTTTGCGCTCTCCTTACTTTTCCAATCACAGGAACATTCGATTGGAAGCTGTTTTGGACAACTTTTCTTTTCTTCCTGCCAAACACTTGGCAGACGTCCGTGCAGCGTCTAGAACACAATGGGAGTTGTTTTCTGTGCTGGCACAGTTTTTCCCAGCCAGACATTGTGGAAAAGCTTTCTGCTAAGATGTAGACGAAAAGAGACGCTAAACAGGAAAGTACGATGCTCTCTGGAGCTAAAAGCCGCTCCCGGGCCTCTTTCGGCAGAAGCTGCACTAAGGAGAGCACTGTGAGCGGCACAATCGTCTTTGCGCGAAGTATCCGCTTCTTCGCCTCCGGGAGCCGGAGAGAGCGGCAGCTTCGGGAAGGTGAAGAAGGAAGCTGTACAACACTGGGATTGTGTGCGCAGCTTGCCAACTGATAGAAAACAGTACCTTTGCACTCTCCTGACTTTTCCAATCTCATGAACATTCGATTGGAAGCTGTTTTGGACAACTTTTCTTCCTGCCAAACACTTGGCAGACCTCCGTGCAACGTCTAGAACACAATGGGAGTTGTTTTCTGTGCTGGCACAGTTTTTCCTAGCCAGACATAGTGGAAAAGCTTTCTGCTAAGATGTAGACTACAAAAGACACTAAACACGAAAGTACGATGCTCTCCGGAGCTAAAAGCTGCTCCCGGGCGTCATTCGGCAGAAGCCGCGCTAAGGAGCGCACTGTGACCGGCACAATCGTCTTTGCGCGAAGTAGCCGCTTCTTCGCCTCCGGGAGCCGGAGAGAGCGGCAGCTTCGGGAAGGTGAAGAAGGAAGCTGTACAACACTGGGATTGTGTGTGCAGCTTGCCAACTGATAGAAAACAGTACCTTTGCGTTCTCCTGACTTTTCCAATCACATGAACATTCGATTGGAAGCTGTTTTGGACAACTTTTCTTTTCTTCCTGCCAAACACTTGGCAGACCTCCGTGCAGTGTCTAGAACACAATGGGAGTTGTTTTCTGTGCTGGCACAGTTTTTCCTAGCAGACATAGTGGAAAAGCTTTCTTCTAAGATGTAGACTACAAAAGAAACTAAACACGAGAGTACGATGCTCTCCGGAGCTAAAAGCCGCTCCCCGGCGTCTTTCGGCAGAAGCCGCGCTAAGGAGGGCACTGTGACCAGCACAATCGTCTTTGCGCGAATTAGCCGCTTCTTCGCCTCCAGGAGCCGGAGAGAGCGGCAGATTTGGGAAGGTGCAGAAGGAAGCTGTACAACACTGGGATTGTGTGCGCAGCTTGCCAACTGATAGAAAACAGTACCTTTGCTCTCTCCTGACTTTTCCAATCACATGGACATTCGATTGGAAACTGTTTTTGACAACTTTTCTTTTCTTCCTGCCAAACACTTGGCAGACCTCCGTGCAATGTCTGCAACACACCAGGAGTCGTTTACCGTGCTGGCACAGTTTTTCCCAGCCAGAAATTGTGGAAAAGCCTTCTGCTAAGATGTAGACTACAAAAGAGGCTAAACCGGAAAGTACTATGCTCTCCGGAGCTAAAAGCCGCTCCCGGGCGTCTTTCGGCAGAAGCCACGCTAAGGAGAGCACTGTGACCAGCACAATCGTCTTTGCGCGAAGTAGCCGTTTCTTCGCCTCCGGGAGCCGGAGAGAGCGGCAGCTTCGGGAAGGTGAAGAAGGAAGCTGTACAACACTGGGATTGTGTGCGCAGCTTGCCAACTGATAGAAAACAGTACCTTTGCACTCTCTTGTATTTTCCAATGATATGAACATTCGATTGGAAGCTGTTTTGGACAACTTTGCTTTAATTCCTGCCAAACAGTTGTCAGACCTGCGTGCAACGTCTAGAACACGATGGGAGGTGTTTTCTGTGCTGGCACAGCTTTTCCTAGCCAGACATAGTGGAAAAGCTTTCTGGTAAGATGTCGACTACAAAAGACACTAAACACGAAAGTACGATGCTCTCCGGAGCTGAAAGCCGCTCCCAGGCGTCTTTCTGCAAAAGCCGCGCTAAGGCGAGCACTGTGACCGGCACAATCGTCTTTGCGTGAAGTAGCCGCTTCTTCGCCTTCGGGAGCCGGAGAGAGCGGCAGCTTCGGGAAGGTGAAGAAGGAAGCTGTACAACAGTGGGATTGTGTGCGCAGCTTGCCAACTGATAGAAAACAGTACCTTTGAACTCTACTGACATTTCCAATCACATGAACATTCGATTGGAAGCTGTTTTGGACAACTTTTCTTCCTGCCAAACACTTGGCAGACCTCCGTGCAACGTCTAGAACACGATGGGAGTTGTTTTCTGTGCTGGCACAGCTTTTCCTAGCCAGACATAGTGGAAAAGCTTTCTGCTAAGATTTAGACTACAAAAGACGCTAAAGAGGAATGTACGATGCTCTCCGGTGCTTAAAGCCGCTCACGGGCGTCTTTCGGCAGAAGCCGCGCTAAGGAGAGCACTGTGACCGGCACAATCGTCTTTGCGCGAAGTAGCCGCTTCTTCGCCTCCGGGAGCCGGAGAGAGCGGCAGCTTCGGGAAGGTGAAGAAGCAAGGTGTACAACACTGGGATTGTGTGCGCAGCTTGCCAAATGTTAGAAAACAGTACCTTTGCACTCTCCTGACTTTTCCAATCACATGAACATTCGATTGGAAGCTGTTTTGGACAACTTTGCTTTAATTCCTGCCAAACACTTGGCAGACCTCTGTGCAACGTCTAGAACACAATGGGAGTTGTTTTCTGTGCTGGCACAGCTTTTCCTAGCCAGACATAGTGGAAAAGCTTTCTGCTAAGATGTAGACTACAAAAGACGCTAAACACGAAAGTACGATGCTCTCCGGAGCTAAAAGCTGCTCCCGGGCGTCATTCGGCAGAAGCCGCGCTAAGGAGCGCACTGTGACCGGCACAATCGTCTTTGTGCGAATTAGCCGCTTCTTCGCCTCCAGGAGCCGGAGAGAGCGGCAGATTTGGGAAGGTGCAGAAGGAAGCTGTACAACACTGGGATTGTGTGTGCAGCTTGCCAACTGATAGAAAACAGTACCTTTGCTCTCTCCTGACTTTTCCAATCACATGGACATTCGATTGGAAACTGTTTTTGACAACTTTTCTTTTCTTCCTGCCAAACACTTGGCAGACTTCCGTGCAATGTCTAGACCACAATGGGAGTTGTTTTCTGTGCTGGCACAGCTTTTCCTAGCCAGACATAGTGGAAAAGCTTTCTGCTAAGATGTAGACTACAAAAGACGCTAAACACGAAAGTACGATGCTCTCCGGAGCTAAAAGCCGCTCCCGGGCGTCTTTCGGCAGAAGCCGCGCTAAGGAGAGCACTGTGACCAGCACAATCGTCTTTGCGCGAAGTAGCCGCTTCTTCGCCTCCGGGAGCCGTAGAGAGCGGCAGCTTCAGGAAGGTGAAGAAGGAAGCTGTACAACACTGGGATTGTGTGCGCAGCTTGCCAACTGATAGAAAACAGTACCTTTGCACTCTCCTGACTTTTCCAATCACATGGACATTCGATTGGAAGCTGCTTTGGACAACTTTTCTTTTCTTCCTGCCAAACACTTGGCAGACCTCCGTGCAATGTCTGCAACACACTAGGAGTCGTTTACCGTGCTGGCACAGTTTTTCCCAGCCAGAAATTGTGGAAAAGCCTTCTGCTAAGATGTAGACTACAAAAGAGGCTAAACCGGAAAGTACGATGCTCTCCGGAGCTAAAAGCCGCTCCCGGGCGTCTTTCGGCAGAAGCTGCGCTAAGGAGAGCACTGTGACCAGCACAATCGTCTTTGCGCGAAGTAGCCGTTTCTTCGCCTCCGGGAGCCGGAGAGAGCGGCAGCTTCGGGAAGGTGAAGAAGGAAGCTGTACAACACTGGGATTGTGTGCGCAGCTTGCCAACTGATAGAAAACAGTACCTTTGCACTCTCCTGTATTTTCCAATGATATGAACATTCGATTGGAAGCTGTTTTGGACAACTTTGCTTTAATTCCTGCCAAACAGTTGTCAGACCTGCGTGCAACGTCTAGAACGCGATGGGAGGTATTTTCTGTGCTGGCACAGCTTTTCCTAGCCAGACATAGTGGAAAAGCTTTCTGGTAAGATGTCGACTACAAAAGACACTAAACACGAAAGTACGATGCTCTCCGGAGCTGAAAGCCGCTCCCAGGCGTCTTTCTGCAGAAGCCGCGCTAAGGAGCGCACTGTGACCGGCACAATCGTCTTTGCGCGAAGTAGCCGCTTCTTCGCCTCCGGGAGCCGGAGAGAGCGGCAGCTTCGGGAAGGTGAAGAAGCAAGCTGTACAACACTGGGATTGTGTGCGCAGCTTGCCAACTGATAGAAAACAGTACCTTTGCGCTCTCCTTACTTTTCCAATCACAGGAACATTCGATTGGAAGCTGTTTTGGACAACTTTTCTTTTCTTCCTGCCAAACACTTGGCAGACGTCCGTGCAGCGTCTAGAACACAATGGGAGTTGTTTTCTGTGCTGGCACAGTTTTTCCCAGCCAGACATTGTGGAAAAGCTTTCTGCTAAGATGTAGACGAAAAGAGACGCTAAACAGGAAAGTACGATGCTCTCTGGAGCTAAAAGCCGCTCCCGGGCCTCTTTCGGCAGAAGCTGCGCTAAGGAGAGCACTGTGAGCGGCACAATCGTCTTTGCGCGAAGTATCCGCTTCTTCGCCTCCGGGAGCCGGAGAGAGCGGCAGCTTCGGGAAGGTGAAGAAGGAAGCTGTACAACACTGGGATTGTGTGCGCAGCTTGCCAACTGATAGAAAACAGTACCTTTGCACTCTCCTGACTTTTCCAATCACATGAACATTCGATTGGAAGCTGTTTTGGACAACTTTTCTTCCTGCCAAACACTTGGCAGACCTCCGTGCAACGTCTAGAACACAATGGGAGTTGTTTTCTGTGCTGGCACAGTTTTTCCTAGCCAGACATAGTGGAAAAGCTTTCTGCTAAGATGTAGACTACAAAAGACACTAAACACGAAAGTACGATGCTCTCCGGAGCTAAAAGCTGCTCCCGGGCGTCATTCGGCAGAAGCCGCGCTAAGGAGCGCACTGTGACCGGCACAATCGTCTTTGCGCGAAGTAGCCGCTTCTTCGCCTCCGGGAGCCGGAGAGAGCGGCAGCTTCGGGAAGGTGAAGAAGGAAGCTGTACAACCCTGGGATTGTGTGTGCAGCTTGCCAACTGATAGAAAACAGTACCTTTGCGTTCTCCTGACTTTTCCAATCACATGAACATTCGATTGGAAGCTGTTTTGGACAACTTTCCTTTCTTCCTGCCAAACACTTGGCAGACCTCCGTGCAGTGTCTAGAACACAATGGGAGTTGTTTTCTGTGCTGGCACAGTTTTTCCTAGCAGACATAGTGGAAAAGCTTTCTTCTAAGATGTAGACTACAAAAGAAACTAAACACGAGAGTACGATGCTCTCCGGAGCTAAAAGCCGCTCCCCGGCGTCTTTCGGCAGAAGCCGCGCTAAGGAGGGCACTGTGACCAGCACAATCGTCTTTGCGCGAATTAGCCGCTTCTTCGCCTCCAGGAGCCGGAGAGAGCGGCAGATTTGGGAAGGTGCAGAAGGAAGCTGTACAACACTGGGATTGTGTGCGCAGCTTGCCAACTGATAGAAAACAGTACCTTTGCTCTCTCCTGACTTTTCCAATCACATGGACATTCGATTGGAAACTGTTTTTGACAACTTTTCTTTTCTTCCTGCCAAACACTTGGCAGACTTCCGTGCAATGTCTGCAACACACTAGGAGTCGTTTACCGTGCTGGCACAGTTTTTCCCAGCCAGAAATTGTGGAAAAGCTTTCTGCTAAGATGTAGACTACAAACGAGGCTAAACCGGAAAGTACGATGCTCTCCGGAGCTAAAAGCCGCTCCCGGGCGTCTTTCGGCAGAAGCCGCGCTAAGGAGAGCACTGTGACCAGCACAATCGTCTTTGCGCGAAGTAGCCGTTTCTTCGCCTCCGGGAGCCGGAGAGAGCGGCAGCTTCGGGAAGGTGAAGAAGGAAGCTGTACAACACTGGGATTGTGTGCGCAGCTTGCCAACTGATAGAAAACAGTACCTTTGCACTCTCCTGTATTTTCCAATAATATGAACATTCGATTGGAAGCTGTTTTGGACAACTTTGCTTTAATTCCTGCCAAACAGTTGTCAGACCTGCGTGCAACGTCTAGAACACGATGGGAGGTATTTTCTGTGCTGGCACAGCTTTTCCTAGCCAGACATAGTGGAAAAGCTTTCTGGTAAGATGTCGACTACAAAAGACACTAAACACGAAAGTACGATGCTCTCCGGAGCTGAAAGCCGCTCCCAGGCGTCTTTCTGCAGAAGCCGCGCTAAGGAGCGCACTGTGACCGGCACAATCGTCTTTGCGCGAAGTAGCCGCTTCTTCGCCTCCGGGAGCCGGAGAGAGCGGCAGCTTCGGGAAGGTGAAGAAGCAAGCTGTACAACACTGGGATTGTGTGCGCAGCTTGCCAACTGATAGAAAACAGTACCTTTGCGCTCTCCTTACTTTTCCAATCACAGGAACATTCGATTGGAAGCTGTTTTGGACAACTTTTCTTTTCTTCCTGCCAAACACTTGGCAGACGTCCGTGCAGCGTCTGGAACACAATGGGAGTTGTTTTCTGTGCTGGCACAGTTTTTCCCAGCCAGACATTGTGGAAAAGCTTTCTGCTAAGATGTAGACGAAAAGAGATGCTAAACAGGAAAGTAGGATGCTCTCCGGAGCTAAAAGCCGCTCCCGGGCGTCTTTCGGTAGAAGCCGCGCTAAGGAGAGCACTGTGACCGGCACAATCGTCTTTGCGCGAAGTAGCCGCTTCTTCGCCTCCGGGAGCCGGAGAGAGCGGCAGCTTCGGGAAAGTGAAGAAGGAAGCTGTACAACACTGGGATTGTGTGCGCAGCTTGCCAAATGTTAGAAAACAGTACCTTTGCACTCTCCTGACTTTTCCAATCACATGAACATTCGATTGGAAGCTGTTTTGGACAACATTGCTTTAATTCCTGCCAAACACTTGGCAGACCTCTGTGCAACGTCTAGAACACAATGGGAGTTGTTTTCTGTGCTGGCACAGCTTTTCCTAGCCAGACATAGTGGAAAAGCTTTCTGCTAAGATGTAGACTACAAAAGACGCTAAACACGAAAGTACGATGCTCTCTGGAGCTAAAAGCCGCTCCCGGGCGTCTTTCGGCAGAAGCTGCGCTAAGGAGAGCACTGTGAGCGGCACAATCGTCTTTGCGCGAAGTAGCCGCTTCTTCGCCTCCGGGAGCCGGAGAGAGCGGCAGCTTCGGGAAGGTGAAGAAGGAAGCTGTACAACACTGGGATTGTGTGCGCAGCTTGCCAACTGATAGAAAACAGTACCTTTGCACTCTCCTGACTTTTCCAATCACATGAACATTCGATTGGAAGCTGTTTTGGACAACTTTTCTTTTCTTCCTGCCAAACCCTTGGCAGACCTCCGTGCAACGTCTAGAACACAATGGGAGTTGTTTTCTGTGCTGGCACAGCTTTTCCTAGCCAGACATAGTGGAAAAGCTTTCTGCTCCGATGTAGACTACAAAAGACCCTAAACCGGAAAGTACGATGTTCTCCGGAGCTAAAAGCTGCTCCCGGGCGTCTTTCAGCAGAAGCCGCGCTAAGGCGAGCACTGTGACCGGCACAATCGTCTTTGCGCGAAGTAGCCGCTTCTTCGCCTCCGGGAGCCGGAGAGAGCGGCAGCTTCGGGAAGGTGAAGAAGGAAGCTGTACAACAGTGGGATTGTGTGCGCAGCTTGCCAACTGATAGAAAACAGTACCTTTGAACTCTGCTGACATTTCCAATCACATGAACATTCGATTGGAAGCTGTTTTGGACAACTTTTCTTCCTGCCAAACACTTGGCAGACCTCCGTGCAACGTCTAGAACACGATGGGAGTTGTTTTCTGTGCTGGCACAGCTTTTCCTAGCCAGACATAGTGGAAAAGCTTTCTGCTAAGATTTAGACTACAAAAGACGCTAAAGAGGAATGTACGATGCTCTCCGGGGCTAAAAGCCGCTCACGGGCGTCTTTCGGCAGAAGGCGCGCTAAGGAGAGCACTGTGACCAGCACAATCGTCTTTGCGCGAAGTAGCCGCTTCTTCGCCTCCGGGAGCCGGAGAGAGCGGCAGCTTCGGGAAGGTGAAGAAGGAAGCTGTACAACACTGGGATTGTGTGCGCAGCTTGCCAACTGATAGAAAACAGTACCTTTGCACTCTCCTGACTTTTCCAATCACATGAACATTCGATTGGAAGCTGTTTTGGACCAGTTTTCTTCCTGCCAAACACTTGGCAGACCTCCGTGCAACGTCTAGAACACGATGGGATTTGTTTTCTGTGCTGGCACAGTTTTTCCCAGCCAGACATTGTGGAAAAGCTTTCTGCTAAGATGTAGACTACAAAAGACGCTAAACACGAAAGTACGATGCTTTCTGGAGCTAAAAGCCGCTCCCGGGCGTCTTTCGGCAGAAGCCGCGCTAAGGAGAGCACTGTGACCCGCACAATCGTCTTTGCGCGAAGTAGCCGCTTCTTCGCCGCCGGGAGCCAGAGACAGCAGCAGCTTCGGGAAGGTGAAGAAGGAAGCTGTACAACACTGGGATTGTGTTTGCAGCTTGCCAACTGATAGAAAACAGTACCTTTGCTCTCTCCTGACTTTTCCAATCACATGGACATTCGATTGGAAGCTGTTTTTGACAACTTTTCTTTTCTTCCTGCCAAACACTTGGCAGACTTCCGTGCAATGTCTAGACCACAATGGGAGTTGTTTTCTGTGCTGGCACAGCTTTTCCTAGCCAGACATAGTGGAAAATCTTTCTGCTAAGATGTAGACTACAAAAGACGCTAAACACGAAAGTACGATGCTCTCCGGAGCTAAAAGCCGCTCCCGGGCGTCTTTCGGCAGAAGCCGCGCTAAGGAGAGGACTGTGACCGGCACAATCGTCTTTGCGCGAAGTAGCCGCTTCTTCGCCTCCGGGAGCCGGAGAGAGCGGCAGCTTCGGGAAGGTGAAGAAGGAAGCTGTACAACAGTGGGATTGTGTGCGCAGCTTGCCAACTGATAGAAAACAGTACCTTTGAACTCTGCTGACATTTCCAATCACATGAACATTCGATTGGAAGCTGTTTTGGACAACTTTTCTTCCTGCCAAACACTTGGCAGACCTCCGTGCAACGTCTAGAACACGATGGGAGTTGTTTTCTGTGCTGGCACAGCTTTTCCTAGCCAGACATAGTGGAAAAGCTTTCTGCTAAGATTTAGACTACAAAAGACGCTAAAGAGGAATGTACGATGCTCTCCGGGGCTAAAAGCCGCTCACGGGCGTCTTTCGGCAGAAGCCGCGCTAAGGAGAGCACTGTGACCGGCACAATCGTCTTTGCGCGAAGTAGCCGCTTCTTCGCCTCCGGGAGCCGGAGAGAGCGGCAGCTTCGGGAAGGTGAATAAGCAAGGTGTACAACACTGGGATTGTGTGCGCAGCTTGCCAAATGTTAGAAAACAGTACCTTTGCACTCTCCTGACTTTTCCAATCACATGGACATTCGATTGGAAGCTGTTTTGGACAACTTTGCTTTAATTCCTGCCAAACACTTGGCAGACCTCTGTGCAACGTCTAGAACACAATGGGAGTTGTTTTCTGTGCTGGCACAGCTTTTCCTAGCCAGACATAGTGGAAAAGCTTTCTGCTAAGATGTAGACTACAAAAGACGCTAAACACGAAAGTACGATGCTCTCTGGAGCTAAAAGCCGCTCCCGGGCGTCTTTCGGCAGAAGCTGCGCTAAGGAGAGCACTGTGAGCGGCACAATCGTCTTTGCGCGAAGTAGCCGCTTCTTCGCCTCCGGGAGCCGGAGAGAGCAGCAGCTTCGGGAAGGTGAAGAAGGAAGCTGTACAACACTGGGATTGTGTGCGCAGCTTGCCAACTGATAGAAAACAGTACCTTTGCACTCTCCTGACTTTTCCAATCACATGAACATTCGATTGGAAGCTGTTTTGGACAACTTTTCTTCCTGCCAAACAGTTGTCAGACCTGCGTGCAACGTCTAGAACACGATGGGAGTTGTTTTCTGTGCTGGCACAGCTTTTCCTAGCCAGACATAGTGGAAAAGCTTTCTGCTAAGATTTAGACTTCAAAAGACGCTAAAGAGGAATGTACGATGCTCTCCGGGGCTAAAAGCCGCTCACGGGCGTCTTTCGGCAGAAGCCGCGCTAAGGAGAGCACTGTGACCGGCACAATCGTCTTTGCGCGAAGTAGCCGCTTCTTCGCCTCCGGGAGCCGGAGACAACAGCAGCAGCTTCGGGAAGGTGAAGAAGGAAGCTGTACAACACTGGGATTGTGTTCGCAGCTTGCCAACTGATAGAAAACAGTACCTTTGCACTCTCCTGACTTTTCCAATCACATTGACATTCGACTGGAAGCTGTTTTGGACAACTTTTCTTTTCTTTCTCGCCAAACACTTGGCAGACCTCCGTGCAACGTCTAGAACACAATGGGAGTTGTTTTCTGTGCTGGCACAGCTTTTCCTAGCCAGACATAGTGGAAAAGCTTTCTGCTCAGGTGTAGACTACAAAAGACCCTAAACCGGAAAGTACGATGTTCTCCGGAGCTAAAAGCTGCTCCCGGGCGTCTTTCAGCAGAAGCCGCGCTAAGCCGAGCACTGTGACCGGCACAATCGTCTTTGCGCGAAGTAGCCGCTTCTTCGCCTCCGGGAGCCGGAGAGAGCGGCAGCTTCGGGAAGGTGAAGAAGGAAGCTGTACAACACTGGGATTGTGTGCGCAGCTTGCCAACTGATAGAAAACAGTACCTTTGCGCTCTCCTGACTTTTCCAATCACATGAACATTCGATTGGAAGCTGTTTTGGACAACTTTTCTTTTCTTCCTGCCAAACACTTGGCAGACCTCCGTGCAGCGTCTAGAACACAATGGGAGTCGTTTTCTGTGCTGGCACAGTTTTTCCTAGCCAGACATAGTGGAAAAGCTTTCTTCTAAGATGTAGACTACAAAAGACACTAAACACGAAAGTACGATGCTCTCTGGAGCTAAAAGCTGCTCCCGGGCGTCATTCGGCAGAAGCCGCGCTAAGGAGAGGACTGTGACCGGCACAATTGTCTTTGCGCGAAGTAGCCGCTTCTTCGCCTGCAACAGCCGGAGAGAGCGGCAGCTTCGGGAAGGTGAAGAAGGAATCTGTACAACACTGGGATTGTGTGCGCAGCTTGCCAACTGATAGAAAACAGTACCTTTGCACTCTCCTGACTTTTCCAATCACATGAACATTCGATTGGAAGCTGTTTTGGACAACTTTGCTTTAATTCCTGCCAAACACTTGGCAGACCTCTGTGCAACGTCTAGAACACAATGGGAGTTGTTTTCTGTGCTGGCACAGCTTTTCCTAGCCAGACATAGTGGAAAAGCTTTCTGCTAAGATGTAGACTACAAAAGACGCTAAACACGAAAGTACGATGCTCTCTGGAGCTAAAAGCCGCTCCCGGGCGTCTTTCGGCAGAAGCTGCGCTAAGGAGAGCACTGTGAGCGGCACAATCGTCTTTGCGCGAAGTAGCCGCTTCTTCGCCTCCGGGAGCCGGAGAGAGCAGCAGCTTCGGGAAGGTGAAGAAGGAAGCTGTACAACACTGGGATTGTGTGCGCAGCTTGCCAACTGATAGAAAACAGTACCTTTGCACTCTCCTGACTTTTCCAATCACATGAACATTCGATTGGAAGCTGTTTTGGACAACTTTTCTTCCTGCCAAACAGTTGTCAGACCTGCGTGCAACGTCTAGAACACGATGGGAGTTGTTTTCTGTGCTGGCACAGCTTTTCCTAGCCAGACATAGTGGAAAAGCTTTCTGCTAAGATTTAGACTTCAAAAGACGCTAAAGAGGAATGTACGATGCTCTCCGGGGCTAAAAGCCGCTCACGGGCGTCTTTCGGCAGAAGCCGCGCTAAGGAGAGCACTGTGACCGGCACAATCGTCTTTGCGCGAAGTAGCCGCTTCTTCGCCTCCGGGAGCCGGAGACAACAGCAGCAGCTTCGGGAAGGTGAAGAAGGAAGCTGTACAACACTGGGATTGTGTTCGCAGCTTGCCAACTGATAGAAAACAGTACCTTTGCACTCTCCTGACTTTTCCAATCACATTGACATTCGACTGGAAGCTGTTTTGGACAACTTTTCTTTTCTTTCTCGCCAAACACTTGGCAGACCTCCGTGCAACGTCTAGAACACAATGGGAGTTGTTTTCTGTGCTGGCACAGCTTTTCCTAGCCAGACATAGTGGAAAAGCTTTCTGCTCAGGTGTAGACTACAAAAGACCCTAAACCGGAAAGTACGATGTTCTCCGGAGCTAAAAGCAGCTCCCGGGCGTCTTTCAGCAGAAGCCGCGCTAAGCCGAGCACTGTGACCGGCACAATCGTCTTTGCGCGAAGTAGCCGCTTCTTCGCCTCCGGGAGCCGGAGAGAGCGGCAGCTTCGGGAAGGTGAAGAAGGAAGCTGTACAACACTGGGATTGTGTGCGCAGCTTGCCAACTGATAGAAAACAGTACCTTTGCGCTCTCCTGACTTTTCCAATCACATGAACATTCGATTGGAAGCTGTTTTGGACAACTTTTCTTTTCTTCCTGCCAAACACTTGGCAGACCTCCGTGCAGCGTCTAGAACACAATGGGAGTCGTTTTCTGTGCTGGCACAGTTTTTCCTAGCCAGACATAGTGGAAAAGCTTTCTTCTAAGATGTAGACTACAAAAGACACTAAACACGAAAGTACGATGCTCTCTGGAGCTAAAAGCTGCTCCCGGGCGTCATTCGGCAGAAGCCGCGCTAAGGAGAGGACTGTGACCGGCACAATTGTCTTTGCGCGAAGTAGCCGCTTCTTCGCCTGCAACAGCCGGAGAGAGCGGCAGCTTCGGGAAGGTGAAGAAGGAATCTGTACAACACTGGGATTGTGTGCGCAGCTTGCCAACTGATAGAAAACAGTACCTTTGCGCTCTCCTGACTTTTCCAATCACATGAACATTCGATTGGAAGCTGCTTTGGACAACTTTTCTTTTCTTCCTGCCAAACACTTGGCAGACCTCCGTGCAGCGTCTAGAACACAATGGGAGTTGTTTTCTGTGCTGGCACAGTTTTTCCCAGCCAGACATTGTGGAAAAGCTTTCTGCAAAGATGTAGACTACAAAAGACGCTAAACAGGAAAGTACGATGCTCTCCGGAGCTAAAAGCCGCTCCCGGGCGTCATTCGGCAGAGGCCGCGCAAAGGAGAGCACTGTGACCGGCACAATCGTCTTTGCGCGAAGTAGCCGTTTCTTCGCCTCCGGGAGCCGTAGAGAGCGGCAGCTTCGGGAAGGTGAAGAAGGAAGCTGTACAACACTCGGATTGTGTGCGCAGCTTGCCAACTGATAGAAAACAGTACCTTTGCACTCTCCTGACTTTTCCAATCACATGAACATTCTATTGGAAGCTGCTTTGGACAACTTTTCTTTTCTTCCTGCCAAACACTTGGCAGACCTCCGTGCAACGTCTAGAACACGATGGGAGTTGTTTTCTGTGCTGGCACAGCTTTTCCTAGCCAGACATAGTGGAAAAGCTTTCTGCTAAGATTTAGACTACAAAAGACGCTAAAGAGGAATGTACGATGCTCTCCGGGGCTAAAAGCCGCTCACGGGCGTCTTTCGGCAGAAGCCGCGCTAAGGAGAGCACTGTGACCGGCACAATCGTCTTTGCGCGAAGTAGCCGCTTCTTCGCCTCCGGGAGCCGGAGAGAGCGGCAGCTTCGGGAAGGTGAATAAGCAAGGTGTACAACACTGGGATTGTGTGCGCAGCTTGCCAACTGATAGAAAACAGTACCTTTGCTCTCTCCTGACTTTTCCAATCACATGGACATTCGATTGGAAGCTGCTTTGGACAACTTTTCTTTTCTTCCTGCCAAACACTTGGCAGACCTCCGTGCAATGTCTGCAACACACCAGGAGTCGTTTACCGTGCTGGCACAGTTTTTCCCAGCCAGAAATTGTGGAAAAGCCTTCTGCTAAGATGTAGACTACAAAAGAGGCTAAACCGGAAAGTACTATGCTCTCCGGAGCTAAAAGCCGCTCCCGGGCGTCTTTCGGCAGAAGCCACGCTAAGGAGAGCACTGTGACCAGCACAATCGTCTTTGCGCGAAGTAGCCGTTTCTTCGCCTCCGGGAGCCGGAGAGAGCGGCAGCTTCGGGAAGGTGAAGAAGGAAGCTGTACAACACTGGGATTGTGTGCGCAGCTTGCCAACTGATAGAAAACAGTACCTTTGCACTCTCTTGTATTTTCCAATGATATGAACATTCGATTGGAAGCTGTTTTGGACAACTTTGCTTTAATTCCTGCCAAACAGTTGTCAGACCTGCGTGCAACGTCTAGAACACGATGGGAGGTGTTTTCTGTGCTGGCACAGCTTTTCCTAGCCAGACATAGTGGAAAAGCTTTCTGGTAAGATGTCGACTACAAAAGACACTAAACACGAAAGTACGATGCTCTCCGGAGCTGAAAGCCGCTCCCAGGCGTCTTTCTGCAAAAGCCGCGCTAAGGCGAGCACTGTGACCGGCACAATCGTCTTTGCGTGAAGTAGCCGCTTCTTCGCCTTCGGGAGCCGGAGAGAGCGGCAGCTTCGGGAAGGTGAAGAAGGAAGCTGTACAACAGTGGGATTGTGTGCGCAGCTTGCCAACTGATAGAAAACAGTACCTTTGAACTCTACTGACATTTCCAATCACATGAACATTCGATTGGAAGCTGTTTTGGACAACTTTTCTTCCTGCCAAACACTTGGCAGACCTCCGTGCAACGTCTAGAACACGATGGGAGTTTTTTTCTGTGCTGGCACAGCTTTTCCTAGCCAGACATAGTGGAAAAGCTTTCTGCTAAGATTTAGACTACAAAAGACGCTAAAGAGGAATGTACGATGCTCTCCGGTGCTTAAAGCCGCTCACGGGCGTCTTTCGGCAGAAGCCGCGCTAAGGAGAGCACTGTGACCGGCACAATCGTCTTTGCGCGAAGTAGCCGCTTCTTCGCCTCCGGGAGCCGGAGAGAGCGGCAGCTTCGGGAAGGTGAAGAAGCAAGGTGTACAACACTGGGATTGTGTGCGCAGCTTGCCAAATGTTAGAAAACAGTACCTTTGCACTCTCCTGACTTTTCCAATCACATGAACATTCGATTGGAAGCTGTTTTGGACAACTTTGCTTTAATTCCTGCCAAACACTTGGCAGACCTCTGTGCAACGTCTAGAACACAATGGGAGTTGTTTTCTGTGCTGGCACAGCTTTTCCTAGCCAGACATAGTGGAAAAGCTTTCTGCTAAGATGTAGACTAGAAAAGACGCTAAACACGAAAGTACGATGCTCTCCGGAGCTAAAAGCTGCTCCCGGGCGTCATTCGGCAGAAGCCGCGCTAAGGAGCGCACTGTGACCGGCACAATCGTCTTTGTGCGAATTAGCCGCTTCTTCGCCTCCAGGAGCCGGAGAGAGCGGCAGATTTGGGAAGGTGCAGAAGGAAGCTGTACAACACTGGGATTGTGTGCGCAGCTTGCCAACTGATAGAAAACAGTACCTTTGCTCTCTCCTGACTTTTCCAATCACATGGACATTCGATTGGAAACTGTTTTTGACAACTTTTCTTTTCTTCCTGCCAAACACTTGGCAGACTTCCGTGCAATGTCTAGACCACAATGGGAGTTGTTTTCTGTGCTGGCACAGCTTTTCCTAGCCAGACATAGTGGAAAAGCTTTCTGCTAAGATGTAGACTACAAAAGACGCTAAACACGAAAGTACGATGCTCTCCGGAGCTAAAAGCCGCTCCCGGGCGTCTTTCGGCAGAAGCCGCGCTAAGGAGAGCACTGTGACCAGCACAATCGTCTTTGCGCGAAGTAGCCGCTTCTTCGCCTCCGGGAGCCGTAGAGAGCGGCAGCTTCAGGAAGGTGAAGAAGGAAGCTGTACAACACTGGGATTGTGTGCGCAGCTTGCCAACTGATAGAAAACAGTACCTTTGCTCTCTCCTGACTTTTCCAATCACATGGACATTCGATTGGAAACTGTTTTTGACAACTTTTCTTTTCTTCCTGCCAAACAGTTGTCAGACCTGCGTGCAACGTCTAGAACGCGATGGGAGGTATTTTCTGTGCTGGCACAGCTTTTCCTAGCCAGACATAGTGGAAAAGCTTTCTGGTAAGATGTCGACTACAAAAGACACTAAACACGAAAGTACGATGCTCTCCGGAGCTGAAAGCCGCTCCCAGGCGTCTTTCTGCAGAAGCCGCGCTAAGGAGCGCACTGTGACCGGCACAATCGTCTTTGCGCGAAGTAGCCGCTTCTTCGCCTCCGGGAGCCGGAGAGAGCAGCAGCTTCGGGAAGGTGAAGAAGCAAGCTGTACAACACTGGGATTGTGTGCGCAGCTTGCCAACTGATAGAAAACAGTACCTTTGCGCTCTCCTTACTTTTCCAATCACAGGAACATTCGATTGGAAGCTGTTTTGGACAACTTTTCTTTTCTTCCTGCCAAACACTTGGCAGACGTCCGTGCAGCGTCTAGAACACAATGGGAGTTGTTTTCTGTGCTGGCACAGTTTTTCCCAGCCAGACATTGTGGAAAAGCTTTCTGCTAAGATGTAGACGAAAAGAGATGCTAAACAGGAAAGTAGGATGCTCTCCGGAGCTAAAAGCCGCTCCCGGGCGTCTTTCGGTAGAAGCCGCGCTAAGGAGAGCACTGTGACCGGCACAATCGTCTTTGCGCGAAGTAGCCGCTTCTTCGCCTCCGGGAGCCGGAGAGAGCGGCAGCTTCGGGAAAGTGAAGAAGGAAGCTGTACAACACTGGGATTGTGTGCGCAGCTTGCCAAATGTTAGAAAACAGTACCTTTGCACTCTCCTGACTTTTCCAATCACATGAACATTCGATTGGAAGCTGTTTTGGACAACATTGCTTTAATTCCTGCCAAACACTTGGCAGACCTCTGTGCAACGTCTAGAACACAATGGGAGTTGTTTTCTGTGCTGGCACAGCTTTTCCTAGCCAGACATAGTGGAAAAGCTTTCTGCTAAGATGTAGACTACAAAAGACGCTAAACACGAAAGTACGATGCTCTCTGGAGCTAAAAGCCGCTCCCGGGCGTCTTTCGGCAGAAGCTGCGCTAAGGAGAGCACTGTGAGCGGCACAATCGTCTTTGCGCGAAGTAGCCGCTTCTTCGCCTCCGGGAGCCGGAGAGAGCGGCAGCTTCGGGAAGGTGAAGAAGGAAGCTGTACAACACTGGGATTGTGTGCGCAGCTTGCCAACTGATAGAAAACAGTACCTTTGCACTCTCCTGACTTTTCCAATCACATGAACATTCGATTGGAAGCTGTTTTGGACAACTTTTCTTTTCTTCCTGCCAAACCCTTGGCAGACCTCCGTGCAACGTCTAGAACACAATGGGAGTTGTTTTCTGTGCTGGCACAGCTTTTCCTAGCCAGACATAGTGGAAAAGCTTTCTGCTCCGATGTAGACTACAAAAGACCCTAAACCGGAAAGTACGATGTTCTCCGGAGCTAAAAGCTGCTCCCGGGCGTCTTTCAGCAGAAGCCGCGCTAAGGCGAGCCCTGTGACCGGCACAATCGTCTTTGCGCGAAGTAGCCGCTTCTTCGCCTCCGGGAGCCGGAGAGAGCGGCAGCTTCGGGAAGGTGAAGAAGGAAGCTGTACAACACTGGGATTGTGTGCGCAGCTTGCCAACTGATAGAAAACAGTACCTTTGAACTCTGCTGACATTTCCAATCACATGAACATTCGATTGGAAGCTGTTTTGGACAACTTTTCTTCCTGCCAAACACTTGGCAGACCTCCGTGCAACGTCTAGAACACGATGGGATTTGTTTTCTGTGCTGGCACAGTTTTTCCCAGCCAGACATTGTGGAAAAGCTTTCTGCTAAGATGTAGACTACAAAAGACGCTAAACACGAAAGTACGATGCTTTCTGGAGCTAAAAGCCGCTCCCGGGCGTCTTTCGGCAGAAGCCGCGCTAAGGAGAGCACTGTGACCCGCACAATCGTCTTTGCGCGAAGTAGCCGCTTCTTCGCCGCCGGGAGCCAGAGACAGCAGAAGCTTCGGGAAGGTGAAGAAGGAAGCTGTACAACACTGGGATTGTGTTTGCAGCTTGCCAAATGTTAGAAAACAGTACCTTTGCACTCTCCTGACTTTTCCAATCACATGAACATTCGATTGGAAGCTGTTTTGGACAACTTTGCTTTAATTCCTGCCAAACACTTGGCAGACCTCTGTGCAACGTCTAGAACACAATGGGAGTTGTTTTCTGTGCTGGCACAGCTTTTCCTAGCCAGACATAGTGGAAAAGCTTTCTGCTAAGATGTAGACTACAAAAGACGCTAAACACGAAAGTACGATGCTCTCTGGAGCTAAAAGCCGCTCCCGGGCGTCTTTCGGCAGAAGCTGCGCTAAGGAGAGCACTGTGAGCGGCACAATCGTCTTTGCGCGAAGTAGCCGCTTCTTCGCCTCCGGGAGCCGGAGAGAGCAGCAGCTTCGGGAAGGTGAAGAAGGAAGCTGTACAACACTGGGATTGTGTGCGCAGCTTGCCAACTGATAGAAAACAGTACCTTTGCACTCTCCTGACTTTTCCAATCACATGAACATTCGATTGGAAGCTGTTTTGGACAACTTTTCTTCCTGCCAAACAGTTGTCAGACCTGCGTGCAACGTCTAG
This sequence comes from Melospiza melodia melodia, assembly GCF_035770615.1. Lineage (NCBI taxonomy): Eukaryota > Metazoa > Chordata > Aves > Passeriformes > Passerellidae > Melospiza > Melospiza melodia. Next base: position 5,389,153 of record NW_026948505.1, read on the forward strand.
AACACGATGGGAGTTGTTTTCTGTGCTGGCACAGCTTTTCCTAGCCAGACATAGTGGAAAAGCTTTCTGCTAAGATTTAGACTTCAAAAGACGCTAAAGAGGAATGTACGATGCTCTCCGGGGCTAAAAGCCGCTCACGGGCGTCTTTCGGCAGAAGCCGCGCTAAGGAGAGCACTGTGACCGGCACAATCGTCTTTGCGCGAAGTAGCCGCTTCTTCGCCTCCGGGAGCCGGAGACAACAGCAGCAGCTTCGGGAAGGTGAAGAAGGAAGCTGTACAACACTGGGATTGTGTTCGCAGCTTGCCAACTGATAGAAAACAGTACCTTTGCACTCTCCTGACTTTTCCAATCACATTGACATTCGACTGGAAGCTGTTTTGGACAACTTTTCTTTTCTTTCTTGCCAAACACTTGGCAGACCTCCGTGCAACGTCTAGAACACAATGGGAGTTGTTTTCTGTGCTGGCACAGCTTTTCCTAGCCAGACATAGTGGAAAAGCTTTCTGCTCAGGTGTAGACTACAAAAGACCCTAAACCGGAAAGTACGATGTTCTCCGGAGCTAAAAGCTGCTCCCGGGCGTCATTCGGCAGAAGCCGCGCTAAGGAGCGCACTGTGACCGGCACAATCGTCTTTGCGCGAAGTTGCCGCTTCTTCGCCTCCGGGAGCCGGAGAGAGCGGCAGCTTCGGGAAGGTGAAGAAGGAAGCTGTACAACACTGGGATTGTGTGTGCAGCTTGCCAACTGATAGAAAACAGTACCTTTGCGTTCTCCTGACTTTTCCAATCACATGAACATTCGATTGGAAGCTGTTTTGGACAACTTTTCTTTTCTTCCTGCCAAACACTTGGCAGACCTCCGTGCAGTGTCTAGAACACAATGGGAGTTGTTTTCTGTGCTGGCACAGTTTTTCCTAGCAGACATAGTGGAAAAGCTTTCTTCTAAGATGTAGACTACAAAAGAAACTAAACACGAGAGTACGATGCTCTCCGGAGCTAAAAGCCGCTCCCCGGCGTCTTTCGGCAGAAGCCGCGCTAAGGAGGGCACTGTGACCAGCACAATCGTCTTTGCGCGAATTAGCCGCTTCTTCGCCTCCAGGAGCCGGAGAGAGCGGCAGATTTGGGAAGGTGCAGAAGGAAGCTGTACAACACTGGGATTGTGTGCGCAGCTTGCCAACTGATAGAAAACAGTACCTTTGCTCTCTCCTGACTTTTCCAATCACATGGACATTCGATTGGAAACTGTTTTTGACAACTTTTCTTTTCTTCCTGCCAAACACTTGGCAGACTTCCGTGCAATGTCTGCAACACACTAGGAGTCGTTTACCGTGCTGGCACAGTTTTTCCCAGCCAGAAATTGTGGAAAAGCTTTCTGCTAAGATGTAGACTACAAACGAGGCTAAACCGGAAAGTACGATGCTCTCCGGAGCTAAAAGCCGCTCCCGGGCGTCTTTCGGCAGAAGCCGCGCTAAGGAGAGCACTGTGACCAGCACAATCGTCTTTGCGCGAAGTAGCCGTTTCTTCGCCTCCGGGAGCCGGAGAGAGCGGCAGCTTCGGGAAGGTGAAGAAGGAAGCTGTACAACACTGGGATTGTGTGCGCAGCTTGCCAACTGATAGAAAACAGTACCTTTGCACTCTCCTGTATTTTCCATGATATGAACATTCGATTGGAAGCTGTTTTGGACAACTTTGCTTTAATTCCTGCCAAACAGTTGTCAGACCTGCGTGCAACGTCTAGAAAACGATGGGAGGTATTTTCTGTGCTGGCACAGCTTTTCCTAGCCAGACATAGTGGAAAAGCTTTCTGGTAAGATGTCGACTACAAAAGACACTAAACACGAAAGTACGATGCTCTCCGGAGCTGAAAGCCGCTCCCAGGCGTCTTTCTGCAGAAGCCGCGCTAAGGAGCGCACTGTGACCGGCACAATCGTCTTTGCGCGAAGTAGCCGCTTCTTCGCCTCCGGGAGCCGGAGAGAGCGGCAGCTTCGGGAAGGTGAAGAAGCAAGCTGTACAACACTGGGATTGTGTGCGCAGCTTGCCAACTGATAGAAAACAGTACCTTTGTGCTCTCCTTACTTTTCCAATCACAGGAACATTCGATTGGAAGCTGTTTTGGACAACTTTTCTTTTCTTCCTGCCAAACACTTGGCAGACGTCCGTGCAGCGTCTGGAACACAATGGGAGTTGTTTTCTGTGCTGGCACAGTTTTTCCCAGCCAGACATTGTGGAAAAGCTTTCTGCTAAGATGTAGACGAAAAGAGATGCTAAACAGGAAAGTAGGATGCTCTCCGGAGCTAAAAGCCGCTCCCGGGCGTCTTTCGGTAGAAGCCGCGCTAAGGAGAGCACTGTGACCGGCACAATCGTCTTTGCGCGAAGTAGCCGCTTCTTCGCCTCCGGGAGCCGGAGGGAACGGCAGCTTCGGGAAAGTGAAGAAGGAAGCTGTACAACACTGGGATTGTGTGCGCAGCTTGCCAAATGTTAGAAAACAGTACCTTTGCACTCTCCTGACTTTTCCAATCACATGAACATTCGATTGGAAGCTGTTTTGGACAACATTGCTTTAATTCCTGCCAAACACTTGGCAGACCTCTGTGCAACGTCTAGAACACAATGGGAGTTGTTTTCTGTGCTGGCACAGCTTTTCCTAGCCAGACATAGTGGAAAAGCTTTCTGCTAAGATGTAGACTACAAAAGACGCTAAACACGAAAGTACGATGCTCTCTGGAGCTAAAAGCCGCTCCCGGGCGTCTTTCGGCAGAAGCTGCGCTAAGGAGAGCACTGTGAGCGGCACAATCGTCTTTGCGCGAAGTAGCCGCTTCTTCGCCTCCGGGAGCCGGAGAGAGCGGCAGCTTCGGGAAGGTGAAGAAGGAAGCTGTACAACACTGGGATTGTGTGCGCAGCTTGCCAACTGATAGAAAACAGTACCTTTGCACTCTCCTGACTTTTCCAATCACATGAACATTCGATTGGAAGCTGTTTTGGACAACTTTTCTTTTCTTCCTGCCAAACCCTTGGCAGACCTCCGTGCAACGTCTAGAACACAATGGGAGTTGTTTTCTGTGCTGGCACAGCTTTTCCTAGCCAGACATAGTGGAAAAGCTTTCTGCTCCGATGTAGACTACAAAAGACCCTAAACCGGAAAGTACGATGTTCTCCGGAGCTAAAAGCTGCTCCCGGGCGTCTTTCAGCAGAAGCCGCGCTAAGGCGAGCACTGTGACCGGCACAATCGTCTTTGCGCGAAGTAGCCGCTTCTTCGCCTCCGGGAGCCGGAGAGAGCGGCAGCTTCGGGAAGGTGAAGAAGGAAGCTGTACAACAGTGGGATTGTGTGCGCAGCTTGCCAACTGATAGAAAACAGTACCTTTGAACTCTGCTGACATTTCCAATCACATGAACATTCGATTGGAAGCTGTTTTGGACAACTTTTCTTCCTGCCAAACACTTGGCAGACCTCCGTGCAACGTCTAGAACACGATGGGAGTTGTTTTCTGTGCTGGCACAGCTTTTCCTAGCCAGACATAGTGGAAAAGCTTTCTGCTAAGATTTAGACTACAAAAGACGCTAAAGAGGAATGTACGATGCTCTCCGGGGCTAAAAGCCGCTCACGGGCGTCTTTCGGCAGAAGGCGCGCTAAGGAGAGCACTGTGACCAGCACAATCGTCTTTGCGCGAAGTAGCCGCTTCTTCGCCTCCGGGAGCCGGAGAGAGCGGCAGCGTCGGCAAGGTGAAGAAGGAAGCTGTACAACACTGGGATTGTGTGCGCAGCTTGCCAACTGATAGAAAACAGTACCTTTGCACTCTCCTGACTTTTCCAATCACATGAACATTCGATTGGAAGCTGTTTTGGAACAGTTTTCTTCCTGCCAAACACTTGGCAGACCTCCGTGCAACGTCTAGAACACGATGGGATTTGTTTTCTGTGCTGGCACAGTTTTTCCCAGCCAGACATTGTGGAAAAGCTTTCTGCTAAGATGTAGACTACAAAAGACGCTAAACACGAAAGTACGATGCTTTCTGGAGCTAAAAGCCGCTCCCGGGCGTCTTTCGGCAGAAGCCGCGCTAAGGAGAGCACTGTGACCCGCACAATCGTCTTTGCGCGAAGTAGCCGCTTCTTCGCCGCCGGGAGCCAGAGACAGCAGCAGCTTCGGGAAGGTGAAGAAGGAAGCTGTACAACACTGGGATTGTGTTTGCAGCTTGCCAACTGATAGAAAACAGTACCTTTGCTCTCTCCTGACTTTTCCAATCACATGGACATTCGATTGGAAGCTGTTTTTGACAACTTTTCTTTTCTTCCTGCCAAACACTTGGCAGACTTCCGTGCAATGTCTAGACCACAATGGGAGTTGTTTTCTGTGCTGGCACAGCTTTTCCTAGCCAGACATAGTGGAAAAGCTTTCTGCTAAGATGTAGACTACAAAAGACGCTAAACACGAAAGTACGATGCTCTCCGGAGCTAAAAGCCGCTCCCGGGCGTCTTTCGGCAGAAGCCGCGCTAAGGAGAGGACTGTGACCGGCACAATCGTCTTTGCGCGAAGTAGCCGCTTCTTCGCCTCCGGGAGCCGGAGAGAGCGGCAGCTTCGGGAAGGTGAAGAAGGAAGCTGTACAACAGTGGGATTGTGTGCGCAGCTTGCCAACTGATAGAAAACAGTACCTTTGAACTCTGCTGACATTTCCAATCACATGAACATTCGATTGGAAGCTGTTTTGGACAACTTTTCTTCCTGCCAAACACTTGGCAGACCTCCGTGCAACGTCTAGAACACGATGGGAGTTGTTTTCTGTGCTGGCACAGCTTTTCCTAGCCAGACATAGTGGAAAAGCTTTCTGCTAAGATTTAGACTACAAAAGACGCTAAAGAGGAATGTACGATGCTCTCCGGGGCTAAAAGCCGCTCACGGGCGTCTTTCGGCAGAAGCCGCGCTAAGGAGAGCACTGTGACCGGCACAATCGTCTTTGCGCGAAGTAGCCGCTTCTTCGCCTCCGGGAGCCGGAGAGAGCGGCAGCTTCGGGAAGGTGAATAAGCAAGGTGTACAACACTGGGATTGTGTGCGCAGCTTGCCAAATGTTAGAAAACAGTACCTTTGCACTCTCCTGACTTTTCCAATCACATGAACATTCGATTGGAAGCTGTTTTGGACAACTTTGCTTTAATTCCTGCCAAACACTTGGCAGACCTCTGTGCAACGTCTAGAACACAATGGGAGTTGTTTTCTGTGCTGGCACAGCTTTTCCTAGCCAGACATAGTGGAAAAGCTTTCTGCTAAGATGTAGACTACAAAAGACGCTAAACACGAAAGTACGATGCTCTCTGGAGCTAAAAGCCGCTCCCGGGCGTCTTTCGGCAGAAGCTGCGCTAAGGAGAGCACTGTGAGCGGCACAATCGTCTTTGCGCGAAGTAGCCGCTTCTTCGCCTCCGGGAGCCGGAGAGAGCAGCAGCTTCGGGAAGGTGAAGAAGGAAGCTGTACAACACTGGGATTGTGTGCGCAGCTTGCCAACTGATAGAAAACAGTACCTTTGCACTCTCCTGACTTTTCCAATCACATGAACATTCGATTGGAAGCTGTTTTGGACAACTTTTCTTCCTGCCAAACAGTTGTCAGACCTGCGTGCAACGTCTAGAACACGATGGGAGTTGTTTTCTGTGCTGGCACAGCTTTTCCTAGCCAGACATAGTGGAAAAGCTTTCTGCTAAGATTTAGACTTCAAAAGACGCTAAAGAGGAATGTACGATGCTCTCCGGGGCTAAAAGCCGCTCACGGGCGTCTTTCGGCAGAAGCCGCGCTAAGGAGAGCACTGTGACCGGCACAATCGTCTTTGCGCGAAGTAGCCGCTTCTTCGCCTCCGGGAGCCGGAGACAACAGCAGCAGCTTCGGGAAGGTGAAGAAGGAAGCTGTACAACACTGGGATTGTGTTCGCAGCTTGCCAACTGATAGAAAACAGTACCTTTGCACTCTCCTGACTTTTCCAATCACATTGACATTCGACTGGAAGCTGTTTTGGACAACTTTTCTTTTCTTTCTTGCCAAACACTTGGCAGACCTCCGTGCAACGTCTAGAACACAATGGGAGTTGTTTTCTGTGCTGGCACAGCTTTTCCTAGCCAGACATAGTGGAAAAGCTTTCTGCTCAGGTGTAGACTACAAAAGACCCTAAACCGGAAAGTACGATGTTCTCCGGAGCTAAAAGCTGCTCCCGGGCGTCTTTCAGCAGAAGCCGCGCTAAGCCGAGCACTGTGACCGGCACAATCGTCTTTGCGCGAAGTAGCCGCTTCTTCGCCTCCGGGAGCCGGAGAGAGCGGCAGCTTCGGGAAGGTGAAGAAGGAAGCTGTACAACACTGGGATTGTGTGCGCAGCTTGCCAACTGATAGAAAACAGTACCTTTGCGCTCTCCTGACTTTTCCAATCACATGAACATTCGATTGGAAGCTGTTTTGGACAACTTTTCTTTTCTTCCTGCCAAACACTTGGCAGACCTCCGTGCAGCGTCTAGAACACAATGGGAGTTGTTTTCTGTGCTGGCACAGTTTTTCCCAGCCAGACATTGTGGAAAAGCTTTCTGCTAAGATGTAGACTACAAAAGACGCTAAACAGGAAAGTACGATGCTCTCCGGAGCTAAAAGCCGCTCCCGGGCGTCATTCGGCAGAGGCCGCGCTAAGGAGAGCACTGTGACCGGCACAATCGTCTTTGCGCGAAGTAGCCGTTTCTTCGCCTCCGGGAGCCGTAGAGAGCGGCAGCTTCGGGAAGGTGAAGAAGGAAGCTGTACAACACTCGGATTGTGTGCGCAGCTTGCCAACTGATAGAAAACAGTACCTTTGCACTCTCCTGACTTTTCCAATCACATGAACATTCTATTGGAAGCTGCTTTGGACAACTTTTCTTTTCTTCCTGCCAAACACTTGGCAGACTTCCGTGCACTGTCTAGAACGCAATGGGAGTTGTTTTCTGTGCTGGCACAGCTTTTCCTAGCCAGACATAGTGGAAAAGCTTTCTGCTAAGATGTAGACGAAAAGAGACACTAAACAGGAAAGTACGATGCTCTCTGGAGCTAAAAGCCGCTCCCGGGCGTCTTTCGGCAGAAGCCGCGCTAAGGAGAGCACTGTGACCAGCACAATCGTCTTTGCGCGAATTAGCCGCTTCTTCGCCTCCAGGAGCCGGAGAGAGCGGCAGATTTGGGAAGGTGCAGAAGGAAGCTGTACAACACTGGGATTGTGTGCGCAGCTTGCCAACTGATAGAAAACAGTACCTTTGCTCTCTCCTGACTTTTCCAATCACATGGACATTCGATTGGAAACTGTTTTTGACAACTTTTCTTTTCTTCCTGCCAAACACTTGGCAGACTTCCGTGCAATGTCTAGAACACAATGGGAGTTGTTTTCTGTGCTGGCACAGTTTTTCCCAGCCAGAAATTGTGGAAAAGCTTTCTGCTAAGATGTAGACGAAAAGAGACGCTAAACAGGAAAGTACGATGCTCTCCGGAGCTAAAAGCTGCTCCCGGGCGTCATTCGGCAGAAGCCGCGCTAAGGAGCGCACTGTGACCGGCACAATCGTCTTTGCGCGAAGTTGCCGCTTCCTCGCCTGCAACAGCCGGAGAGAGCGGCAACTTCGGGAAGGTGAAGAAGGAAGCTGTACAACACTGGGATTGTGTGCGCAGCTTGCCAACTGATAGAAAACAGTACCTTTGCGCTCTCCTGACTTTTCCAATCACACGAACATTCGATTGGAATCTGTTTTGGACAACTTTCCTTTTCTTCCTGCCAAACAGTTGGCAGACCTCCGTGCAGCATCTAGAACACAATGGGAGTTGTTTTCTGTGCTGGCACAGTTTTTCCTAGCCAGACATAGTGGAAAAGGTTTCTTCTAAGATGTAGACTACAAAAGACACTAAACACGAAAGTACTATGCTCTCCGGAGCTAAAAGCTGCTCCCGGGCGTCATTCGGCAGAAGCCGCGCTAAGGAGCGCACTGTGACCGGCACAATCGTCTTTGCGCGCAGTTGCCGCTTCTTCGCCTGCAACAGCCGGAGAGAGCGGCAGCTTCGGGAAGGTGTGGAAGCAAGCTGTACAACACTGGGATTGTGTGCGCAGCTTGCCAACTGATAGAAAACAGTACCTTTGCGCTCTGCTGACTTTTCCAATCACATGGACATTCGATTGGAAGCTGTTTTGGACAACTTTTCTTTTCTTCCTGCCAAACACTTGGCAGAGTTCCGTGCAATGTCTACAACGCAATGGGAGTTGTTTACTGTGCTGGCACAGCTTTTCCCAGCCAGACATTGTGGAAAAGCTTTCTGCTAAGATGTAGACGAAAAGAGACGCTAAACAGGAAAGTACGATGCTCTCCGGAGCTAAAAGCCGCTCCCGGGCGTCTTTCGGCAGAAGCCGCGCTAAGGAGAGCACTGTGACCGGCACAATCGTCTTTGCGCGAAGTTGCCGCTTCTTCGTCTGCAACAGCCGGAGAGAGCGGCAGCTTCGGGAAGGTGAAGAAGGAAGCTGTACAACACTGGGATTGTGTGCGCAGCTTGCCAACTGATAGAAAACAGTACCTTTGAACTCTGCTGACTTTTCCAATCACATGGACATTCGATTGGAAGCTGCTTTGGACAACTTTTCTTTTCTTCCTGCCAAACACTTGGCAGACCTCCGTGCAATGTCTACAACACACTAGGAGTCGTTTACCGTGCTGGCACAGTTTTTCCCAGCCAGAAATTGTGGAAAAGCTTTCTGCTAAGATGTAGACGAAAAGAGACGCTAAACAGGAAAGTACGATGCTCTCCGGAGCTAAAAGCCGCTCCCGGGCGTCTTTCGGCAGAAGCCGCACTAAGGAGAGCACTGTGACCGGCACAATCGTCTTTGCGAGAAGTAGCCGCTTCTTCGCCTCCGGGAGCCGGAGAGAGCGGCATCTTCGGGAAGGTGAAGAAGGAAGCTGTACAACACTGGGATTGTGTGCGCAGCTTGCCAACTGATAGAAAACAGTACCTTTGCGCTCTCCTGACTTTTCCAATCACACGAACATTCGATTGGAAGCTGTTTTGGACAACTTTTCTTTTCTTCCTGCCAAACAGTGGGCAGACCTCCGTGCAGCATCTAGAACACAATGGGAGTTGTTTTCTGTGCTGGCACAGTTTTTCCTAGCCAGACATAGTGGAAAAGGTTTCTTCTAAGATGTAGACTACAAAAGACACTAAACACGAAAGTACTATACTCTCCGGAGCTAAAAGCTGCTCCCGGGCGTCATTCGGCAGAAGCCGCGCTAAGGAGCGCACTGTGACCGGCACAATCGTCTTTGCGCGAAGTTGCCGCTTCCTCGCCTGCAACAGCCGGAGAGAGCGGCAACTTCGGGAAGGTGAAGAAGGAAGCTGTACAACACTGGGATTGTGTGCGCAGCTTGCCAACTGATAGAAAACAGTACCTTTGCGCTCTCCTGACTTTTCCAATCACACGAACATTCGATTGGAATCTGTTTTGGACAACTTTCCTTTTCTTCCTGCCAAACAGTTGGCAGACCTCCGTGCAGCATCTAGAACACAATGGGAGTTGTTTTCTGTGCTGGCACAGTTTTTCCTAGCCAGACATAGTGGAAAAGGTTTCTTCTAAGATGTAGACTACAAAAGACACTAAACACGAAAGTACTATGCTCTCCGGAGCTAAAAGCTGCTCCCGGGCGTCATTCGGCAGAAGCCGCGCTAAGGAGCGCACTGTGACCGGCACAATCGTCTTTGCGCGCAGTTGCCGCTTCTTCGCCTGCAACAGCCGGAGAGAGCGGCAGCTTCGGGAAGGTGTGGAAGCAAGCTGTACAACACTGGGATTGTGTGCGCAGCTTGCCAACTGATAGAAAACAGTACCTTTGCGCTCTGCTGACTTTTCCAATCACATGGACATTCGATTGGAAGCTGTTTTGGACAACTTTTCTTTTCTTCCTGCCAAACACTTGGCAGACTTCCGTGCAATGTCTACAACGCAATGGGAGTTGTTTACTGTGCTGGCACAGCTTTTCCCAGCCAGACATTGTGGAAAAGCTTTCTGCTAAGATGTAGACGAAAAGAGACGCTAAACAGGAAAGTACGATGCTCTCCGGAGCTAAAAGCCGCTCCCGGGCGTCTTTCGGCAGAAGCCGCGCTAAGGAGAGCACTGTGACCGGCACAATCGTCTTTGCGCGAAGTTGCCGCTTCTTCGTCTGCAACAGCCGGAGAGAGCGGCAGCTTCGGGAAGGTGAAGAAGGAAGCTGTACAACACTGGGATTGTGTGCGCAGCTTGCCAACTGATAGAAAACAGTACCTTTGAACTCTGCTGACTTTTCCAATCACATGGACATTCGATTGGAAGCTGCTTTGGACAACTTTTCTTTTCTTCCTGCCAAACACTTGGCAGACCTCCGTGCAATGTCTACAACACACTAGGAGTCGTTTACCGTGCTGGCACAGTTTTTCCCAGCCAGAAATTGTGGAAAAGCTTTCTGCTAAGATGTAGACGAAAAGAGACGCTAAACAGGAAAGTACGATGCTCTCCGGAGCTAAAAGCCGCTCCCGGGCGTCTTTCGGCAGAAGCCGCACTAAGGAGAGCACTGTGACCGGCACAATCGTCTTTGCGAGAAGTAGCCGCTTCTTCGCCTCCGGGAGCCGGAGAGAGCGGCATCTTCGGGAAGGTGAAGAAGGAAGCTGTACAACACTGGGATTGTGTGCGCAGCTTGCCAACTGATAGAAAACAGTACCTTTGCGCTCTCCTGACTTTTCCAATCACACGAACATTCGATTGGAAGCTGTTTTGGACAACTTTTCTTTTCTTCCTGCCAAACAGTGGGCAGACCTCCGTGCAGCATCTAGAACACAATGGGAGTTGTTTTCTGTGCTGGCACAGTTTTTCCTAGCCAGACATAGTGGAAAAGGTTTCTTCTAAGATGTAGACTACAAAAGACACTAAACACGAAAGTACTATACTCTCCGGAGCTAAAAGCTGCTCCCGGGCGTCATTCGGCAGAAGCCGCGCTAAGGAGCGCACTGTGACCGGCACAATCGTCTTTGCGCGAAGTTGCCGCTTCTTCGCCTGCAACAGCCGGAGAGAGCGGCAGCTTCGGGAAGGTGAATAAGGAAGCTGTACAACACTGGGATTGTGTGCGCAGCTTGCCAACTGAGAGAAAACAGTAGCTTTGCACTCTCCTGACTTTTCCAATCACATGAACATTCGATTGGAAACTATTTTGGACAACTTTTCTTTTCTTCCTGCCAAACACTTGGCAGACCTCCGTGCAATGTCTCGAACACGATGGGAGTTGTTTTCTGTGCTGGCACAGTTTTTCCAAGCCAGATATTGTGGAAAAGCCTTCTGCTAAGATGTAGACGAAAAGAGAGGCTAAACAGGAACGTACGATGCTCTCCGGAGCTAAAAGCCGCTCCCGGGCATCTTTCGGCAGAAGCCGCGCTGAGCAGAGCACTGTGACCAGCACAATCGTCTTTGGGCGAAGTAGCCGCTTCTTCGGCTCCGGGGGCCAGAGAGAGCGGCAGCTTCGGGAAGGTGAAGAAGGAAGCTGTACAACACTGGGATTGTGTGCGCAGCTTGCCAACTGATAGAAAACAGTACCTTTGAACTCTGCTGACTTTTCCAATCACTTGGACATTCGATTCGAAGCTGTTTTGGACAACTTTCCTTTTCCTCCTGCCAAACACTTGGCAGACCTTCGTGCAACGTACAGAACGCAATGGGAGTTGTTTTCTGTGCGGGCACAGTTTTTCCTAGCCAGACATAGTGGAAAAGCTTTCTGCTAAGATGTAGACTACAAAAGACGCTAAACACGAAAGTACGATGCTCTCTGGAGCTAAAACCTGCTCTCGGGCGTCTTTCGGCAGAAGCCGCGCTAAGGAGAGCACTGTGACCGGCACAATCGTCTTTGCGCGAAGTAACCGCTTCTTCGCCTCCGGGAGCCGGAGAGAGCGGCAGCTTCGGGAAGGTGAAGAAGGAAGCTGTACAACACTGGGATTGTGTGCGCAGCTTGCCAACTGATAGAAAACAGTACCTTTGCGCTCTGCTGACTTTTCCAATCACATGGACATTCGATTGGAAGCTGTTTTGGACAACTTTTCTTTTCTTCCTGCCAAACACTTGGCAGACTTCCGTGCAATGTCTACAACGCAATGGGAGTTGTTTGCTGTGCTGGCACAGTTTTTCCCAGCCAGACATTGTGGAAAAGCTTTCTGCTAAGATGTAGACGAAAAGAGACGCTAAACAGGAAAGTACGATGCTCTCCGGAGCTAAAAGCCGCTCCCGGGCGACTTTCAGCACAAGCCGCGCTAAGGAGAGCACTGTGACCGGCACAATCGTCTTTGCGCGAAGTTGCCGCTTCTTCGTCTGCAACAGCCGGAGAGAGCGGCAGCTTCGGGAAGGTGAAGAAGGAAGCTGTACAACACTGGGATAGTGTGCGCAGCTTGCCAACTGATAGAAAACAGTACCTTTGAACTCTGCTGACTTTTCCAATCACATGGACATTCGATTGGAAGCTGTTTTGGACAACTTTTCTTTTCTTCCTGCCAAACACTTGGCAGACTTCCGTGCAATGTCTACAACACAGTGGGAGTTGTTTTCTGTGCTGGCACAGCTTTTCCTAGCCAGACATAGTGGAAAAGCTTTCTGCTAAGATGTAGACGAAAAGAGACGCTAAACAGGAAAGTACGATGCTCTCCGGAGGTAAAAGCCGCTCCCGGGCGTCTTTCGGCACAAGCCGCGCTAAGGAGAGCACTGTGACCGGCACAATCGTCTTTGCGCGAAGTAGCCGCTTCTTCGCCTCCGGGAGCCGGAGAGAGCGGCAGCTTCGGGAAGGTGAAGAAGGAAGCTGTACAACACTGGGATTGTGTGCGCAGCTTGCCAACTGATAGAAAACAGTACCTTTGCGCTCTCCTGCCTTTTCTGATCACATGAACATTCGATTGGAAGCTGTTTTGGACAACTTTTCTTTTCTTCCTTTCAAACACTTGGCAGACCTCCGTGCAACGTCTAGAACACAGTGGGAGTTGTTTTCTGTGCTGGCACAGTTTTTCCCAGCCAGATATTGTGGAAAAGCCTTCTGCTAAGATGAAGACGAAAAGAGAGGCTAAACAGGAAAGTACGATGCTCTCCGGAGCTAAAAGCCGCTCCTGGGCATCTTTCGGCAGAAGCCGCGCTGAGCAGAGCACTGTGACCAGCACAATCGTCTTTGCGCCAAGTAGCCGCTTCTTCGCCTCCGGGAGCCGGAGAGAGCGGCAGCTTCGGGAAGGTGAAGAAGGAAGCTGTACAACACTGGGATAGTGTGCGCAGCTTGCCAACTGATAGAAAACAGTACCTTTGAACTCTGCTGACTTTTCCAATCACATGGACATTCGATTGGAAGCTGCTTTTGGCAACTTTTCTTTTCTTCCTGCCAAACTCTTGGCAGACTTCCGTGCAATGTCTACAACACAATGGGAGTTGTTTTCTGTGCTGGCACAGCTTTTCCTAGCCATACATAGTGGAAACGCTTTCTGCTAAGATGTAGACTACAAAAGACGCTAAACAGGAAAGTACGATGCTCTCCGGAGCTAAAAGCCGCTCCCGGGCGTCTTTCGGCAGAAGCCGCGCTAAGGAGAGCACTGTGACCAGCACAATCGTCTTTGCGCGAAGTAGCCGCTTCTTCGCCTCCGGGAGCCGGAGAGAGCGGCAGCTTCGGGAAGGTGAAGAAGGAAGCTGTACAACACTGGGATTGTGTGCGCAGCTTGCCAACTGATAGAAAACAGTACCTTTGAACTCTGCTGACTTTTCCAATCACATGGACATTCGATTGGAAGCTGTTTTGGACAACTTTTCTTTTCTTCCTGCCAAACACTTGGCAGACTTCCGTGCAATGTCTACAACACAATGGGAGTTGTTTTCTGTGCTGGCACAGTTTTTCCCAGCCAGACATTGTGGAAAAGCTTTCTGCTAAGATGTGGACGAAAAGAGACGCTAATCAGGAAAGTACGATGCTCTCCGGAGCTAAAAGCCGCTCCCGGGCGTCATTCGGCAGAAGCCGCGCTAAGGAGAGAACTGTGACCGGCACAATCGTCTTTGCGAGAAGTAGCCGTTTCTTCGCCTCCGGGAGCCGGAGAGAGCGGCAGCTTCGGGAAGGTGAAGAAGGAAGCTGTACAACACTGGGATTGTGCGCGCAGCTTGCCAACTGATAGAAAACAGTACCTTTGCACTCTCCTGACTTTTCCAATCTCATGAACATTCAATTGGAAGCTGTTTTGGACAACTTTTCTTTTCTTCCTGTTTAACACCTGGCAGACCTCCGTGCAACGTCTAGAAGATGAATGGAGTTGTTTTCTGTGCTGGCACAGGTTTTCCTAGCCAGACATATTGGAAAAGCTTTCTGCTAAGATGTAGACTACAAAAGACGCTTAACGCGAAAGCACGATGCTCTCCGGAGCTAAAAGCCGCTCCCGGGCGTCTTTCGGCAGAAGCCGCGCTAAGGAGAGCACTGTGACCGGCACAATCGTCTTTGAGCCAAGTAGCCGCTTCTTCGCCTCCGGGAGCCGGAGAGAGCGGCAGCTTCGGGAAGATGAAGAAGGAAGCTGTACAACACTGGGATTGTGTGCGCAGCTTGCCAACTGATAGAAAACAGTACCTTTGCACTCTGCTGACTTTTCCAATCACATGGACATTCGATTGGAAGCTGTTTTGGACAACTTTTCTTTTCTTCCTGCCAAACACTTGGCAGACTTCCGTGCAATGTCTACAACGCAATGGGAGTTGTTTTCTGTGCTGGCACAGTTTTTCCCAGCCAGACATTGTGGAAAAGCTTTCTGCTAAGATGTAGACGAAAAGAGACGCTAAACAGGAAAGTACGATACTCTCCGGAGCTAAAAGCCGCTCCCGGGCGACTTTCGGCACAAGCCGCGCTAAGGAGAGCACTGTGACCGGCACAATCGTCTTTGCGCGAAGTTGCCGCTTCTTCGTCTGCAACAGCCGGAGAGAGCGGCAGCTTCGGGAAGGTGAAGAAGGAAGCTGTACAACACTGGGATAGTGTGCGCAGCTTGCCAACTGATAGAAAACAGTACCTTTGAACTCTGCTGACTTTTCCAATCACATGGACATTCGATTGGAAGCTGTTTTGGACAACTTTTCTTTTCTTCCTGCCAAACACTTGGCAGACTTCCGTGCAATGTCTACAACACAGTGGGAGTTGTTTTCTGTGCTGGCACAGCTTTTCCTAGCCAGACATAGTGGAAAAGCTTTCTGCTCAGATGTAGACGAAAAGAGACGCTAAACAGGAAAGTACGATGCTCTCCGGAGGTAAAAGCCGCTCCCGGGCGTCTTTCGGCACAAGCCGCGCTAAGGAGAGCACTGTGACCGGCACAATCGTCTTTGCGCGAAGTAGCCGCTTCTTCGCCTCCGGGAGCCGGAGAGAGCGGCAGCTTCGGGAAGGTGAAGAAGGAAGCTGTAAAACACTGGGATTGTGTGCGCAGCTTGCCAACTGATAGAAAACAGTACCTTTGCGCTCTCCTGCCTTTTCTGATCACATGAACATTCGATTGGAAGCTGTTTTGGACAACTTTTCTTTTCTTCCTGCCAAACACTTGGCAGACCTCCGTGCAACGTCTAGAACACAATGGGAGTTGTTTTCTGTGCTGGCACAGTCTTTCCCAGCCAGATATTGTGGAAAAGCCTTCTGCTAAGATGAAGACGAAAAGAGAGGCTAAACAGGAAAGTACGATGCTCTCCGGAGCTAAAAGCCGCTCCTGGGCATCTTTCGGCAGAAGCCGCGCTGAGCAGGGCACTGTGACCAGCACAATCGTCTTTGCGCCAAGTAGCCGCTTCTTCGCCTCCGGGAGCCGGAGAGAGCGGCAGCTTCGGGAAGGTGAAGAAGGAAGCTGTACAACACTGGGATGGTGTGCGCAGCTTGCCAACTGATAGAAAACAGTACCTTTGAACTCTGCTGACTTTTCCAATCACATGGACATTCGATTGGAAGCTGCTTTTGGCAACTTTTCTTTTCTTTTTGCCAAACTCTTGGCAGACTTCCGTGCAATGTCTACAACACAATGGGAGTTGTTTTCTGTGCTGGCACAACTTTTCCTAGCCAGACATAGTGGAAACGCTTTCTGCTAAGATGTAGACTACAAAAGACGCTAAACACGAAAGTACGATGCTCTCCGGAGCTAAAAGCCGCTCCCGGGCGTCTTTCGGCAGAAGCCGCGCTAAGGAGAGCACTGTGACCAGCACAATCGTCTTTGCGCGAAGTAGCCGCTTCTTCGCCTCCGGGAGCCGGAGAGAGCGGCAGCTTCGGGAAGGTGAAGAAGGAAGCTGTACAACACTGGGATAGTGTGCGCAGCTTGCCAACTGATAGAAAACAGTACCTTTGAACTCTGCTGACTTTTCCAATCACATGGACATTCGATTGGAAGCTGTTTTGGACAACTTTTCTTTTCTTCCTGCCAAACACTTGGCAGACTTCCGTGCAATGTCTACAACACAATGGGAGTTGTTTTCTGTGCTGGCACAGTTTTTCCCAGCCAGACATTGTGGAAAAGCTTTCTGCTAAGATGTGGACGAAAAGAGACGCTAATCAGGAAAGTACGATGCTCTCCGGAGCTAAAAGCCGCTCCCGGGCGTCATTCGGCAGAAGCCGCGCTAAGGAGAGCACTGTGACCGGCACAATCGTCTTTGCGAGAAGTAGCCGCTTCTTCGCCTCCGGGAGCCGGAGAGAGCGGCAGCTTCGGGAAGGTGAAGAAGGAAGCTGTACAACTCTGGGATTGTGTGCGCAGCTTGCCAACTGATAGAAAACAGTACCTTTGAAATCTGCTGACTTTTCCAATCACATGGACATTCGATTGGAAGCTGTTTTGGACAACTTTTCTTTTCTTCCTGCCAAACACTTGGCAGGCCTCCGTGAAACGCCAAGAACACAATGGGAGTTGTTTTCTGTGCTGGCACAGTTTTTCCCTGCCAGACATTGTGGAAAAGCTTTCTGCAAAGGTGTAGATGAAAAGAGACGCTAAACAGGAAAGTACGATGCTCTCTGGAGCTAAAAGCCGCTCCCGGGCGTCTTTCGGCAGAAGCCGCGCTAAGGAGAGCACTGTGACCGGCACAATCGTCTTTGGGCCGAGTAGCCGCTTCTTCGCCTCCGGGAGCCGGAGAGAGCGGCATCTTCGGGAAGGTGAAGAAGGAAGCTGTACAACACTGGGATTGTGTGCGCAGCTTGCCAACTGATAGAAAACTGTACCTTTGCGCTCTCCTGACTTTTCCGATCACATGAACATTCGATTGGAAGCTGCTTTGGACAACTTTTCTTTTATTCCTGCCAAACACTTGGCAGACCTCCATGCAACGTCTACAACACAATGGGAGTTGTTTTCTGTGCTGGCACAGTTTTTCCCAGCCAGACATAGTGGAAAAGCTTTCTGCTAAGATGTAGACGAAAAGAGTCGCTAAACAGGAAAGTATGATGCTCTCCAGAGCTAAAAGCCGCTCCCGGGCATCTTTCGGCAGAAGCCGCGCTGAGGGAAGCACTGTGACCGGCACAATCGTCTTTGCGCGAAGTAGCCGCTTCTTCGCCTCCAGGAGCCAGAGAGAGCGGCAGCTTCGGGAAGGTGAAGAAGGAAGCTGTACAACACTGGGATTGTGCGCGCAGCTTGCCAACTGATAGAAAACAGTACCTTTGCGCTCTCCTGCCTTATCCGATTAAATGAACATTCAATTGGAAGCTGTTTTGGACAACTTTCCTTTTCTTCCTGTCAAACACCTGGCAGACCTCCGTGCAACGTCTAGAAGATGAATGGAGTTGTTTTCTGTGCTGGCACAGGTTTTCCTAGCCAGACATATTGGAAAAGCTTTCTGCTAAGATGTAGACTACAAAAGACGCTTAACACGAAAGCACGATGCTCTCCGGAGCTAAAAGCCGCTCCCGGGCGTCTTTCGGCAGAAGCCGCGCTAAGGAGAGCACTGTGACCGGCACAATCGTCTTTGAGCCAAGTAGCCGCTTCTTCGCCTCCGGGAGCCGGAGAGAGCGGCAGCTTCGGGAAGATGAAGAAGGAAGCTGTACAACACTGGGATTGTGTGCGCAGCTTGCCAACTGATAGAAAACAGTACCTTTGCACTCTCCTGACTTTTCCAATCACATGAACATTCGATTGGAAGCTGTTTTGGACAACTTTTCTTTTCTTCCTGCCAAACACTTGGCAGACATCCGTGCAACGTCTAGAACACAATGGGAGATGTTTTCTGTGCTGGCACAGTTTTTCCCAGCCAGATATTGTGGAAAAGCTTTCTGCTAAGATGTAGACGAAAAGAGACGCTAAACAGGAAAGTACGATGCTCTCCGGAGCTAAAAGCCGCTCCCGGGCGTCTTTCGGCAGAAGCCGTGCTAAGGAGAGCACTGTGAGCGGCACAATCGTCTTTGGGCCAAGTAGCCGCTTCTTCGCCTCTGGGAGCCGGAGAGAGCGGCAGCTTCGGGAAGGTGAAGAAGGAAGCTGTACAACACTGGGATTGTGTGCGCAGCTTGCCAACTGATAGAAAACAGTACCTTTGCGCTCTCCTGACTTTTCCGATCACATGAACATTCGATTGGAAGCTGTTTTGGACAACTTTTCTTTTCTTCCTGCCAAAAACTTGGCAGACCACCATGCAACGTCTAGAACACAATGGCAGTTGTTTTCTGTGCTGGCACAGTTTTTCCCAGCCAGACATTGTGGAAAAGCTTTCTGCTAAGATGTAGACGAAAAGAGACGCTAAACAGGAAAGTACGATGCTCTCCGGAGCAAACAGCCGCTCCCGGGCATCTTACAGCAGAAGCCGCGCTAAGGAGAGCACTGTGACCGGCACAATCGTCTGTGCGCGAAGTAGCCGCTGCCTCGCCTCCAGGAGCCAGAGAGAGCGGCAGCTTCGGGAAGGTGAAGAAGGAAGCTGTACAACACTGGGATTGTGTGCGCAGCTTGCCAACTGATAGAAAACAGTACCTTTGCGCTCTCCTGACTTTTCCAATCACATGGACATTCGATTGGAAGCTGTTTTGGACAACTTTTCTTTTCTTCCTGCCAAACACCTGGCAGACCTCCGTGCAACGTCTAGAACACAATGGGAGTTGTTTTCTGTGCTGGCACAGTTTTTCCCATCCAGACATTGTGGAAAAGCTTTCTGCTAAGATGTAGACGAAAAGAGACGCTAAACAGGAAAGTACGATGCTCTCCGGAGCTAAAAGCCGCTCCCGGGCGTCTTTCGGCAGAAGCCGCGCTAAGGAGAGCACTGTGACCGGCACAATCGCCTTTGCGCGAAGTAGCCGCTTCTTCGCCTCCAGGAGCCAGAGAGAGCGGCAGCTTCGGGAAGGTGAAGAAGGAAGCTGTACAACACTTGGATTGTGCGCGCAGCTTGCCAACTGGTACAAAACAGTACCTTTGCGCTCTCCTGACTTTTCCGATCACATGAACATTCGATTGGAAGCTGTTTTGGACAACTTTTCTTTTCTTCCTGCCAAACACTTGGCAGACCTCCGTGCAACGTCTAGAACACAATGGGAGTTGTTTTCTGTGCTGGCACAGTTTTTCCCAGACAGACATTGTGGAAAAGCTTTCTGCAACGATGTAGACGAAAAGAGACGCTAAACACGAAAGTACGATGCTCTCCGGAGCTAAAAGCCGCTCCCGGGCGTCTTTCGGCAGAAGCCGCGCTAAGGAGAGCACTGTGACCGGCACAATCGTCTTTGGGCCAAGTAGCCGCTTCTTCGCCTCCGGGAGCCGGAGAGAGCGGCAGCTTCGGGAAGGTGAAGAAGGAAGCTGTACAACACTGGGATTGTGCGCGCAGCTTGCCAACTGATAGAAAACAGTACCTTTGCGCTCTCCTGCCTTTTCCGATCACATGAACATTCGATTGGAAGCTGTTTTGGACAACTTTTCTTTTCTTCCTGCCAAACACTTGGCAGACATCCGTGCAACGTCTAGAACACAATGGGAGTTGTTTTCTGTGCTGGCACAGTTTTTCCAAGCCAGACATTGTGGAAAAGCTTTCTGCAAAGATGTAGACGAAAAGAGACGATAAACAGGAAAGTACGATGCTCTCCAGAGCTAAAAGCCGCTCCCGGGCGTCTTTCGGCAGAAGCCGCGCTAAGGAGAGCACTGTGACCGGCACAATCGTCTTTGGGCCTAGTAGCCGCTTCTTCGCCTCCGGGAGCCGGAGAGAGCGGCAGCTTCGGGAAGGTGAAGAAGGAAGCTGTACAACACTGGGATTGTGTGCGCAGCTTGCCAACTGATAGAAAACTGTACCTTTGCGCTCTCCTGACTTTTCCGATCACATGAACATTCGATTGGAAGCTGCTTTGGACAACTTTTCTTTTCTTCCTGCCAAACACTTGGCAGACCTCCATGCAACGTCTACAACACAATGGGAGTTGTTTTCTGTGCTGGCACAGTTTTTCCCAGCCAGACATAGTGGAAAAGCTTTCTGCTAAGATGTAGACGAAAAGAGTCGCTAAACAGGAAAGTATGATGCTCTCCAGAGCTAAAAGCCGCTCCCGGGCATCTTTCGGCAGAAGCCGCGCTGAGGGAAGCACTGTGACCGGCACAATCGTCTTTGCGCGAAGTAGCCGCTTCTTCGCCTCCAGGAGCCAGAGAGAGCGGCAGCTTCGGGAAGGTGAAGAAGGAAGATGTAAAACACTGGGATTGTGCGCGCAGCTTGCCAACTGATAGAAAACAGTACCTTTGCGCTCTCCTGCCTTTTCCGATTACATGAACATTCAATTGGAAGCTGTTTTGGACAACTTTTCTTTTCTTCCTGTCAAACACCTGGCAGACCTCCGTGCAACGTCTAGAAGATGAATGGAGTTGTTTTCTGTGCTGGCACAGGTTTTCCTAGCCAGACATATTGGAAAAGCTTTCTGCTAAGATGTAGACTACAAAAGACGCTTAACACGAAAGCACGATGCTCTCCGGAGCTAAAAGCCGCTCCCGGGCGTCTTTCGGCAGAAGCCGCGCTAAGGAGAGCACTGTGACCGGCACAATCGTCTTTGAGCCAAGTAGCCGCTTCTTCGCCTCCGGGAGCCGGAGAGAGCGGCAGCTTCGGGAAGATGAAGAAGGAAGCTGTACAACACTGGGATTGTGTGCGCAGCTTGCCAACTGATAGAAAACAGTATTTTTGCACTCTCCTGACTTTTCCAATCACATGAACATTCGATTGGAAGCTGTTTTGGACAACTTTTCTTTTCTTCCTGCCAAACACTTGGCAGACATCCGTGCAACGTCTAGAACACAATGGGAGATGTTTTCTGTGCTGGCACAATTTTTCCCAGCCAGATATTGTGGAAAAGCTTTCTGCTAAGATGTAGACGAAAAGAGACGCTAAACAGGAAAGTACGATGCTCTCCGGAGCTAAAAGCCGCTCCCGGGCGTCTTTCGGCAGAAGCCGTGCTAAGGAGTGCACTGTGAGCGGCACAATCGTCTTTGGGCCAAGTAGCCGCTTCTTCGCCTCTGGGAGCCGGAGAGAGCGGCAGCTTCGGGAAGGTGAAGAAGGAAGCTGTACAACACTGGGATTGTGTGCGCAGCTTGCCAACTGATAGAAAACAGTACCTTTGCGCTCTCCTGACTTTTCCGATCACATGAACATTCGATTGGAAGCTGTTTTGGACAACTTTTCTTTTCTTCCTGCCAAACACTTGGCAGACCACCATGCAACGTCTAGAACACAATGGCAGTTATTTTCTGTGCTGGCACAGTTTTTCCCAGCCAGACATTGTGGAAAAGCTTTCTGCTAAGATGTAGACGAAAAGAGACGCTAAACAGGAAAGTACGATGCTCTCCGGAGCAAACAGCCGCTCCCGGGCATCTTACGGCAGAAGCCGCGCTAAGGAGAGCACTGTGACCGGCACAATCGTCTGTGCGCGAAGTAGCCGCTTCTTCGCCTCCAGGAGCCAGAGAGAGCGGCAGCTTCGGGAAGGTGAAGAAGGAAGCTGTACAACACTGGGATTGTGTGCGCAGCTTGCCAACTGATAGAAAACAGTACCTTTGCGCTCTCCTGACTTTTCCAATCACATGGACATTCGATTGGAAGCTGTTTTGGACAACTTTTCTTTTCTTCCTGCCAAACACCTGGCAGACCTCCGTGCAACGTCTAGAACACAATGGGAGTTGTTTTCTGTGCTGGCACAGTTTTTCCCATCCAGACATTGTGGAAAAGCTTTCTGCTAAGATGTAGACGAAAAGAGACGCTAAACAGGAAAGTACGATGCTCTCCGGAGCTAAAAGCCGCTCCCGGGCGTCTTTCGGCAGAAGCCGCGCTAAGGAGAGCACTGTGACCGGCACAATCGCCTTTGCGCGAAGTAGCCGCTTCTTCGCCTCCAGGAGCCAGAGAGAGCGGCAGCTTCGGGAAGGTGAAGAAGGAAGCTGTACAACACTGGGATTGTGCGCGCAGCTTGCCAACTGGTACAAAACAGTACCTTTGCGCTCTCCTGACTTTTCCGATCACATGAACATTCGATTGGAAGCTGTTTTGGACAACTTTTCTTTTCTTCCTGCCAAACACTTGGCAGACCTCCGTGCAACGTCTAGAACACAATGGGAGTTGTTTTCTGTGCTGGCACAGTTTTTCCCAGACAGACATTGTGGAAAAGCTTTCTGCAACGATGTAGATGAAAAGAGACGCTAAACACGAAAGTACGATGCTCTCCGGAGCTAAAAGCCGCTCCCGGGCGTCTTTCGGCAGAAGCCGCGCTAAGGAGAGCACTGTGACCGGCACAATCGTCTTTGGGCCAAGTAGCCGCTTCTTCGCCTCCGGGAGCCGGAGAGAGCGGCAGCTTCGGGAAGGTGAAGAAGGAAGCTGTACAACACTGGGATTGTGTGCGCAGCTTGCCAACTGATAGAAAACAGTACCTTTGCGCTCTCCTGTCTTTTCCAATCACATGAACATTCGATTGGAAGCTGTTTTGGACAACTTTTCTTTTCTTCCTGCCAAACACTTGGCAGACCTCCATGAAACGTCTAGAACACAATGGGAGTTGTTTTCTGTTCTGGCACAGTTTTTCCCAGCCAGACATAGTGGAAAAGCTTTCTGCTAAGATGTAGACGAAAAGAGACGCTAAACAGGAAAGTACGATGCTCTCCAGAGCTAAAAGCCGCTCCCGGGCATCTTTCGGCAGATGCCGCGCTTAGGAGAGCACTGTGACCGGCACAATCGTCTTTGGGCCAAGTAGCCGCTTCTTCGCCTCCGGGAGCCGGAGAGAGCGGCAGCTTCGGGAAGGTGAAGAAGGAAGCTGTACAACACTGGGATTGTGTGCGCAGCTTGCCAACTGATAGAAAACAGTACCTTTGCGCTCTCCTGTCTTTTCCAATCACATGAACATTCGATTGGAAGTTGTTTTGGACAACTTTTCTCTTCTTCCTGCCAAACACTTGGCAGACCTCCATGAAACGTCTAGAACACAATGGGAGTTGTTTTCTGTGCTGGCACAGTTTTTCCCAGCCAGACATTGTGGAAAAGCTTTCTGCTAAGATGTAGAGGAAAAGAGACGCTTAACAGGAAAGTACGATGCTCTCCGGAGCTAAAAGCCGCTCCCGGGCGTCTTACGGCAGAAGCCGCGCTAAGGAGAGCACTGTGACTGGCACAATCGTCTTTGCGCGAAGTAGCCGCTTCTTCGCCTCCAGGAGCCAGAGAGAGCGGCAGCTTCGGGAAGGTGAAGAAGGAAGCTGTACAACACTGGGATTGTGTGCGCAGCTTGCCAACTGATACAAAACAGTACCTTTGCGCTCTCCTGACTTTTCCAATCACATGAACATTCGATTGGAAGCTGTTTTGGACAACTTTTCTTTTCTTCCTGCCAAACACTTGGCAGACCTCCGTGCAACGTCTAGAACACAATGGGAGTTGTTTTCTGTGCTGGCACAGTTTTTCCCAGACAGACATTGTGGAAAAGCTTTCTGCAACGATGTAGACGAAAAGAGACGCTAAACACGAAAGTACGATGCTCTCCGGAGCTAAAAGCCGCTCCCGGGCGTCTTTCGGCAGAAGCCGCGCTAAGGAGAGCACTGTGACCGGCACAATCGTCTTTGAGCCAAGTAGCCGCTTCTTCGCCTCCGGGAGCCGGAGAGAGCGGCAGCTTCGGGAAGATGAAGAAGGAAGCTGTACAACACTGGGATTGTGTGCGCAGCTTGCCAACTGATAGAAAACAGTACCTTTGCACTCTCCTGACTTTTCCAATCACATGAACATTCGATTGGAAGCTGTTTTGGACAACTTTTCTTCCTGCCAAACACTTGGCAGACATCCGTGCAACGTCTAGAACACAATGGGAGATGTTTTCTGTGCTGGCACAGTTTTTCCCAGCCAGATATTGTGGAAAAGCTTTCTGCTAAGATGTAGACGAAAAGAGACGCTAAACAGGAAAGTACGATGCTCTCCGGAGCTAAAAGCCGCTCCCGGGCGTCTTTCGGCAGAAGCCGTGCTAAGGAGAGCACTGTGAGCGGCACAATCTTCTTTGGGCCAAGTAGCCGCTTCTTCGCCTCTGGGAGCCGGAGAGAGCGGCAGCTTCGGGAAGGTGAAGAAGGAAGCTGTACAACACTGGGATTGTGTGCGCAGCTTGCCAACTGATAGAAAACAGTACCTTTGCGCTCTCCTGACTTTTCCGATCACATGAACATTCGATTGGAAGCTGTTTTGGACAACTTTTCTTTTCTTCCTGCCAAACACTTGGCAGACCACCATGCAACGTCTAGAACACAATGGCAGTTGTTTTCTGTGCTGGCACAGTTTTTCCCAGCCAGACATTGTGGAAAAGCTTTCTGCTAAGATGTAGACGAAAAGAGACGCTAAACAGGAAAGTACGATGCTCTCCGGAGCAAACAGCCGCTCCCGGGCATCTTACGGCAGAAGCCGCGCTAAGGAGAGCACTGTGACCGGCACAATCGTCTGTGCGCGAAGTAGCCGCTTCTTCGCCTCCAGGAGCCAGAGAGAGCGGCAGCTTCGGGAAGGTGAAGAAGGAAGCTGTACAACACTGGGATTGTGTGCGCAGCTTGCCAACTGATAGAAAACAGTACCTTTGCGCTCTCCTGACTTTTCCAATCACATGGACATTCGATTGGAAGCTGTTTTGGACAACTTTTCTTTTCTTCCTGCCAAACGCCTGGCAGACCTCCGTGCAACGTCTATAACACGATGGGAGTTGTTTTCTGTGCTGGCACAGTTTTTCCCATCCAGACATTGTGGAAAAGCTTTCTGCTAAGATGTAGACGAAAAGAGACGCTAAACAGGAAAGTACGATGCTCTCCGGAGCTAAAAGCCGCTCCCGGGCGTCTTTCGGCAGAAGCCGCGCTAAGGAGAGCACTGTGACCGGCACAATCGCCTTTGCGCGAAGTAGCCGCTTCTTCGCCTCCAGGAGCCAGAGAGAGCGGCAGCTTCGGGAAGGTGAAGAAGGAAGCTGTACAACACTGGGATTGTGCGCGCAGCTTGCCAACTGGTACAAAACAGTACCTTTGCGCTCTCCTGACTTTTCCGATCACATGAACATTCGATTGGAAGCTGTTTTGGACAACTTTTCTTTTCTTCCTGCCAAACACTTGGCAGACCTCCGTGCAACGTCTAGAACACAATGGGAGTTGTTTTCTGTGCTGGCACAGTTTTTCCCAGACAGACATTGTGGAAAAGCTTTCTGCAACGATGTAGACGAAAAGAGACGCTAAACACGAAAGTACGATGCTCTCCGGAGCTAAAAGCCGCTCCCGGGCGTCTTACGGCAGAAGCCGCGCTAAGGAGAGCACTGTGACTGGCACAATCGTCTTTGCGCGAAGTAGCCGCTTCTTCGCCTCCGGGAGCCAGAGAGAGCGGCAGCTTCGGGAAGGTGAAGAAGGAAGCTGTACAACACTGGGATTGTGTGCGCAGCTTGCCAACTGATAGGAAACAGTACCTTTGCGCTCTCCTGTCTTTTCCAATCACATGAACATTCGATTAGAAGCTGTTTTGGACAACTTTTCTTTTCTTCCTGCCAAACACTTGGCAGACTTCCGTGCAACGTCTAGAACACAATGGGAGTTTTTTTCTGTGCTGACACAGCTTTTCCTAGCCAGAAATAGTGGAAAAGCTTTCTGCTAAGATGTAGACTACAGAAGACGCTAAACACGAAAGTACAATGCTCTCCGGAGCTAAAAGCCGCTCCCGGGCGTCTTTCGGCAGAAGCCGCGCTAAGGAGAGCACTGTGACCGGCACAATCGCCTTTGCGCGAAGTAGCCGCTTCTTCGCCTCCAGGAGCCAGAGAGAGCGGCAGCTTCGGGAAGGT
This sequence comes from Melospiza melodia melodia, assembly GCF_035770615.1. Lineage (NCBI taxonomy): Eukaryota > Metazoa > Chordata > Aves > Passeriformes > Passerellidae > Melospiza > Melospiza melodia. The sequence continues at coordinate 5,415,371 of NW_026948505.1, forward strand.
GAAGAAGGAAGCTGTACAACACTGGGATTGTGTGCGCAGCTTGCCAACTGATACAAAACAGTACCTTTGCGCTCTCCTGACTTTTCCGATCACATGAACATTCGATTGGAAGCTGTTTTGGACAACTTTTCTTTTCTTCCTGCCAAACACTTGGCAGACCTCCGTGCAACGTCTAGAACACAATGGGAGTTGTTTTCTGTGCTGGCACAGTTTTTCCCAGACAGACATTTTGGAAAAGCTTTCTGCAACGATGTAGACGAAAAGAGACGCTAAACAGGAAAGTACGATGCTCTCCGGAGCTAAAAGCCGCTCCCGGGCGTCTTTCGGCAGAAGCCGCGCTAAGGAGAGCACTGTGACCGGCACAATCGTCTTTGCGCGAAGTAGCCGCTTCTTCGCCTCCGGGAGCCGGAGAGAGCGGCAGCTTCGGGAAGGTGAAGAAGGAAGCTGTACAACACTGGGATTGTGTGCGCAGCTTGCCAACTGATAGAAAACAGTACCTTTGCGCTCTCCTGTCTTTTCCAATCACATGAACATTCGATTGGAAGCTGTTTTGGACAACTTTTCTTCCTGCCAAACACTTGGCAGACCTCCATGAAACGTCTAGAACACAATGGGAGTTGTTTTCTGTGCTGGCACAGTTTTTTCCAGCCAGACATAGTGGAAAAGCTTTCTGCTAAGATGTAGACGAAAAGAGACGCTAAACAGGAAAGTACGATGCTCTCCAGAGCTAAAAGCCGCTCCCGGGCATCTTTCGGCAGATGCCGCGCTTAGGAGAGCACTGTGACCGGCACAATCGTCTTTGGGCCAAGTAGCCGCTTCTTCGCCTCCGGGAGCCGGAGAGAGCGGCAGCTTCGGGAAGGTGAAGAAGGAAGCTGTACAACACTGGGATTGTGTGCGCAGCTTGCCAACTGATAGAAAACAGTACCTTTGCGCTCTCCTGTCTTTTCCAATCACATGAACATTCGATTGGAAGCTGTTTTGGACAACTTTTCTTTTCTTCCTGCCAAACACTTGGCAGACCTCCATGAAACGTCTAGAACACAATGGGAGTTGTTTTCTGTGCTGGCACAGTTTTTCCCAGCCAGACATAGTGGAAAAGCTTTCTGCTAAGATGTAGACGAAAAGAGACGCTAAACAGGAAAGTACGATGCTCTCCGGAGCTAAAAGCCGCTCCCGGGCGTCTTTCGGCAGAAGCCGCGCTAAGGAGAGCACTGTGACCGGCACAATCGTCTTTGGGCCAAGTAGCCGCTTCTTCGCCTCCGGGAGCCGGAGAGAGCGGCAGCTTCGGGAAGGTGAAGAAGGAAGCTGTACAACACTGGGATTGTGTGCGCAGCTTGCCAACTGATAGAAAACAGTACCTTTGCACTCTCCTGACTTTTCCAATCACATGAACATTCAATTGGAAGCTGTTTTGGACAACTTTTCTTTTCTTCCTGTCAAACACCTGGCAGACCTCCGTGCAACGTCTAGAAGATGAATGGAGTTGTTTTCGGTGCTGGCACAGGTTTTCCTAGCCAGACATATTGGAAAAGCTTTCTGCTAAGATGTAGACTACAAAAGACGCTTAACACGAAAGCACGATGCTCTCCGGAGCTAAAAGCCGCTCCCGGGCGTCTTTCGGCAGAAGCCGCGCTAAGGAGAGCACTGTGACCGGCATAATCGTCTTTGAGCCAAGTAGCCGCTTCTTCGCCACCGGGAGCCGGAGAGAGCGGCAGCTTCGGGAAGGTGAAGAAGGAAGCTGTACAACACTGGGATTGTGTGTGCAGCTTGCCAACTTATAGAAAACAGTACCTTTGCACTCTCCTGACTTTTCCAATCACATGAACATTCGATTGGAAGCTGTTTTGGACAACTTTTCTTTTCTTCCTGCCAAACACTTGGCAGACATCCGTGCAACGTCTAGAACACAATGGGAGATGTTTTCTGTGCTGGCACAGTTTTTCCCAGCCAGATATTGTGGAAAAGCTTTCTGCTAAGATGTAGACGAAAAGAGACGCTAAACAGGAAAGTACGATGCTCTCCGGAGCTAAAAGCCGCTCCCGGGCGTCTTTCGGCAGAAGCCGTGCTAAGGAGAGCACTGTGAGCGGCACAATCGTCTTTGGGCCAAGTAGCCGCTTCTTCGCCTCTGGGAGCCGGAGAGAGCGGCAGCTTCGGGAAGGTGAAGAAGGAAGCTGTACAACACTGGGATTGTGTGCGCAGCTTGCCAACTGATAGAAAACAGTACCTTTGCGCTCTCCTGACTTTTCCGATCACATGAACATTCGATTGGAATCTGTTTTGGACAACTTTTCTTTTCTTCCTGCCAAACACTTGGCAGACCACCATGCAACGTCTAGAACACAATGGCAGTTGTTTTCTGTGCTGGCACAGTTTTTCCCAGCCAGACATAGTGGAAAAGCTTTCTGCTAAGATGTAGACGAAAAGAGACGCTAAACAGGAAAGTACGATGCTCTCCGGAGCAAAGAGTCGCTCCCGGGCATCTTACGGCAGAAGCCGCGCTAAGGAGAGCACTGTGACCGGCACAATCGTCTGTGCGCGAAGTAGCCGCTTCTTCGCCTCCAGGAGCCAGAGAGAGCGGCAGCTTCGGGAAGGTGAAGAAGGAAGCTGTACAACACTGGGATTGTGTGCGCAGCTTGCCAACTGATAGAAAACAGTACCTTTGCGCTCTCCTGACTTTTCCAATCACATGGACATTCGATTGGAAGCTGTTTTGGACAACTTTTCTTTTCTTCCTGCCAAACACTTGGCAGACCTCCGTGCAACGTCTAGAACACAATGGGAGTTGTTTTCTGTGCTGGCACAGTTTTTCCCATCCAGACATAGTGGAAAAGCTTTCTGCTAAGATGTAGACGAAAAGAGACGCTAAACAGGAAAGTACGATGCTCTCCGGAGCTAAAAGCCGCTCCCGGGCGTCTTTCGGCAGAAGCCGCGCTAAGGAGAGCACTGTGACCGGCACAATCGTCGTTGGGCCAAGTAGCCGCTTCTTCGCCTCCGGGAGCCGGAGAGAGCGGCAGCTTCGGGAAGGTGAAAAAGGAAGCTGTACAACACTGGGATTGTGTGCGCAGCTTGCCAACTGATAGAAAACAGTACCTGTGCACTCTCCTGACTTTTCCGATCACATGAACATTCGATTGGAAGCCGTTTTGGACAACTTTCCTTTTCTTCCTGCCAAACTCTTGGCAGACCTCCGTGCAACGTCTAGAACACAATGGGAGTTGTTTTCTGTGCTGGCACAGTTTTTCCCAGCCAGATATAGTGGAAAAGCTTTCTGCTAAGATGTAGACGAAAAGAGACGCTAAACAGGCAAGTACAATGCTCTCCGGAGCAAAGAGCCGCTCCCGGGCGTCTCACGGCAGAAGCCGCGCTAAGGAGAGCACTGTGACCGGCACAATCGCCTTTGCGCGAAGTAGCCGCTTCTTCGCCTCCAGGAGCCAGAGAGAGCGGCAGCTTCGGGAAGGTGAAGAAGGAAGCTCTACAACACTGGGATTGTGTGCGCAGCTTGCCAACTGATAGAAAACTGTACCTTTGCGCTCTCCTGACTTTTCCGATCACATGAACATTCGATTGGAAGCTGTTTTGGACAACTTTTCTTTTCTTCCTGCCAAACACTTGGCAGACCTCCGTGCAACGTCTAGAACACAATGGGAGTTGTTTTCTGTGCTGGCACAGTTTTTCCCATCCAGACATTGTGGAAAAGCTTTCTGCTAAGATGTAGACGAAAAGAGACGGTAAACACGAAAGTACGATGCTCTCCGGAGCTAAAAGCCGCTCCCGGGCGTCTTTCGGCAGAAGCCGCGCTAAGGAGAGCACTGTGACCGGCACAATCGTCTTTGGGCCAAGTAGCCGCTTCTTCGCCTCCGGGAGCCGGAGAGAGCGGCAGCTTCGGGAAGGTGAAGAAGGAAGCTGTACAACACTGGGATTGTGTGCGCAGCTTGCCAACTGATAGAAAACAGTACCTTTGCGCTCTCCTGTCTTTTCCAATCACATGAACATTCGATTGGAAGCTGTTTTGGACAACTTTTCTTTTCTTCCTGCCAAACACTTGGCAGACTTCCGTGCAATGTCTAGAACACAATGGGAGTTTTTTTCTGTGCTGGCACAGCTTTTCCTAGCCAGAAATAGTGGAAAAGCTTTCCGCTAAGATGTAGACTACAGAAGACGCTAAACACAAAAGTACAATGCTCTCCGGAGCTAAAAGCCGCTCCCGGGCGTCTTTCGGCAGAAGCCGCGCTAAGGAGAGCACTGTGACTGGCACAATCGCCTTTGCGCGAAGTAGCCGCTTCTTCGCCTCCAGGAGCCAGAGAGAGCGGCAGCTTCGGGAAGGTGAAGAAGGAAGCTGTACAACACTGGGATTGTGCGCGCAGCTTGCCAACTGATACAAAACAGTACCTTTGCGCTCTCCTGACTTTTCCAATCACATGAACATTCGATTGGAAGCTGTTTTGGACAACTTTTCTTTTCTTCCTGCCAAACACTTGGCAGACCTCCGTGCAACATCTAGAACACAATGGGAGTTGTTTTCTGTGCTGGCACAGTTTTTCCCAGACAGACATTGTGGAAAAGCTTTCTGCAACGATGTAGACGAAAAGAGACGCTAAACACGAAAGTACGATGCTCTCCGGAGCTAAAAGCCGCTCCCGGGCGTCTTTCGGCAGAAGCCGCGCTAAGGAGAGCACTGTGACCGGCACAATCGTCTTTGGGCCAAGTAGCCGCTTCTTCGCCTCCGGGAGCCGGAGAGAGCGGCAGCTTCGGGAAGGTGAAGAAGGAAGCTGTACAACACTGGGATTGTGTGCGCAGCTTGCCAACTGATAAAAAACTGTACCTTTGCGCTCTCCTGTCTTTTCCAATCACATGAACATTCGATTGGAAGCTGTTTTGGACAACTTTTCTTTTCTTCCTGCCAAACACTTGGCAGACCTCCATGAAACGTCTAGAACACAATGGGAGTTGTTTTCTGTGCTGGCACAGTTTTTCCCAGCCAGACATAGTGGAAAAGCTTTCTGCTAAGATGTAGACGAAAAGAGACGCTAAACAGGAAAGTACGATGCTCTCCAGAGCTAAAAGCCGCTCCCGGGCATCTTTCGGCAGATGCCGCGCTTAGAAGAGCACTGTGACCGGCACAATCGTCTTTGCGCGAAGTAGCCGCTTCTTCGCCTCCAGGAGCCAGAGAGAGCGGCAGCTTCGGGAAGGTGAAGAAGGAAGCTGTACAACACTGGGATTGTGTGCGCAGCTTGCCAACTGATAGAAAACAGTACCTTTGCGCTCTCCTGTCTTTTCCAATCACATGAACATTCGATTGGAAGCTGTTTTGGACAACTTTTCTTTTCTTCCTGCCAAACACTTGGCAGACCTCCGTGCAACGTCTAGAACACAATGGGAGTTGTTTTCTGTGCTGGCACAGTTTTTCCCAGCCAGACATAGTGGAAAAGCTTTCTGCTAAGATGTAGACGAAAAGAGACGCTAAACAGGAAAGTACAATGCTCTCCGGGGCAAAGAGCCGCTCCCGGGCGTCTTACGGCAGAAGCCGCGCTAAGGAGAGCACTGTGACCGGCACAATCGTCTTTGGGCCAAGTAGCCGCTTCTTCGCCTCTGGGAGCCGGAGAGAGCGGCAGCTTCGGGAAGGTGAAGAAGGAAGCTGTACAACACTGGGATTGTGTGCGCAGCTTGCCAACTGATAGAAAACAGTACCTTTGCGCTCTCCTGACTTTTCCAATCACATGAACATTCGATTGGAAGCTTTTTTGGACAACTTTTCTTTTCTTCCTGCCAAACACTTGGCAGACCTCCGTGCAACGTCTAGAACACAATGGGAGTTGTTTTCTGTGCTGGCAAAGTTTTTCTTAGCCAGACATAGTGGAAAAGCTTTCTGCTAAGATGTAGACTGCCAAAGACGCTAAACAGGAAATTACGATGCTCTCCGGAGCTAAAAGCCGCTCCCAGGCGTCTTTCGGCAGAAGCCGCGCTAAGGAGACCACTGTGACCGGTAAAATCGTCTTTGCGCGAAGTAGCCACTTCTTCGCCTCCGGGAGCCAGAGAGAGCGGCAGCTTCGGGAAGGTGAAGAAGGAAGCTGTACAACACTGGCATTGTGTGCGCAGCTTGCCAACTGATAGAAAACAGTACCTTTGCACTCTCCTGTCTTTTCCAATCACATGAACATTCAATTGGAAGCTGTTTTGGACAACTTTTCTTTTCTTCCTGCCAAACACCTGGCAGACCTCCGTGCAACGTCTAGAAGATGAATGGAGTTGTTTTCTGTGCTGGCACAGTTTTTCCTAGCCAGACATAGTGGAAAATCTTTCTGCTAAGATGTAGACTACAAAAGACGCTAAACACGAAAGCACGATGCTCTCCGGAGCTAAAAGCCGCTCCCGGGCGTATTTCGGCAGAAGCCGCGCTAAGGAGAGCACTGTGACCGGCAGAGTCCTCTTTGCGCGAAGTAGCCACTTCTTCGCCTCCGGGAGCCGGAGAGAGCGGCAGCTTCGGGAAGGTGAAGAAGGAAGCTGTACAACACTGGGATTGTGTGCGCAGCTTGCCAACTGATAGAAAACAGTACCTTTGCGCTCTCCTGACTTTTCCAATCACATGAACATTCGATTGGAAGCTGTTTTGGACAACTTTTCTTTTCTTCCTGCCAAACACTTGGCAGACCTCCGTGCAACGTCTAGAACACAATGGGAGTTGTTTTCTGTGCTGGCACAGTTTTTCCCAGCCAGATATTGTGGAAAAGCTTTCTGCTAAGATGTAGACGAAAAGAGACGCTAAACAGGAAAGTACGATGCTCTCCGGAGCTAAAAGCCGCTCCCGGGCGTCTTTCGGCAGCAGCCGTGCTAAGGAGAGCACTGTGAGCGGCACAATCGCCTTTGCGCGAAGTAGCCGCTTCTTCGCCTCTGGGAGGCGGAGAGAGCGGCAGCTTCGGGAAGGTGAAGAAGGAAGCTGTACAACACTGGGATTGTGTGCGCAGCTTGCCAACTGATAGAAAACAGTACCTTTGCGCTCTCTTGACTTTTCCGATCACATGAACATTCGATTGGAAGCTGTTTTGGACAACTTTTCTTTTCTTCCTGCCAAACACTTGGCAGACCTCCGTGCAACGTCAAGAACACAATGGCAGTTGTTTTCTGTGCTGGCACAGTTTTTCCCAGCAAGACATAGTGGAAAAGCTTTCTGCTAAGATGTAGACGAAAAGAGACGCTAAACAGGAAAGTACGATGCTCTCCGGAGCAAAGAGCCGCTCCCGGGCATCTTACGGCAGAAGCCGTGCTAAGGAGAGCACTGTGACCGGCACAATCGTCTGTGCGCGAAGTTGCCGCTTCTTCGCCTCCAGGAGCCAGAGAGAGTGGCAGCTTCGGGAAGGTGAAGAAGGAAGCTGTACAACACTGGGATTGTGTGCGCAGCTTGCCAACTGATAGAAAACAGTACCTTTGCGCTCTCCTGACTTTTCCAATCACATGAACGTTCGATTGGAAGCTTTTTTGGACAACTTTTATTTTCTTCCTGCCAAACACTTGGCAGACCTCCGTGCAACGTCTAGAATACAATGGGAGTTGTTTTCTGTGCTGGCACAGTTTTTCCCATCCAGACATTGTGGAAAAGCTTTCTGCTAAGATGTAGACGAAAAGAAACGCTAAACAGGAAAGTACGATGCTCTCCGGAGCTAAAAGCCGCTCCCGGGCGTCTTTCGGCAGAAGCCACGCTAAGGAGAGCACTGTGACCGGCACAATCGTCGTTGGGCCAAGTAGCCGTTTCTTCGCCTCCGGGAGCCGGAGAGAGCGGCAGCTTCGGGAAGGTGAAGAAGGAAGCTGTACAACACTGGGATTGTGCGCGCAGCTTGCCAACTGATAGAAAACAGGACCTTTGCGCTCTCCTGACTTTTCCAATCACACGGACTTTCGATTGGAAGCCGTTTTGGACGGCTTTTCTTTTCTTCCTGCCAAACCCTTGGCAGACCTCCGTGCAACGTCTAGAACACAATGGGAGTTCTTTTCTGCGCTGGCACAGCTTTTCCTTGCCAGACATAGTGGAAAAGCTTTCTGCTAAGATGTAGACTACAAAAGACGCTAAACACGAAAGTACGATGCTCTCCGGAGCTAAAAGCTGCTCCCGGGCGTCATTCGGCAGAAGCCGCGCTAAGGAGCGCACTGTGACCGGCACAATCGTCTTTGCGCGAAGTAGCCGCTTCTTCGCCTCCGGGAGCCGGAGAGAGCGGCAGCTTCGGGAAGGTGAAGAAGGAAGCTGTACAACACTGGGATTGTGTGCGCAGCTTGCCAACTGATAGAAAACAGTACCTTTGAACTCTGCTGACTTTTCCAATCACATGGACATTCGATTGGAAGCTGCTTTGGACAACTTTTCTTTTCTTCCTGCCAAACACTTGGCAGACCTCCGTGCAACGTCTATAACACGATGGGAGTTGTTTTCTGTGCTGGCACAGTTTTTCCTAGCCAGACATAGTGGAAAAGCTTTCTGCTAAGATGTAGACTACAAAAGACGCTAAACACGAAAGTACGATGCTCTCCGGAGCTAAAAGCTGCTCCCGGGCGTCATTCGGCAGAAGCCGCGCTAAGGAGAGCACTGTGACCGGCACAATCGTCTTTGCGCGAAGTAGCCACTTCTTCACCTCCGGGAGCCGGAGAGAGCGGCAGCTTCGGGAAGGTGAAGAAGAAAGCTGTACAACACTGGGATTGTGTGCGCAGCTTGCCAACTGATAGAAAACAGTACCTTTGCGCTCTCCTGACTTTTCCAATCACACGGACTTTCGATTGGAAGCCGTTTTGGACGGCTTTTCTTTTCTTCCTACCAAACACTTGGCAGACCTCCGTGCAACGTCTAGAACACAATGGGAGTTGTTTTCTGTGCTGGCACAGCTTTTCCTAGCCAGACATAGTGGAAAAGCTTTCTGGTAAGATGTAGACTACAAAAGACGCTAAACACGAAAGTACGATGCTCTCCAGAGCTAAAAGCCGCTCCCGGGCGTCTTTCGGCAGAAGCTGCGCTAAGGAGCGCACTGTGACCGGCACAATCGTCTTCGCGCGAAGTAGCCGCTTCTTCGCCTCCGGGAGCCGGAGAGAGCGGCAGCTTCGGGAAGGTGAAGAAGGAAGCTGTACAACACTGTGATTGTGTGCGCAGCTTGCCAACTGATAGAAAACAGTACCTTTGAACTCTGCTGACTTTTCCAATCACATGGACATTCGATTGGAAGCTGCTTTGGACAACTTTTCCTTTCTTCCTGCCAAACACTTGGCAGACTTCCGTGCAACGTCTAGAACACGATGGGAGTTGTTTTCTGTGCTGGCACAGTTTTTCCTAGCCAGACATAGTGGAAAAGCTTTCTGCTAAGATGTAGTCTACAAAAGACGCTAAACACGAAAGTACGATGCTCTCCGGAGCTAAAAGCCGCTCCCGGGCGTCTTTCGGCAGAAGCCGCGCTAAGGAGAGCACTGTGACCGGCACAATCGTCTTTGCGCGAAGTAGCCGCTTCTTTGCCTCCGGGAGCCGGAGAGAGCGGCAGCTTCGGGAAGGTGAAGAAGGAAGCTGTACAACACTGGGATTGTGTGCGCAGCTTGCCAACTGATAGAAAACAGTACCTTTGAACTCTGCTGACTTTTCCAATCACATGGACATTCGATTGGAATCTGCTTTGGACAACTTTTCTTTTCTTCCTGCCAAACACTTGGCAGACCTCCGTGCAACGTCTATAACACGATGGGAGTTGTTTTCTGTGCTGGCACAGTTTTTCCTAGCCAGACATTGTGGAAAAGCTTTCTGCTAAGATGTAGACTACAAAAGACGCTAAACACGAAAGTACGATGCTCTCCGGAGCTAAAAGCCGCTCCCGGGCGTCTTTCGGCAGAAGCCGCGCTAAGGAGAGCACTGTGACCGGCACAATCGTCTTTGCGCCAAGTAGCCGCTTCTTCGCCTCCTGGAGCCGGACAGAGCGGCAGCTTCGGGAAGGTGAAGAAGGAAGCTGTACAACACTGGGATTGTGTGCGCAGCTTGCCAACTGATAGAAAACAGTACCTTTGAACTCTGCGGACTTTTCCAAAAACATGGACATTTGACTGGAAGCTGCTTTGCACAACTTTTCTTTTCTTCCTGCCAAACACTTGGCAGACTTCCGTGCAATGTCTACAACACAATGGGAGTTGTTTTCTGTGCTGGCACAGCTTTTCCCAGCCAGATATTGTGGAAAAGCTTTCTGCTCAGATGTAGACTACAAAAGACGCTAAACAGGAAAGTACGATGCTCTCCGGAGCTAAAAGCCGCTCCCGGGCGTCTTTCGGCAGAAGCCGCGCTAAGGAGAGCACTGTGACCGGCTCAATCGTCTTTGCGCGAAGAAGCCGCTTCTTCGCCTCCGGGAGCCGGACAGAGCGGCAGCTTTGGGTAGGTGAAGAAGGAAGCTGTACAACACTGGGATTGTGTGCGCAGCTTGCCAACTGATAGAAAACAGTACCTTTGAACTCTGCTGACTTTTCCAATCACATGGACATTCGACTGGAAGCTGCTTTGGACAACTTTTCTTTTCTTCCTGCCAAACACTTGGCAGACCTCCGTGCAATGTCTATAACACGATGGGAGTTGTTTTCTGTGCTGGCACAGTTTTTCCCAGCCAGACATTGTGGAAAAGCTTTCTGCTAAGATGTAGACGAAAAGAGACGCTAAACAGGAAAGTACGATGCTCTCCGGAGCTAATAGCTGCTCCCGGGTGTCTTTAGGCAGAAGCCGTGCTAAGGAGAGCACTGTGACCAGCACAATCGTCTTTGCGCGAAGTAGCCGCTTCTTCGCCTCCGGGAGCCGGAGAGAGCGGCAGCTTCGGGAAGGTGAAGAAGGAAGCTGTACAACACTGGGATTGTGTGCGCAGCTTGCCAACTGATAGAAAACAGTACCTTTGCGCTCTCCTGACTTTTCCAATCACATGGACATTCGATTGGAAGCTGTTTTGGACAACTTTTCTTTTCTTCCTGCCAAACACTTGGCAGACCTCCGTGCAAAGTCTAGAACACAATGGGAGTTGTTTTCTGTGCTGGCACAGTTTTTCCTAGCAAGACATAGCGGAAAAGCTTTCTGCTAAGATGTAGACGAAAAGAGACTCTAAACAGGAAAGTACGATGCTCTCCGGAGCTAAAAGCCGCTCCCGGGCGTCTTTCGGCAGAAGCCGCGCTAAGGAGAGCACTGTGACCGGCACAATCGTCTGTGCGCGAAGTAGCCGCTTCTTTGCCTCCGGGAGCCGGAGAGAGCGGCAGCTTCGGGAAGGTGAAGAAGGAAGCTGTACAACACTGGGATTGTGTGTGCAGCTTGCCAACTGATAGAAAACAGTACCTTTGAACTCTGCTGACTTTTCCAATCACATGGACATTCGATTGGAATCTGCTTTGGACAACTTTTCTTTTCTTCCTGCCAAACACTTGGCAGACCTCCGTGCAACGTCTATAACACGATGGGAGTTGTTTTCTGTGCTGGCACAGTTTTTCCTAGCCAGACATTGTGGAAAAGCTTTCTGCTAAGATGTAGACTACAAAAGACGCTAAACACGAAAGTACGATGCTCTCCGGAGCTAAAAGCCGCTCCCGGGCGTCTTTCGGCAGAAGCCGCGCTAAGGAGAGCACTGTGACCGGCACAATCGTCTTTGCGCCAAGTAGCCGCTTCTTCGCCTCCTGGAGCCGGACAGAGCGGCAGCTTCGGGAAGGTGAAGAAGGAAGCTGTACAACAATGGGATTGTGTGCGCAGCTTGCCAACTGATAGAAAACAGTACCTTTGAACTCTGCGGACTTTTCCAAAAACATGGACATTTGACTGGAAGCTGCTTTGCACAACTTTTCTTTTCTTCCTGCCAAACACTTGGCAGACTTCCGTGCAATGTCTACAACACAATGGGAGTTGTTTTCTGTGCTGGCACAGCTTTTCCCAGCCAGACATTGTGGAAAAGCTTTCTGCTCAGATGTAGACTACAAAAGACGCTAAACAGGAAAGTACGATGCTCTCCGGAGCTAAAAGCCGCTCCCGGGCGTCTTTCGGCAGAAGCCGCGCTAAGGAGAGCACTGTGACCGGCACAATCGTCTTTGCGCGAAGAAGCTGCTTCTTCGCCTCCGGGAGCCGGACAGAGCGGCAGCTTTGGGTAGGTGAAGAAGGAAGCTGTACAACACTGGGATTGTGTGCGCAGCTTGCCAACTGATAGAAAACAGTACCTTTGAACTCTGCTGATTTTCCAATCACATGGACATTCGACTGGAAGCTGCTTTGGACAACTTTTCTTTTCTTCCTGCCAAACACTTGGCAGACCTCCGTGCAACGTCTATAACACGATGGGAGTTGTTTTCTGTGCTGGCACAGTTTTTCCCAGCCAGACATTGTGGAAAAGCTTTCTGCTAAGATGTAGACGAAAAGAGACGCTAAACAGGAAAGTACGATGCTCTCCGGAGCTAATAGCCGCTCCCGGGTGTCTTTAGGCAGAAGCCGTGCTAAGGAGAGCACTGTGACCAGCACAATCGTCTTTGCGCGAAGTAGCCGCTTCTTCGCCTCCGGGAGCCGGAGAGAGCGGCAGCTTCGGGAAGGTGAAGAAGGAAGCTGTACAACACTGGGATTGTGTGCGCAGCTTGCCAACTGATAGAAAACAGTACCTTTGCGCTCTCCTGACTTTTCCAATCACATGGACATTCGATTGGAAGCTGTTTTGGACAACTTTTCTTTTCTTCCTGCCAAACACTTGGCAGACCTCCGTGCAAAGTCTAGAACACAATGGGAGTTGTTTTCTGTGCTGGAACAGTTTTTCCTAGCAAGACATAGCGGAAAAGCTTTCTGGTAAGATGTAGACTACAAAAGACGCTAAACACGAAAGTACGATGCTCTCCAGAGCTAAAAGCCGCTCCCGGGCGTCTTTCGGCAGAAGCCGCGCTAAGGAGCGCACTGTGACCGGCACAATCGTCTTCGCGCGAAGTAGCCGCTTCTTCGCCTCCGGGAGCCGGAGAGAGCGGCAGCTTCGGGAAGGTGAAGAAGGAAGCTGTACAACACTGTGATTGTGTGCGCAGCTTGCCAACTGATAGAAAACAGTACCTTTGAACTCTGCTGACTTTTCCAATCACATGGACATTCGATTGGAAGCTGCTTTGGACAACTTTTCCTTTCTTCCTGCCAAACACTTAGCAGACCTCCGTGCAACGTCTAGAACACAATGGGAGTTGTTTTCTGTGCTGGCACAGCTTTTCCTAGCCAGACATAGTGGAAAAGCTTTCTGCTAAGATGTAGACTACAAAAGACGCTAAACACGAAAGTACGATGCTCTCCGGAGCTAAAAGCCGCTCCTGGGCGTCTTTCGGCAGAAGCCGCACTAAGGAGAGCACTGTGACCGGCACAATCGTCTTTGCGCGAAGTAGCCGCTTCTTCGCCTCCGGGAGCCGGAGAGAGCGGCAGCTTCGGGAAGGTGAAGAAGGAAGCTGTACAACACTGGGATTGTGTGCGCAGCTTGCCAACTGATAGAAAACAGTACCTTTGAACTCTGCTGACTTTTCCAATCACATGGACATTCGATTGGAAGCTGCTTTGGACAACTTTTCTTTTCTTCCTTCCAAACACTTGGCAGACCTCCGTGCAACGTCTAGAACACGATGGGAGTTGTTTTCTGTGCTGGCACAGTTTTTCCTAGCCAGACATAGTGGAAAAGCTTTCTGCTAAGATGTAGTCTACAAAAGACGCTAAACACGAAAGTACGATGCTCTCCGGAGCTAAAAGCCGCTCCCGGGCGTCTTTCGGCAGAAGCCGCGCTAAGGAGAGCACTGTGACCGGCACAATCGTCTTTGCGCGAAGTAGCCGCTTCTTTGCCTCCGGGAGCCGGAGAGAGCGGCAGCTTCGGGAAGGTGAAGAAGGAAGCTGTACAACACTGGGATTGTGTGCGCAGCTTGCCAACTGATAGAAAACAGTACCTTTGAACTCTGCTGACTTTTCCAATCACATGGACATTCGATTGGAATCTGCTTTGGACAACTTTTCTTTTCTTCCTGCCAAACACTTGGCAGACCTCCGTGCAACGTCTATAACACGATGGGAGTTGTTTTCTGTGCTGGCACAGTTTTTCCTAGCCAGACATTGTGGAAAAGCTTTCTGCTAAGATGTAGACTACAAAAGACGCTAAACACGAAAGTACGATGCTCTCCGGAGCTAAAAGCCGCTCCCGGGCGTCTTTCGGCAGAAGCCGCGCTAAGGAGAGCACTGTGACCGGCACAATCGTCTTTGCGCCAAGTAGCCGCTTCTTCGCCTCCTGGAGCCGGACAGAGCGGCAGCTTCGGGAAGGTGAAGAAGGAAGCTGTACAACACTGGGATTGTGTGCGCAGCTTGCCAACTGATAGAAAACAGTACCTTTGAACTCTGCGGACTTTTCCAAAAACATGGACATTTGACTGGAAGCTGCTTTGCACAACTTTTCTTTTCTTCCTGCCAAACACTTGGCAGACTTCCGTGCAATGTCTACAACACAATGGGAGTTGTTTTCTGTGCTGGCACAGCTTTTCCCAGCCAGATATTGTGGAAAAGCTTTCTGCTCAGATGTAGACTACAAAAGACGCTAAACAGGAAAGTACGATGCTCTCCGGAGCTAAAAGCCGCTCCCGGGCGTCTTTCGGCAGAAGCCACGCTAAGGAGAGCACTGTGACCGGCACAATCGTCGTTGGGCCAAGTAGCCGTTTCTTCGCCTCCGGGAGCCGGAGAGAGCGGCAGCTTCGGGAAGGTGAAGAAGGAAGCTGTACAACACTGGGATTGTGCGCGCAGCTTGCCAACTGATAGAAAACAGGACCTTTGCGCTCTCCTGACTTTTCCAATCACACGGACTTTCGATTGGAAGCCGTTTTGGACGGCTTTTCTTTTCTTCCTGCCAAACACTTGGCAGACCTCCGTGCAACGTCTAGAACACAATGGGAGTTCTTTTCTGCGCTGGCACAGCTTTTCCTTGCCAGACATAGTGGAAAAGCTTTCTGCTAAGATGTAGACTACAAAAGACGCTAAACACGAAAGTACGATGCTCTCCGGAGCTAAAAGCTGCTCCCGGGCGTCATTCGGCAGAAGCCGCGCTAAGGAGCGCACTGTGACCGGCACAATCGTCTTTGCGCGAAGTAGCCGCTTCTTCGCCTCCGGGAGCCGGAGAGAGCGGCAGCTTCGGGAAGGTGAAGAAGGAAGCTGTACAACACTGGGATTGTGTGCGCAGCTTGCCAACTGATAGAAAACAGTACCTTTGAACTCTGCTGACTTTTCCAATCACATGGACATTCGATTGGAAGCTGCTTTGGACAACTTTTCTTTTCTTCCTGCCAAACACTTGGCAGACCTCCGTGCAACGTCTATAACACGATGGGAGTTGTTTTCTGTGCTGGCACAGTTTTTCCTAGCCAGACATAGTGGAAAAGCTTTCTGCTAAGATGTAGACTACAAAAGACGCTAAACACGAAAGTACGATGCTCTCCGGAGCTAAAAGCTGCTCCCGGGCGTCATTCGGCAGAAGCCGCGCTAAGGAGAGCACTGTGACCGGCACAATCGTCTTTGCGCGAAGTAGCCACTTCTTCACCTCCGGGAGCCGGAGAGAGCGGCAGCTTCGGGAAGGTGAAGAAGGAAGCTGTACAACACTGGGATTGTGTGCGCAGCTTGCCAACTGATAGAAAACAGTACCTTTGCGCTCTCCTGACTTTTCCAATCACACGGACTTTCGATTGGAAGCCGTTTTGGACGGCTTTTCTTTTCTTCCTACCAAACACTTGGCAGACCTCCGTGCAACGTCTAGAACACAATGGGAGTTGTTTTCTGTGCTGGCACAGCTTTTCCTAGCCAGACATAGTGGAAAAGCTTTCTGGTAAGATGTAGACTACAAAAGACGCTAAACACGAAAGTACGATGCTCTCCAGAGCTAAAAGCCGCTCCCGGGCGTTATTCGGCAGAAGCTGCGCTAAGGAGCGCACTGTGACCGGCACAATCGTCTTCGCGCGAAGTAGCCGCTTCTTCGCCTCCGGGAGCCGGAGAGAGCGGCAGCTTCGGGAAGGTGAAGAAGGAAGCTGTACAACACTGTGATTGTGTGCGCAGCTTGCCAACTGATAGAAAACAGTACCTTTGAACTCTGCTGACTTTTCCAATCACATGGACATTCGATTGGAAGCTGCTTTGGACAACTTTTCCTTTCTTCCTGCCAAACACTTGGCAGACTTCCGTGCAACGTCTAGAACACGATGGGAGTTGTTTTCTGTGCTGGCACAGTTTTTCCTAGCCAGACATAGTGGAAAAGCTTTCTGCTAAGATGTAGTCTACAAAAGACGCTAAACACGAAAGTACGATGCTCTCCGGAGCTAAAAGCCGCTCCCGGGCGTCTTTCGGCAGAAGCCGCGCTAAGGAGAGCACTGTGACCGGCACAATCGTCTTTGCGCGAAGTAGCCGCTTCTTTGCCTCCGGGAGCCGGAGAGAGCGGCAGCTTCGGGAAGGTGAAGAAGGAAGCTGTACAACACTGGGATTGTGTGCGCAGCTTGCCAACTGATAGAAAACAGTACCTTTGAACTCTGCTGACTTTTCCAATCACATGGACATTCGATTGGAATCTGCTTTGGACAACTTTTCTTTTCTTCCTGCCAAACACTTGGCAGACCTCCGTGCAACGTCTATAACACGATGGGAGTTGTTTTCTGTGCTGGCACAGTTTTTCCTAGCCAGACATTGTGGAAAAGCTTTCTGCTAAGATGTAGACTACAAAAGACGCTAAACACGAAAGTACGATGCTCTCCGGAGCTAAAAGCCGCTCCCGGGCGTCTTTCAGCAGAAGCCGCGCTAAGGAGAGCACTGTGACCGGCACAATCGTCTTTGCGCCAAGTAGCCGCTTCTTCGCCTCCTGGAGCCGGACAGAGCGGCAGCTTCGGGAAGGTGAAGAAGGAAGCTGTACAACACTGGGATTGTGTGCGCAGCTTGCCAACTGATAGAAAACAGTACCTTTGAACTCTGCGGACTTTTCCAAAAACATGGACATTTGACTGGAAGCTGCTTTGCACAACTTTTCTTTTCTTCCTGCCAAACACTTGGCAGACTTCCGTGCAATGTCTACAACACAATGGGAGTTGTTTTCTGTGCTGGCACAGCTTTTCCCAGCCAGATATTGTGGAAAAGCTTTCTGCTAAGATGTAGACGAAAAGAGACGCTAAACAGGAAAGTACGATGCTCTCCGGAGCTAATAGCCGCTCCCGGGTGTCTTTAGGCAGAAGCCGTGCTAAGGAGAGCACTGTGACCAGCACAATCGTCTTTGCGCGAAGTAGCCGCTTCTTCGCCTCCGGGAGCCGGAGAGAGCGGCAGCTTCGGGAAGGTGAAGAAGGAAGCTGTACAACACTGGGATTGTGTGCGCAGCTTGCCAACTGATAGAAAACAGTACCTTTGCGCTCTCCTGACTTTTCCAATCACACGGACTTTCGATTGGAAGCCGTTTTGGACGGCTTTTCTTTTCTTCCTGCCAAACACTTGGCAGACCTCCGTGCAACGTCTAGAACACAATGGGAGTTGTTTTCTGTGCTGGCACAGCTTTTCCTAGCCAGACATAGTGGAAAAGCTTTCTGGTAAGATGTAGACTACAAAAGACGCTAAACACGAAAGTACGATGCTCTCCAGAGCTAAAAGCCGCTCCCGGGCGTCTTTCGGCAGAAGCTGCGCTAAGGAGCGCACTGTGACCGGCACAATCGTCTTCGCGCGAAGTAGCCGCTTCTTCGCCTCCGGGAGCCGGAGAGAGCGGCAGCTTCGGGAAGGTGAAGAAGGAAGCTGTACAACACTGTGATTGTGTGCGCAGCTTGCCAACTGATAGAAAACAGTACCTTTGAACTCTGCTGACTTTTCCAATCACATGGACATTCGATTGGAAGCTGCTTTGGACAACTTTTCCTTTCTTCCTGCCAAACACTTGGCAGACCTCCGTGCAACGTCTAGAACACGATGGGAGTTGTTTTCTGTGCTGGCACAGTTTTTCCTAGCCAGACATAGTGGAAAAGCTTTCTGCTAAGATGTAGTCTACAAAAGACGCTAAACACGAAAGTACGATGCTCTCCGGAGCTAAAAGCCGCTCCCGGGCGTCTTTCGGCAGAAGCCGCGCTAAGGAGAGCACTGTGACCGGCACAATCGTCTTTGCGCGAAGTAGCCGCTTCTTTGCCTCCGGGAGCCGGAGAGAGCGGCAGCTTCGGGAAGGTGAAGAAGGAAGCTGTACAACACTGGGATTGTGTGCGCAGCTTGCCAACTGATAGAAAACAGTACCTTTGAACTCTGCTGACTTTTCCAATCACATGGACATTCGATTGGAATCTGCTTTGGACAACTTTTCTTTTCTTCCTGCCAAACACTTGGCAGACCTCCGTGCAACGTCTATAACACGATGGGAGTTGTTTTCTGTGCTGGCACAGTTTTTCCTAGCCAGACATTGTGGAAAAGCTTTCTGCTAAGATGTAGACTACAAAAGACGCTAAACACGAAAGTACGATGCTCTCCGGAGCTAAAAGCCGCTCCCGGGCGTCTTTCGGCAGAAGCCGCGCTAAGGAGAGCACTGTGACCGGCACAATCGTCTTTGCGCCAAGTAGCCGCTTCTTCGCCTCCTGGAGCCGGACAGAGCGGCAGCTTCGGGAAGGTGAAGAAGGAAGCTGTACAACACTGGGATTGTGTGCGCAGCTTGCCAACTGATAGAAAACAGTACCTTTGAACTCTGCGGACTTTTCCAAAAACATGGACATTTGACTGGAAGCTGCTTTGCACAACTTTTCTTTTCTTCCTGCCAAACACTTGGCAGACTTCCGTGCAATGTCTACAACACAATGGGAGTTGTTTTCTGTGCTGGCACAGCTTTTCCCAGCCAGATATTGTGGAAAAGCTTTCTGCTCAGATGTAGACTACAAAAGACGCTAAACAGGAAAGTACGATGCTCTCCGGAGCTAAAAGCCGCTCCCGGGCGTCTTTCGGCAGAAGCCGCGCTAAGGAGAGCACTGTGACCGGCTCAATCGTCTTTGCGCGAAGAAGCCGCTTCTTCGCCTCCGGGAGCCGGACAGAGCGGCAGCTTTGGGTAGGTGAAGAAGGAAGCTGTACAACACTGGGATTGTGTGCGCAGCTTGCCAACTGATAGAAAACAGTACCTTTGAACTCTGCTGACTTTTCCAATCACATGGACATTCGACTGGAAGCTGCTTTGGACAACTTTTCTTTTCTTCCTGCCAAACACTTGGCAGACCTCCGTGCAATGTCTATAACACGATGGGAGTTGTTTTCTGTGCTGGCACAGTTTTTCCCAGCCAGACATTGTGGAAAAGCTTTCTGCTAAGATGTAGACGAAAAGAGACGCTAAACAGGAAAGTACGATGCTCTCCGGAGCTAATAGCCGCTCCCGGGTGTCTTTAGGCAGAAGCCGTGCTAAGGAGAGCACTGTGACCAGCACAATCGTCTTTGCGCGAAGTAGCCGCTTCTTCGCCTCCGGGAGCCGGAGAGAGCGGCAGCTTCGGGAAGGTGAAGAAGGAAGCTGTACAACACTGGGATTGTGTGCGCAGCTTGCCAACTGATAGAAAACAGTACCTTTGCGCTCTCCTGACTTTTCCAATCACATGGACATTCGATTGGAAGCTGTTTTGGACAACTTTTCTTTTCTTCCTGCCAAACACTTGGCAGACCTCCGTGCAAAGTCTAGAACACAATGGGAGTTGTTTTCTGTGCTGGCACAGTTTTTCCTAGCAAGACATAGCGGAAAAGCTTTCTGCTAAGATGTAGACGAAAAGAGACTCTAAACAGGAAAGTACGATGCTCTCCGGAGCTAAAAGCCGCTCCCGGGCGTCTTTCGGCAGAAGCCGCGCTAAGGAGAGCACTGTGACCGGCACAATCGTCTGTGCGTGAAGTAGCCGCTTCTTTGCCTCCGGGAGCCGGAGAGAGCGGCAGCTTCGGGAAGGTGAAGAAGGAAGCTGTACAACACTGGGATTGTGTGCGCAGCTTGCCAACTGATAGAAAACAGTACCTTTGAACTCTGCTGACTTTTCCAATCACATGGACATTCGATTGGAATCTGCTTTGGACAACTTTTCTTTTCTTCCTGCCAAACACTTGGCAGACCTCCGTGCAACGTCTATAACACGATGGGAGTTGTTTTCTGTGCTGGCACAGTTTTTCCTAGCCAGACATTGTGGAAAAGCTTTCTGCTAAGATGTAGACTACAAAAGACGCTAAACACGAAAGTACGATGCTCTCCGGAGCTAAAAGCCGCTCCCGGGCGTCTTTCGGCAGAAGCCGCGCTAAGGAGAGCACTGTGACCGGCACAATCGTCTTTGCGCCAAGTAGCCGCTTCTTCGCCTCCTGGAGCCGGACAGAGCTGCAGCTTCGGGAAGGTGAAGAAGGAAGCTGTACAACAATGGGATTGTGTGCGCAGCTTGCCAACTGATAGAAAACAGTACCTTTGAACTCTGCGGACTTTTCCAAAAACATGGACATTTGACTGGAAGCTGCTTTGCACAACTTTTCTTTTCTTCCTGCCAAACACTTGGCAGACTTCCGTGCAATGTCTACAACACAATGGGAGTTGTTTTCTGTGCTGGCACAGCTTTTCCCAGCCAGACATTGTGGAAAAGCTTTCTGCTCAGATGTAGACTACAAAAGACGCTAAACAGGAAAGTACGATGCTCTCCGGAGCTAAAAGCCGCTCCCGGGCGTCTTTCGGCAGAAGCCGCGCTAAGGAGAGCACTGTGACCGGCACAATCGTCTTTGCGCGAAGAAGCTGCTTCTTCGCCTCCGGGAGCCGGACAGAGCGGCAGCTTTGGGTAGGTGAAGAAGGAAGCTGTACAACACTGGGATTGTGTGCGCAGCTTGCCAACTGATAGAAAACAGTACCTTTGAACTCTGCTGACTTTTCCAATCACATGGACATTCGACTGGAAGCTGCTTTGGACAACTTTTCTTTTCTTCCTGCCAAACACTTGGCAGACCTCCGTGCAACGTCTATAACACGATGGGAGTTGTTTTCTGTGCTGGCACAGTTTTTCCCAGCCAGACATTGTGGAAAAGCTTTCTGCTAAGATGTAGACGAAAAGAGACGCTAAACAGGAAAGTACGATGCTCTCCGGAGCTAATAGCCGCTCCCGGGTGTCTTTAGGCAGAAGCCGTGCTAAGGAGAGCACTGTGACCAGCACAATCGTCTTTGCGCGAAGTAGCCGCTTCTTCGCCTCCGGGAGCCGGAGAGAGCGGCAGCTTCGGGAAGGTGAAGAAGGAAGCTGTACAACACTGGGATTGTGTGCGCAGCTTGCCAACTGATAGAAAACAGTACCTTTGCGCTCTCCTGACTTTTCCAATCACATGGACATTCGATTGGAAGCTGTTTTGGACAACTTTTCTTTTCTTCCTGCCAAACACTTGGCAGACCTCCGTGCAAAGTCTAGAACACAATGGGAGTTGTTTTCTGTGCTGGAACAGTTTTTCCTAGCAAGACATAGCGGAAAGCTTTCTGGTAAGATGTAGACTACAAAAGACGCTAAACACGAAAGTACGATGCTCTCCAGAGCTAAAAGCCGCTCCCGGGCGTCTTTCGGCAGAAGCCGCGCTAAGGAGCGCACTGTGACCGGCACAATCGTCTTCGCGCGAAGTAGCCGCTTCTTCGCCTCCGGGAGCCGGAGAGAGCGGCAGCTTCGGGAAGGTGAAGAAGGAAGCTGTACAACACTGTGATTGTGTGCGCAGCTTGCCAACTGATAGAAAACAGTACCTTTGAACTCTGCTGACTTTTCCAATCACATGGACATTCAATTGGAAGCTGCTTTGGACAACTTTTCCTTTCTTCCTGCCAAACACTTGGCAGACCTCCGTGCAACGTCTAGAACACAATGGGAGTTGTTTTCTGTGCTGGCACAGCTTTTCCTAGCCAGACATAGTGGAAAAGCTTTCTGCTAAGATGTAGACTACAAAAGACGCTAAACACGAAAGTACGATGCTCTCCGGAGCTAAAAGCCGCTCCTGGGCGTCTTTCGGCAGAAGCCGCACTAAGGAGAGCACTGTGACCGGCACAATCGTCTTTGCGCGAAGTAGCCGCTTCTTCGCCTCCGGGAGCCGGAGAGAGCGGCAGCTTCGGGAAGGTGAAGAAGGAAGCTGTACAACACTGGGATTGTGTGCGCAGCTTGCCAACTGATAGAAAACAGTACCTTTGAACTCTGCTGACTTTTCCAATCACATGGACATTCGATTGGAAGCTGCTTTGGACAACTTTTCTTTTCTTCCTTCCAAACACTTGGCAGACCTCCGTGCAACGTCTAGAACACGATGGGAGTTGTTTTCTGTGCTGGCACAGTTTTTCCTAGCCAGACATAGTGGAAAAGCTTTCTGCTAAGATGTAGTCTACAAAAGACGCTAAACACGAAAGTACGATGCTCTCCGGAGCTAAAAGCCGCTCCCGGGCGTCTTTCGGCAGAAGCCGCGCTAAGGAGAGCACTGTGACCGGCACAATCGTCTTTGCGCGAAGTAGCCGCTTCTTTGCCTCCGGGAGCCGGAGAGAGCGGCAGCTTCGGGAAGGTGAAGAAGGAAGCTGTACAACACTGGGATTGTGTGCGCAGCTTGCCAACTGATAGAAAACAGTACCTTTGAACTCTGCTGACTTTTCCAATCACATGGACATTCGATTGGAATCTGCTTTGGACAACTTTTCTTTTCTTCCTGCCAAACACTTGGCAGACCTCCGTGCAACGTCTATAACACGATGGGAGTTGTTTTCTGTGCTGGCACAGTTTTTCCTAGCCAGACATTGTGGAAAAGCTTTCTGCTAAGATGTAGACTACAAAAGACGCTAAACACGAAAGTACGATGCTCTCCGGAGCTAAAAGCCGCTCCCGGGCGTCTTTCGGCAGAAGCCGCGCTAAGGAGAGCACTGTGACCGGCACAATCGTCTTTGCGCCAAGTAGCCGCTTCTTCGCCTCCTGGAGCCGGACAGAGCGGCAGCTTCGGGAAGGTGAAGAAGGAAGCTGTACAACACTGGGATTGTGTGCGCAGCTTGCCAACTGATAGAAAACAGTACCTTTGAACTCTGCGGACTTTTCCAAAAACATGGACATTTGACTGGAAGCTGCTTTGCACAACTTTTCTTTTCTTCCTGCCAAACACTTGGCAGACTTCCGTGCAATGTCTACAACACAATGGGAGTTGTTTTCTGTGCTGGCACAGCTTTTCCCAGCCAGATATTGTGGAAAAGCTTTCTGCTAAGATGTAGACTACAAAAGACGCTAAACAGGAAAGTACGATGCTCTCCGGAGCTAAAAGCCGCTCCCGGGCGTCTTTCGGCAGAAGCCGCGCTAAGGAGAGCACTGTGACCGGCTCAATCGTCTTTGCGCGAAGAAGCCGCTTCTTCGCCTCCGGGAGCCGGACAGAGCGGCAGCTTTGGGTAGGTGAAGAAGGAAGCTGTACAACACTGGGATTGTGTGCGCAGCTTGCCAACTGATAGAAAACAGTACCTTTGAACTCTGCTGACTTTTCCAATCACATGGACATTCGACTGGAAGCTGCTTTGGACAACTTTTCTTTTCTTCCTGCCAAACACTTGGCAGACCTCCGTGCAATGTCTATAACACGATGGGAGTTGTTTTCTGTGCTGGCACAGTTTTTCCCAGCCAGACATTGTGGAAAAGCTTTCTGCTAAGATGTAGACGAAAAGAGACGCTAAACAGGAAAGTACGATGCTCTCCGGAGCTAATAGCCGCTCCCGGGTGTCTTTAGGCAGAAGCCGTGCTAAGGAGAGCACTGTGACCAGCACAATCGTCTTTGCGCGAAGTAGCCGCTTCTTCGCCTCCGGGAGCCGGAGAGAGCGGCAGCTTCGGGAAGGTGAAGAAGGAAGCTGTACAACACTGGGATTGTGTGCGCAGCTTGCCAACTGATAGAAAACAGTACCTTTGCGCTCTCCTGACTTTTCCAATCACATGGACATTCGATTGGAAGCTGTTTTGGACAACTTTTCTTTTCTTCCTGCCAAACACTTGGCAGACCTCCGTGCAAAGTCTAGAACACAATGGGAGTTGTTTTCTGTGCTGGCACAGTTTTTCCTAGCAAGACATAGCGGAAAAGCTTTCTGCTAAGATGTAGACGAAAAGAGACTCTAAACAGGAAAGTACGATGCTCTCCGGAGCTAAAAGCCGCTCCCGGGCGTCTTTCGGCAGAAGCCGCGCTAAGGAGAGCACTGTGACCGGCACAATCGTCTGTGCGCGAAGTAGCCGCTTCTTTGCCTCCGGGAGCCGGAGAGAGCGGCAGCTTCGGGAAGGTGAAGAAGGAAGCTGTACAACACTGGGATTGTGTGCGCAGCTTGCCAACTGATAGAAAACAGTACCTTTGAACTCTGCTGACTTTTCCAATCACATGGACATTCGATTGGAATCTGCTTTGGACAACTTTTCTTTTCTTCCTGCCAAACACTTGGCAGACCTCCGTGCAACGTCTATAACACGATGGGAGTTGTTTTCTGTGCTGGCACAGTTTTTCCTAGCCAGACATTGTGGAAAAGCTTTCTGCTAAGATGTAGACTACAAAAGACGCTAAACACGAAAGTACGATGCTCTCCGGAGCTAAAAGCCGCTCCCGGGCGTCTTTCGGCAGAAGCCGCGCTAAGGAGAGCACTGTGACCGGCACAATCGTCTTTGCGCCAAGTAGCCGCTTCTTCGCCTCCTGGAGCCGGACAGAGCGGCAGCTTCGGGAAGGTGAAGAAGGAAGCTGTACAACAATGGGATTGTGTGCGCAGCTTGCCAACTGATAGAAAACAGTACCTTTGAACTCTGCGGACTTTTCCAAAAACATGGACATTTGACTGGAAGCTGCTTTGCACAACTTTTCTTTTCTTCCTGCCAAACACTTGGCAGACTTCCGTGCAATGTCTACAACACAATGGGAGTTGTTTTCTGTGCTGGCACAGCTTTTCCCAGCCAGACATTGTGGAAAAGCTTTCTGCTCAGATGTAGACTACAAAAGACGCTAAACAGGAAAGTACGATGCTCTCCGGAGCTAAAAGCCACTCCCGGGCGTCTTTCGGCAGAAGCCGCGCTAAGGAGAGCACTGTGACCGGCACAATCGTCTTTGCGCGAAGAAGCTGCTTCTTCGCCTCCGGGAGCCGGACAGAGCGGCAGCTTTGGGTAGGTGAAGAAGGAAGCTGTACAACACTGGGATTGTGTGCGCAGCTTGCCAACTGATAGAAAACAGTACCTTTGAACTCTGCTGACTTTTCCAATCACATGGACATTCGACTGGAAGCTGCTTTGGACAACTTTTCTTTTCTTCCTGCCAAACACTTGGCAGACCTCCGTGCAACGTCTATAACACGATGGGAGTTGTTTTCTGTGCTGGCACAGTTTTTCCCAGCCAGACATTGTGGAAAAGCTTTCTGCTAAGATGTAGACGAAAAGAGACGCTAAACAGGAAAGTACGATGCTCTCCGGAGCTAATAGCCGCTCCCGGGTGTCTTTAGGCAGAAGCCGTGCTAAGGAGAGCACTGTGACCAGCACAATCGTCTTTGCGCGAAGTAGCCGCTTCTTCGCCTCCGGGAGCCGGAGAGAGCGGCAGCTTCGGGAAGGTGAAGAAGGAAGCTGTACAACACTGGGATTGTGTGCGCAGCTTGCCAACTGATAGAAAACAGTACCTTTGCGCTCTCCTGACTTTTCCAATCACATGGACATTCGATTGGAAGCTGTTTTGGACAACTTTTCTTTTCTTCCTGCCAAACACTTGGCAGACCTCCGTGCAAAGTCTAGAACACAATGGGAGTTGTTTTCTGTGCTGGCACAGTTTTTCCTAGCAAGACATAGCGGAAAAGCTTTCTGCTAAGATGTAGACGAAAAGAGACGCTAAACAGGAAAGTACGATGCTCACCGGAGCTAAAAGCCGCTCCCGGGCGTCTTTCGGCAGAAGCCGCGCTAAGGAGAGCACTGTGACCAGCACAATCGTCTTTGCACGAAGTAGCCGCTTCTTCGCCTCCGGGAGCCGGAGAGAGCGGCAGCTTCGGCAAGGTGAAGAAGGAAGCTGTACAACACTGGGATTGTGTGCGCAGCTTGCCAACTGATAGAAAACAGTATTTTTGAACTCTGCGGACTTTTCCAATCACATGGACATTTGACTGGAAGCTGCTTTGCACAACTTTTCTTTTCTTCCTGCCAAACACTTGGCAGACTTCCGTGCAATGTCGACAACAAAATGGGAGTTGTTTTCTGTGCTGGCACAGCTTTTCCCAGCCAGACATTGTGGAAAAGCTTTCTGCTCAGATGTAGACTACAAAAGACGCTAAACAGGAAAGTACGATGCTCTCCGGAGCTAAAAGCCGCTCCCGGGCGTCTTTTGGCAGAAGCCGCGCTAAGGAGAGCACTGTGACCGGCACAATCGTCTTTGCGCGAAGTAGCCGCTTCTTCGCCTCCGGGAGCCGGAGAGAGCGGCAGCTTCGGCAAGGTGAATAAGGAAGATGTACAACACTGGGATTGTGTGCGCAGCTTGCCAACTGATAGAAAACAGTACCTTTGCGCTCTCCTGACTTTTCCAATCACATGGACATTCGATTGGAAGGCGTTTTGGACAACTTTTCTTTTCTTCCTGCCAAACACTTGGCAGACCTCCATGAAACGTCTAGAACACAATGGGAGTTGTTTTCTGTGCTGGCACAGTTTTTCCCAGCCAGACATAGTGGAAAAGCTTTCTGCTAAGATGTAGACGAAAAGAGACACTAAACAGGAAAGTACGATGCTCTCCGGAGCTAAAAGCCGCCCCCCCGGTGTCTTTAGGCAGAAGCCGTGCTAAGGAGAGCACTGTGACCAGCACAATCGTCTTTGCGCGAAGTAGCCGCTTCTTCGCCTCCGGGAGCCGGAGACAGCGGCAGCTTCGGGAAGGTGAAGAAGGAAGCTGTACAACACTGGGATTGTGTGCGCAGCTTGCCAACTGATAGAAAACAGTACCTTTGAACTCTGCGGACTTTTCCAATCACATGGACATTTGACTGGAAGCTGCTTTGCACAACTTTTCTTTTCTTCCTGCCAAACACTTGGCAGACTTCCGTGCAATGTCTACAACACAATGGGAGTTGTTTTCTGTGCTGGCACAGCTTTTCCCAGCCAGACATTGTGGAAAAGCTTTCTGCTCAGATGTAGACTACAAAAGACGCTAAACACGAAAGTACGATGCTCTCCGGTGCTAAAAGCTGCTCCCGGGCGTCTTTCGGCAGAAGCCGCGCTAAGGAGAGCACTGTGACCAGCACAATCGTCTTTGCGTGAAGTAGCCGCTTCTTCGCCTCCGGTAGCCGGAGAGAGCGGCAGCTTCAAGAAGGTGAAGAAGGAAGCTGTACAACACTGGGATTGTGTGCGCAGCTTGCCAACTGATAGAAAACAGTACCTTTGAACTCTGCGGACTTTTCCAATCACATGAACATTCGATTGGAAGCCGTTTTGGACAGCTTGTCTTTTCTTCCTGCCAAACACTTGGCAGACTTCTGTGCAATGTCTAGAACACAATGGGAGTTGTTTTCTGTGCTGGCACAGCTTTTCCTAGCCAGACATAGTGGAAAAGCTTTCTGCTAAGATGTAGACTACAAAAGACGCTAAACAGGAAAGTACGATGCTCTCCGGAGCTAAAAACCGCTCACGGGCGTCTTTTGGCAGAAGCCGCGCTAAGGAGAGCACTGTGACCGGCACAATCGTCTTTGCGCGAAGAAGCCGCTTCTTCGCCTCCGGGAGCCGGACAGAGCGGCAGCTTTGGGTAGGTGAAGAAGGAAGCTGTACAACACTGGGATTGTGTGCGCAGCTTGCCAACTGATAGAAAACAGTACCTTTGAACTCTGCTGACTTTTCCAATCACATGGACATTCGACTGGAAGCTGCTTTGGACAACTTTTCTTTTCTTCCTTTCAAACACTTGGCAGACTTCCGTGCAATGTCTAGAACACAATGGGAGTTGTTTTCTGTGCTGGCACAGTTTTTCCCAGCCAGACATTGTGGAAAAGGTTTCTGCTAAGATGTAGACGAAAAGAGACGCTAAACAGGAAAGTACGATGCTCTCCGGAGGTAAAAGCCGCTCACGGGCGTCTTTCGGCAGAAGCCGCACTAAGGAGAACACTGTGACCGGCACAATCGTCTTTGCGCGAAGTAGCCGCTTCTTCGCCTCCGGGAGCCGGAGAGAGCGGCAGCTTCGGCAAGGTGAAGAAGGAAGCTGTACAACACTGGGATGGTGTGCGCAGCGTGCCAACTGATAGAAAACAGTACCTTTGAACTCTGCGGACTTTTCCAAAAACATGGACATTTGACTGGAAGCTGCTTTGCACAACTTTTCTTTTCTTCCTGCCAAACACTTGGCAGACTTCCGTGCAATGTCTACAGCACAATGGGAGTTGTTTTCTGTGCTGGCACAGTTTTTCCTAGCCAGACATAGTGGAAAAGCTTTCTGCTAAGATGTAGACTACAAAAGACGCTAAACAGGAAAGTACGATGCTCTCCGGAGCAAAAAGCTGCTCCCGGGCGTCATTCGGCAGAAGCCTCGCTAAGGAGAGCACTGTGACCGGCACAATCGTCTTTGCGCGAAGTAGCCGCTTCTTCGCCTCCGGGAGCCGGAGAGAGCGGCAGCTTTGGGAAGGTGAAGAAGGAAGCTGTACAACACTGGGATTGTGTGCGCAGCTTGCCAACTGATAGAAAACAGTACCTTTGAACTCTGCTGACTTTTCCAATCACATGGACATTCGACTGGAAGCTGCTTTGGACAACTTTTCTTTTCTTCCTTTCAAACACTTGGCAGACTTCCGTGCAATGTCTAGAACACAATGGGAGTTGTTTTCTGTGCTGGCACAGTTTTTCCCAGCCAGGCATTGTGGAAAAGCTTTCTGCTAAGATGTAGACGAAAAGAGACGCTAAACAGGAAAGTACGATGCTCTCCGGAGGTAAAAGCCGCTCACGGGCGTCTTTCGGCAGAAGCCGCACTAAGGAGAGCACTGTGACCGGCACAATCGTCTTTGCGCGAAGTAGCCGCTTCTTCGCCTCCGGGAGCCGGAGAGAGCGGCAGCTTCGGCAAGGTGAAGAAGGAAGCTGTACAACACTGGGATGGTGTGCGCAGCGTGCCAACTGATAGAAAACAGTACCTTTGAACTCTGCTGACTTTTCCAATCACATGGACATTCGATTGGAAGCTGTTTTGGACAACTTTTCTTTTCTTCCTGCCAAACACTTTGCAGACTTCCGTGCAATGTCTAGAACACAATGGGAGTTGTTTTCTGTGCTGGCACAGTTTTTCCTAGCCAGACATAGTGGAAAAGCTTTCTGCTAAGATGTAGACTACAAAAGACGCTAAACACGAAAGTACGATGCTCTCCGGAGCCAAAAGCTGCTCCCTGGCGTCATTCGGCACAAGCCTCGCTAAGGAGAGCACTGTGACCGGCACAATCGTCTTTGCGCGAAGTAGCCGCTTCTTCGCCTCCGGGAGCCGGAGAGAGCCGCAGCTTTGGGAAGGTGAAGAAGGAAGCTGTACAACACTGGGATTGTGTGCTGTCGTGGGTTGACAGCCTTTATCCCAATATCGTGTGTTTTGTCTGGCAGCTGTGCCTTTTCTCTCTTCCCCCCCCCCCCCGGCCGTCTTGCTGCGGCGGGGCGGGGAAGAGAGGGGGGGAGTGTTTGACCAGGCCTTTTTTGGCTTTTGGCTTTTTGCTGCTTGGCTTGGCTAGCCGCTTTGCTTGCTTGCTTTCTGCTTTTTGCGCTGTTTTTTTTTCCTTTTCTTTTGCTCCTTCTTTCTTACCCTCCCCTGAAGATACTGGACCGGTTCCGGACCTGACCTGAGACGTCCAGGACACCTGGAGCTTGCAAGAGAAGCTTGACGCCCTCACCATACACAAAGTCTGTTTCTTTCCTTTTCTTGTGTTGGGGAGTGTTCTTTTGTTACTTGTAAATAAATAGGTTTTGTTTTCCACTTTGCTCCTCCGAGAAATTCCTTCCCGAACCCGGTGTTGGGGGAGGGGTGGTTGGAGGTTTGTTTTGTTTTGGGGGGCTCCCTTTTGGAGATTTCCCCTAATTTGTCCTAAACCAGGACAATATACTTTTTTGGTGCGTTGGCCGGGAAACAGAGGCCAAAAAAAAAAAACAGTGGAAAAAAAACCTATAACAATAATATTTTGGTTTTGGCTATTTTGGTGGGCATATTGGTGATTCATAATGTCATTTGGAGTGGAAGCTTGCCGGTATTTCTGGTCCCTAGGGGTTTTTGAAGTTTTAATACTTTTGTGGTCCCTGGGGTTATTTCCTTACCCAAAAATAGCTCTGATGTTGTCCCTAATAAGTAGCTTTTGTAAGCGGGGGGCACTAACCAGAATAGTCATTGTGCTGGTCTTATGTGTGATGATGTGTCGGATAAAAATGCTGGACTTTATTTCAGGAATGTATGGGTTTCTGTTATGGTTGTTTACTCAGTTTGTTTGGGGAGAAGAAGGGGAAGGGGCTTTTCAGCCTTTGTCCTCCTTCTTGTCCTCCAAATTGTTGACATCTCTATTAGAAAATACTGAATTTCCCCTGAGTTTGAAAGAAACCATCTTTCTGGCATTTAATTTATTAAGCCTTTTCTATACTGTCTGGAGTGTGTATAAAATGAAGACTGAGATTTCTAGAGGGGTTAGAGACACTCCTGACTTAGGAGTAAAACAAAGCAGGAAAAATCTTGACTGGAGTGGGAAATGGGAGGACATGGGCCAGACTTTAAAGGAATTTTCCGATCCTATAGATTGGGACTTTCCATCTGATCAAATTCAGGATCCAGTCAAGGTGGCAAAGTATTTGAGGGAGAAGTGCCATGGTAATACTAAGGAGGAAAGGGTTACTGCAGTGAGCTGGGCCTTGGCGTTTGTTTACCGTACTCTGCTAGATACTGTGGAGCAGCAGATAGCAGAAAGGGAACAGGGAGATAAGTTAGTTACTATCCCAGTGACCCAGGCTGCAGCTAACATCCCAGGCTCCAGGCTAGCAGCTGAATCAGACAATAGGCCCCAACCCATGGCTGTTGCAGCTAATACAAGAGGTGGAAAGTGTAAAGGCAAGACTGATCGAAAGGTGGAGGATGATGATGATGATGCAGGAGAAGGACCCTCACCAAAATCAGAGGCCACATCAAGGGGCACAGAATCTGGAGCTAATATTGACTCCTTTTCTCTGAAGGACCTCAGAGGCCTAAGAAAGGATTACAGACGACAACCTGACGAATCTATAATTAGTTGGTTAGTCCGCCTTTGGGATGCTGCAGGGGAGGTTACAATTTTGGATGGTACTGAAGCGAGGCATTTGGGATCCCTGTCACATGATCCTGTCATTGATCAAGGTATGATGAGGGGGGCTAACCCTCACAGCCTCTGGGAACGGGTCCTAAGAAGCGTAGCAGAACGATACCTGTGTACGGATGATCTCTATATGCAGCAGACACGGTGGAAGACCATAGAACAGGGGATCCAACGCCTGAGAGAGATGGCGGTGGCAGAGCTCATTTTCTCAGATGATACAACAACTAGGAATCCGGACCTGGTACCATGCACACCTATAATGTGGAGGAAACTTGTGCGACTTGGGCCACCTGAATACGCTTCTGCCCTAGCAATAATGAAGCGGGATGATACATATGAGACTGTGCTCGATATGGCAAAGAAGCTTCGAGCGTATGCAGATGCTGTGCATGGCCCAACTCATGCCAGAATTGCAGCAGTGGAAACCCGACTGCAGAAACTAGAGGACAAAATAGAGGAGAATCATAAGAAACTCCGGGAAGAGATTAAGGAGGACCTTATTCAAATCTCAGCTGTACAAATTAGAGGCCCTGGTGTCCAACGCTGGCGCTCCTTTGATGGGGAGAGAAGGTACATCCCACGGGCTGAGTTATGGGCTTTTCTGCGTGAGTCTGGAGAAGACATGAGGAGATGGGACAGAAAACCCACCGCTGCTTTGGCACAACGGGTGCATGATTTGAAGAAAAGAGAAAGTATCACCAAAAGGATAGCAGCTCCGGTCGCTCGTAGCCGAGATGTTAAGTATGCTGATGACGATGACATGTCCGATCCCCTTGAAGGAACTTCTAAGGCATATGCCCAAGGAAAGAAGGACAATCTGGCTTAGAGGGGCCCTGCCTCCAGCCAGGAAGAGGCACGGGAGAACCGGGTTTTCTGGAAGGTGTGGATCAGATGGCCTGGCACATCAGAGCCACAAGACTATGAAGCATTGGTTGACACCGGATCACAGTGTACCTTAATGCCATCGGAACACGTGGGGACAGAACCTGTTTCCATTGCTGGAGTGACAGGGGGATCACAACAGTTGACTTTGTTGGAAGCTGAGGTGAGCTTGACTGGGAAGGAGTGGCAGGAACATCCTATTGTGACTGGTCCAGAGGCTCCGTGTATTTTGGGCATAGACTTCCTCCGGAATGGCTATTACAAAGATCCTAAGGGATTCAGGTGGGCTTTTGGAATAGCTGCAGTGGAGATAGAGGGTATTAAACAATTGAATACCTTGTCTGGACTATCAGAGAACCCATCTGCAGTAGGACTCTTGAAGGTAGAGGAACAACGAGTGCCAATTGCCACCTCAACAGTGCACCGCAGGCAGTACCGGACGAATCGAGATGCCGTGATCCCCATCCACAAAATGATCCGAGAGCTGGAGAGCCAAGGGGTGGTCAGTAAAACCCACTCACCCTTCAACAGCCCTATCTGGCCCGTGCGAAAATCTGACGGAGAATGGAGATTGACTGTGGACTATCGTGCCTTGAATGAAGTGACTCCACCACTGAGTGCGGCTGTACCGGACATACTGGAACTGCAGTACGAGCTGGAGTCCAAGGCAGCAAAGTGGTACGCGACCATTGATATAGCTAACGCATTTTTCTCCATACCTCTGGCAGCAGAATGCAGGCCCCAGTTTGCTTTTACATGGAGGGGAGTGCAGTATACCTGGAACCGACTGCCCCAGGGGTGGAAACACAGTCCTACCATCTGTCATGGACTGATCCAGGCTGCACTAGAAGAGGGTGAGGCTCCAGAACATTTACAATATATTGATGATATCATTGTTTGGGGGAACACGGCAATAGAAGTGTTCGAGAAAGGAGAGAAGATAATTCATATTCTCTTGGAAGCCGGATTTGCCATTAAGAAGAGCAAAGTCAAGGGACCTGCCCGAGAAATTCAGTTTCTGGGAGTGAAGTGGCAAGATGGACGGCGTCAGATTCCTGCAGATGTTATTAACAAAATCACTGCTATGTCCCCACCAACTGATAAGAAGGAAACACAAGCTTTCTTAGGTGCTATAGGTTTCTGGAGGATGCACATCCCTGAGTATAGTCAGATTGTGAGACCCCTTTATCTGGTTACCCGCAAGAAGAACAACTTCCATTGGGGCCCTGAGCAGCAGCAAGCTTTCATCCAAATCAAGCAGGAGATCGCTCATGCTGTAGCCCTTGGTCCAGTCAGGACGGGACCAGATGTGAAGAACGTGCTCTACTCTGCAGCCGGGAGCCATGGTCTGTCCTGGAGCCTTTGGCAGAAGGTGCCTGGCGAGACCCGAGGCCGACCATTGGGATTTTGGAGTCGGAGCTACAGGGGGTCTGAAGATAACTATACTCCAACAGAAAAGGAAATCTTGGCCGCCTATGAAGGAGTCCAAGCCGCCTCGGAGGTGATTGGTACAGAGGCACAACTCCTTCTGGCACCCCGACTACGGGTGCTGGGATGGATGTTCAGAGGAAAGGTTCCCTCTACCCACCATGCCACCAATGCTACTTGGAGTAAGTGGATTGCCCTCATTACGCAGCGCGCTCGAATTGGGAAGTTAAATCGCCCTGGGATCCTGGAAATAATTACAAATTGGCCCGAAGGTGAAAGCTTTAGTGTCGCGGATGAGGAACAAGAGCCAGTGACCCGGGTTGAGGAAGCTCCGCCATACAATCAGTTACCAGCAGAAGAAACGCGTTACGCTCTATTCACCGATGGTTCTTGTCGCGTCATAGGGATGAAACGGAGGTGGAAAGCAGCTGTATGGAGTCCCACTCGACGGGTTGCAGAGGCTACTGAAGGAGAAGGCGAATCCAGTCAATTTGCTGAAATCAAAGCTATTCAACTGGCCCTAGGTATTGCAGAGAGAGAGAAGTGGCCAAGGCTCTATTTGTATACCGATTCTTGGATGGCAGCCAACGCTCTATGGGGATGGCTGAAGAGATGGAAAGAGGCGAACTGGCAGCGAAGAGGAAAACCAATTTGGGCTGCGGAAGAGTGGAGAGATATCGCTACTCGGTTAGAGAAGTTACCTGTGAAGGTTCGCCATGTAGATGCCCATGTCCCCAGAAGTAGAGCTAATGAAGAGCAGCAAAACAACCAGCAAGTCCATCAGGCTGCAAAGATAGGGGAGTTGAAGATAGATCTCGACTGGGAGCATAAGGGAGAGTTATTCTTAGCATGATGGGCCCATGATGCCTCAGGCCACCAGGGTAGAGATGCCACCTATAAGTGGGCACGAGACCGAGGGGTGGATCTAACCATGGACAGTATCTCTCAGGTTATTCGTGACTGTGAGATGTGTGCTGCCATTAAGCAGGCCAAGCGGGTGAAGCCCCTCTGGTATGGGGGGCGGTGGTCTAAGTACAAATACGGGGAGGCCTGGCAGATTGATTACATCACACTGCCTCAGACCCGCCAGGGCAAGCGCTATGTACTAACCATGGTAGAAGCCACCACGGGATGGTTGGAAACCTACCCTGTGTCTCATGCCACAGCCCGTAACACTATCTTGGGCCTTGAAAAGCAGGTCCTTTGGAGGCACGGTACTCCCGAGAGAATTGAGTCGGATAATGGGACTCATTTTAAAAACAATCTTATTAATACTTGGGCTAGGGAACATGGCATCGAGTGGATATACCATATCCCCTATCATGCACCAGCTGCAGGGAAGGTGGAAAGGTATAATGGATTGTTAAAAACCACCTTAAAAGCATTGGGTGGGGGGTCTTTAAAAAACTGGGAGCAGCATTTAGCAAAGGCTACCTGGTTAGTTAACACTCGAGGTTCCACCAACCGAGCAGGTCCTGCTCAGTCTGAGCTCCTTAATATAGTAGATGGGGATAAAGCCCCAGTGGCCCATGTCAGAGGTTTGTTGGGAAAGACAGTATGGATCAACCCTGCCTCGAGTACAGACAAACCCATCCGTGGGATTGTCTTTGCTCAAGGACCAGGTTATACATGGTGGATAATGCAGAAAGATGGAACAACACGGTGTGTACCTCAGGGAGACCTGATTGTGGGATGAGACTCATATATGAATGTCATTGTTTGTTGAATGTGAGACAGAAGGAAACTGTAAGTGTCAAAGGTCTGAGCAAGTAAGATGAGAGGAATGCGTAAGTGTCAAAGGTGTGAGTAAGTGAAATGAAAGTTTTTATTGTATATTCACGATATGGGATAAGGGGTGGAGTGTCGTGGGTTGACAGCCTTTATCCCAATATCGTGTGTTGTGTCTGGCAGCTGTGCCTTTTCTCTCATCCCCCCCCCCCCCGGCCGTCTTGCTGCGGCGGGGCGGGGAAGAGAGGGGGGGAGTGTTTGACCAGGCCTTTTTTGGCTTTTGGCTTTTTGCTGCTTGGCTTGGCTAGCCGCTTTGCTTGCTTGCTTTCTGCTTTTTGCACTGTTTTTTTTTCCTTTTCTTTTGCTCCCTCTTTCTTACCCTCCCCTGAAGATACTGGACCGGTTCCGGACCTGACCTGAGACGTCCAGGACACCTGGAGCTTGCAAGAGAAGCTTGACGCCCTCACCATACACAAAGTCTGTTTCTTTCCTTTTCTTGTGTTGGGGAGTGTTCTTTTGTTACTTGTAAATAAATAGGTTTTGTTTTCCACTTTGCTCCTCCGAGAAATTCCTTCCCAAACCCGGTGTTGGGGGAGGGGTGGTTGGAGGTTTGTTTTGTTTTGGGGGGCTCCCTTTTGGAGATTTCCCCTAATTTGTCCTAAACCAGGACATGTGCGCAGCTTGCCAACAGATAGAAAACAGTACCTTTAAACTCTGCTCACTTTTCCAATCACATGGACATTCGATTGGAAGCTGTTTTGGACAACTTTTCTTTTCTTACTGCCAAACACTTGGCAAACTTCCGTGCAATGTCTAGAACACAATGGGAGTTGTTTTCTGTGCTGGCACAGTTTTTCCCAGCCAGACATTGTGGAAAAGCTTTCTGCTAAGATGTAGACGAAAAGAGACGCTAAACAGGAAAGTACGATGCTCTCTGGAGCTAAAAGCCGCTCCCAGGCGTCTTTCGGCAGAAGCCACGCTAAGGAGAGCACTGTGACCGGCACAATCGTCTTTGCGCGAAGTAGCCGCTTCTTCGCCTCCGGGAGCCAGAGAAAGCGGCAGCTTCGGGAAGGTGAAGAAGGAAGCTGTACAACACTGGGATGGTGTGCGCAGCTTGCCAACTGATAGAAAACAGTACCTTTGAACTCTGCTGACTTTTCCAATCACATGGACATTCGATTGGAAGCTGTTTTATACAACTTTTCTTTTCTTCCTGCCAAACACTTGGCAGACTTCCCTGCAATGTCTAGAACACAATGGGAGTTGTTTTCTGTGCTGGCACAGTTTTTCCTAGCCAGACATAGTGGAAAAGCTTTCTGCTAAGATGTAGACTACAAAAGACGCTAAACACGAAAGTACGATGCTCTCCGGAGCTAAAAGCTGCTCCCGGGCGTCATTCGACAGAAGCCGCGCTAAGGAGAGCACTGTAACCGGCACAATCGTCTTTGCGCGAAGTAGCCGCTTCTTCGCCTCCGGGAGCCGGAGAGAGCGGCAGCTTCGGCAAGGTGAAGAAGGAAGCTGTACAACACTGGGATCGTGTGCGCAGCTTGCCAACTGATAGAAAACAGTACCTTTGAACTCTGCTGACTTTTCCAATCACATGGACATTCGATTGGAAGCTGCTTTGGACAACTTGTCTTTTCTTCCGGCCAAACACTTGGCAGACTTCCGAGCAATTTCTAGAACACGATGGGAGTTGTTTTTTTGTGCTGGCACAGTTTTTCCTAGCCAGACATAGTGGAAAAGCTTTCTGCTAAGATGTAGACTACAAAAGACGCTAAACACGAAAGTACGATGGTCTCCGGAGCTAAAAGCTGCTCCCGGGCGTCATTCGGCAGAAGCCGCGCTAAGGAGAGCACTGTGACCGGCACAATCCTCTTTGCGGGAAGTAGCCGCTTCTTCGCCTTCGGGAGCCGGAGAGAGCGGCAGCTTCGGGAAGGTGAAGAAGGAAGCTGTACAACACTGGAATTGTGTGCGCAGCTTGCCAACTGATAGAAAACAGTACCTTTGCGCTCTCCTGACTTTTCCAATCACATGAACATTCGATTGGAAGCCGTTTTGAAAAGCTTGTCTTTTCTTCCTGCCAAACACTTGGCAGACTTCCGTGCAATGTCTAGAACACAATGGGAGTTGTTTTCTGTGCTGGCACAGCTTCTCCTAGCCAGACATAGTGGAAAAGCTTTCTGCTAAGATGTAGACGAAAAGAGACGCTAAACAGGAAAGTACGATGCTCTCCGGAGCTAAAAGCCGCTCCCAGGCGTCTTTCGGCAGAAGCCGCGCTAAGGAGAGCACTGTGACCGGCACAATCGTCTTTGCGTGAAGTAGCCGCTTCTTCGCCTCCGGGAGCCGGAGAGAGCGGCAGCTTCGGGAAGGTGAAGATGGAAGCTGTACAACACTGGGATTGTGTGCGCAGCTTGCCAACTGATAGAAAACAGTACCTTTGCGCTCTCCTGACTTTTCCAATCACATGGACATTTGATTGGAAACTGTTTTGGACAACTTTTCTTTTCTTCCTGCCAAACACTTTGCAGACTTCCGTGCAATGTCTACAACACAATGGGAGTTGTTTTCTGTGCTGGCACAGTTTTTCCTAGCCAGACATAGTGGAAAAGCTTTCTGCTAAGATGTAGACTACAAAAGACGCTAAACACGAAAGTACGATGCTCTCCGGAGCTAAAAGCTGCTCCCGGGCGTCATTCGGCAGAAGCCGCTCTAAGGAGACCACTGTGACCGGCACAATCGTCTTTGCGCGAAGTAGCCGCTTCTTCGCCTCCGGGAGCCGGAGAGAGCGGCAGCTTCGGCAAGGTGAAGAAGGAAGCTGTACAACACTGGGATTGTGTGCGCAGCTTGCCAACTGATAGAAAACAGTACCTTTGAACTCTGCTGACTTTTCCAATCACATGGACATTCGATTGGAAACTGCTTTGGACAACTTTTCTTTTCTTCCTGCCAAACACTTGGCAGACCTCCGTACAACGTCTAAAACACAATGGGAGTTGTTTTCTGTGCTGGCACAGTTTTTCCTAGCCAGACATAGTGGAAAAGCTTTCTGCTAAGATGTAGACTACAAAAGACGCTAAACACGAAAGTACGATGCTCTCCGGAGCTAAAAGCCGCTCCCGGGCGTCTTTCGGCAGAAGACGTGCTAAGGAGAGCACTGTGACCGGCACAATCGTCTTTGCGCGAAGTAGCCGCTTCGTCGCCTCCGGGAGCCGGAGAGAGCGGCAGCTTCGGCAAAGTGAGGAAGGAAGCTGTACAACACTGGGATTGTGTGCGCAGCTTGCCAACTGATAGAAAACAGTACCTTTGAACTCTGCTGACTTTTCCAATCACAAGGACATTTGATTGGAAGCTGTTTTGGACAACTTTTCTTTTCTTCCTGCCAAACACTTAGCAGACTTTTGTGCAATGTCTAGAACACAATGGGAGTTGTTTTCTGTGCTGGCACAGTTTTTCCCAGCCAGACATTGTGGAAAAGCTTTCTGCTAAGATGTAGACGAAAAGAGACGCTAAACACGAAAGTACGATGCTCTCCGGAGCTAAAAGCTGCTCCCGGGCGTCATTCGGCAGAAGCTGCGCTAAGGAGAGCACTGTAACTGGCACAATCGTCTTCGCGCGAAGTAGCCGCTTCTTCGCCTCCGGGAGCCGGAGAGAGCGGCAGCTTCGGGAAGGTGAAGAAGGAAGCTGTACAACACTGGGATTGTGTGCGCAGCTTGCCAACTGATAGAAAACAGTACCTTTGCGCTCTCCTGACTTTTCCAATCACATGAACATTCGATTGGAAGCCGTTTTGAAAAGCTTGTCTTTTCTTCCTGCCAAACACTTGGCAGACTTCCGTGCAATGTCTAGAACACAATGGGAGTTGTTTTCTGTGCTGGCACAGCTTTTCCTAGCCAGACATAGTGGAAAAGCTTTCTGCTAAGATGTAGACGAAAAGAGACGCTAAACAGGAAAGTACGATGCTCTCCGGAGATAAAAGCCGCTCCCAGGCGTCTTTCGGCAGAAGCCGCGCTAAGGAGAGCACTGTGACCGGCACAATCGTCTTTGCGTGAAGTAGCCGCTTCTTCGCCTCCGGGAGCCGGAGAGAGCGGCAGCTTCGGGAAGGTGAAGATGGAAGCTGTACAACACTGGGATTGTGTGCGCAGCTTGCCAACTGATAGAAAACAGTACCTTTGCGCTCTCCTGACTTTTCCAATCACATGGACATTTGATTGGAAACTGTTTTGGACAACTTTTCTTTTCTTCCTGCCAAACACTTTGCAGACTTCCGTGCAATGTCTACAACACAATGGGAGTTGTTTTCTGTGCTGGCACAGTTTTTCCCAGCCAGACATTGTGGAAAAGCTTTCTGCTAAGATGTAGACGAAAAGAGACGCTAAACACGAAAGTACGATGCTCTCCGGAGCTAAAAGCTGCTCCCGGGCGTCATTCGGCAGAAGCTGCGCTAAGGAGAGCACTGTAACTGGCACAATCGTCTTCGCGCGAAGTAGCCGCTTCTTCGCCTCCGGGAGCCGGAGAGAGCGGCAGCTTCGGGAAGGTGAAGAAGGAAGCTGTACAACACTGGGATTGTGTGCGCAGCTTGCCAACTGATAGAAAACAGTACCTTTGCGCTCTCCTGACTTTTCCAATCACATGGACATTCGATTGGAAGCTGCTTTGGACAACTTTTCTTTTCTTCCTGCCAAACACTTGGCAGACCTCCGTGCAACGTCTATAACACGATGAGAGTTGTATTCTGTGCTGGCACAGTTTTTCCTAGCCAGACATAGTGGAAAAGCTTTCTGCTAAGATGTAGACTACAAAAGACGCTAAACACGAAAGTACGATGCTCTCCGGAGCTAAAAGCCGCTCCCGGGCGTCATTCGGCAGAAGCCGCGCTAAGGAGAGCACTGTGACCGGCACAATCGTCTTTGCGCGAAGTAGCCGCTTCTTCGCCTCCGGGAGCCGGAGAGAGCGGCAGCTTCGGGAAGGTGAAGAAGGAAGCTGTACAACACTGGGATTGTGTGCGCAGCTTGCCAACTGATAGAAAACAGTACCTTTGCGCTCTCCTGACTTTTCCAATCACATGAACATTCGATTGGAAGCTGTTTTGGACAACTTTTCTTTTCTTCCTGCCAAACACTTGGCAGACTTCTGTGCAATGTCTAGAACACAATGGGAGTTGTTTTCTGTGCTGGCACAGTTTTTCCCAGCCAGACATTGTGGAAAAGCTTTCTGCTAAGATGTAGACTACAAAAGACGCTAAACACGAAAGTACGATGCTCTCCGGAGCTAAAAGCCGCTCCCGGGCGTCTTTCGGCAGAAGCCGCGCTAAGGAGAGCACTGTGACCGGCACAATCGTCTTTGCGCGAAGTAGCCGCTTCTTCGCCTCCGGGAGCCGGAGAGAGCGGCAGCTTCGGCAAGGTGAAGAAGGAAGCTGTACAACACTGGGATTGTGTGCGCAGCTTGCCAACTGATAGAAAACAGTACCTTTGAACTCTGCTGACTTTTCCAATCACATGGACATTCGATTGGAAGCTGCTTTGGACAACTTTTGTTTTCTTCCTGCCAAACACTTTGCAGACTTCCGTGCAATGTCTAGAACACAATGGGAGTTGTTTTCTGTGCTGGCACAGTTTTTCCCAGCCAGACATAGTGGAAAAGCTTTCTGCTAAGATGTAGACGAAAAGAGACGCTAAACAGGAAAGTACGATGCTCTCCGGAGCTAAAAGCCGCTCCCAGGCGTCTTTCGGCAGAAGCCGCGCTAAGGAGAGCACTGTGACCGGCACAATCGTCTTTGCGCGAAGTAGCCGCCTCTTCGCCTCCGGGAGCCGGAGAGAGCGGCAGCTTCGGGAAGGTGAAGAAGGAAGCTGTACAACACTGGGATTGTGTGCGCAGCTTGCCAACTGATAGAAAACAGTACCTTTGAACTCTGGTGACTTTTCCAATCACATGGACATTCGATTGGAAGCTGCTTTGGACAACTATTCTTTTCTTCCTGCCAAACACTTGGCAGACCTCCGTGCAACGTCTAGAACACAATGGGAGTTGTTTTCTGTGCTGGCACAGTCTTTCCTAGCCAGACATAGTGGAAAAGCTTTCTGCTAAGATGTAGACTACAAAAGACGCTAAACACGAAAGTACGATGCTCTCCGGAGCTAAAAGCTGCTCCCGGGCGTCATTCGGCAGAAGCCGCGCTAAGGAGGGCACTGTGACCAGCACAATCGTCTTTGCGCGCAGTAGCCGCTTCTTCGCCTCCGGGAGCCGGAGAGAGCAGCAGCTTCGGCAAGGTGAAGAAGGAAGCTGTACAACACTGGGATTGTGTGCGCAGCTTGCCAACTGATAGAAAACAGTACCTTTGCGCTCTCCTGACTTTTCCAATCACATGGACATTCGATTGGAAGCTGTTTTGGACAACTTTTCTCTTCTTCCTGCCAAACACTTGGCAGACTTCTGTGCAACGTCTAGAACACAATGGGAGTTGTTTTCTGTGCTGGAACAGCTTTTCCTAGCCAGACATAGTGGAAAAGCTTTCTGGTAAGATGTAGACTACAAAAGACGCTAAACACGAAAGTACGATGCTCTCCGGAGCTAAAAGCCGCTCCCGGGCGTCTTTCGGCAGAAGCCGCGCTCAGGAGAGCACTGTGACCGGCACAATCGTCTTTGCGCGAAGTAGCCGCTTCCTCGCCTCCGCGAGCCGGAGAGAGCGGCAGCTTCGGCAAGGTGAAGAAGGAAGCTGTACAACACTGGGATTGTGTGCGCAGCTTGCCAACTGATAGAAAACAGTACCTTTGCGCTCTCCTGACTTTTCCAATCACATGGACATTCGATTGGAAGCTGTTTTGGACAACTTTTCTTTTCTTCCTGCCAAACACTTGGCAGACTTCTGTGCAACGTCTAGAACACAATGGGAGTTGTTTTCTGTGCTGGAACAGCTTTTCCTAGCCAGACATAGTGGAAAAGCTTTCTGGTAAGATGTAGACTACAAAAGACGCTAAACACGAAAGTACGATGCTCTCCGGAGCTAAAAGCCGCTCCCGGGCGTCTTTCGGCAGAAGCCGCGCTAAGGAGAGCACTGTGACCGGCACAATCGTCTTTGCGCGAAGTAGCCGCTTCTTCGCCTCCGGGAGCCGGAGAGAGCGGCAGCTTCGGCAAGGTGAAGAAGGAAGCTGTACAACACTGGGATTGTGTGTGCAGCTTGCCAACTGATAGAAAACAGTACCTTTGCGCTCTCCTGACTTTTCCAATCACATGGACATTCGATTGGAAGCTGTTTTGGACAACTTTTCTTTTCTTCCTGCCAAACACTTGGCAGACTCCTGTGCAATATCTAGAACACAATGGGAGTTGTTTTCTGTGCTGGCACAGCTTTTCCTAGCCAGACATAGTGGAAAAGCTTTCTGCTAAGATGTAGACTAGAAAAGACGCTAAACACGAA
The DNA here is from genome assembly GCF_035770615.1 of Melospiza melodia melodia. NCBI lineage: Eukaryota > Metazoa > Chordata > Aves > Passeriformes > Passerellidae > Melospiza > Melospiza melodia. Next base: position 5,458,070 of record NW_026948505.1, read on the forward strand.
AGTACGATGCTCTCCGGAGCAAAAATCCGCTCCCGGGCGTCTTTCGGCAGAAGCCGCGCTAAGGAGAGCACTGTGACCGATACAATCGTCTTTGCGCGAAGTAGCCGCTTCTTCGCCTCCGGAAGCCGGAGAGAGCGGCAGCTTCGGGAAGGTGAAGAAGGAAGCTGTACAACACTGGGATTGTGTGCGCAGCGTGCCAACTGATAGAAAACAGTACCTTTGAACTCTTCTGACTTTTCCAATCACATGGACATTCGATTGGAAGCTGCTTTGGACAACTTTTCTTTTCTTCCTGCCAAACACTTGGCAGACCTCCGTGCAACGTCTATAACACGATGAGAGTTGTATTCTGTGCTGGCACAGTTTTTCCCAGCCAGACATAGTGGAAAAGCTTTCTGCTAAGATGTCGACGAAAAGAGACGCTAAACAGGAAAGTACGATGCTCTCCGGAGCTAAAAGCCGCTCCCAGGCATCTTTCGGCAGAAGCCGCACTAAGGAGAGCACTGTGACCGGCACAATCGTCTTTGCGCGAAGTAGCCGCCTCTTCGCCTCCGGGAGCCGGAGAGAGCGGCAGCTTCGGGAAGGTGAAGAAGGAAGCTGTACAACACTGGGATTGTGTGCGCAGCTTGCCAACTGATAGAAAACAGTACCTTTGAACTCTGGTGACTTTTCCAATCACATGGACATTCGATTGGAAGCTGCTTTGGACAACTATTCTTTTCTTCCTGCCAAACACTTGGCAGACCTCCGTGCAACGTCTAGAACACAATGGGAGTTGTTTTCTGTGCTGGCACAGTTTTTCCTAGCCAGACATAGTGGAAAAGCTTTCTGCTAAGATGTAGACTACAAAAGACGCTAAACACGAATGTACGATGCTCTCCGGAGCTAAAAGCTGCTCCCGGGCGTCATTCGGCAGAAGCCGCGCTAAGGAGGGCACTGTGACCAGCACAATCGTCTTTGCGCGAAGTAGCCGCTTCTTCGCCTCCGGGAGCCGGAGAGAGCAGCAGCTTCGGCAAGGTGAAGAAGGAAGCTGTACAACACTGGGATTGTGTGCGCAGCTTGCCAACTGATAGAAAACAGTACCTTTGCGCTCTCCTGACTTTTCCAATCACATGGACATTCGATTGGAAGCTGTTTTGGACAACTTTTCTCTTCTTCCTGCCAAACACTTGGCAGACTTCTGTGCAACGTCTAGAACACAATGGGAGTTGTTTTCTGTGCTGGAACAGCTTTTCCTAGCCAGACATAGTGGAAAAGCTTTCTGGTAAGATGTAGACTACAAAAGACGCTAAACACGAAAGTACGATGCTCTCCGGAGCTAAAAGCCGCTCCCGGGCGTCTTTCGGCAGAAGCCGCGCTCAGGAGAGCACTGTGACCGGCACAATCGTCTTTGCGCGAAGTAGCCGCTTCCTCGCCTCCGCGAGCCGGAGAGAGCGGCAGCTTCGGCAAGGTGAAGAAGGAAGCTGTACAACACTGGGATTGTGTGCGCAGCTTGCCAACTGATAGAAAACAGTACCTTTGCGCTCTCCTGACTTTTCCAATCACATGGACATTCGATTGGAAGCTGTTTTGGACAACTTTTCTTTTCTTCCTGCCAAACACTTGGCAGACTTCTGTGCAACGTCTAGAACACAATGGGAGTTGTTTTCTGTGCTGGAACAGCTTTTCCTAGCCAGACATAGTGGAAAAGCTTTCTGGTAAGATGTAGACTACAAAAGACGCTAAACACGAAAGTACGATGCTCTCCGGAGCTAAAAGCCGCTCCCGGGCGTCTTTCGGCAGAAGCCGCGCTAAGGAGAGCACTGTGACCGGCACAATCGTCTTTGCGCGAAGTAGCCGCTTCTTCGCCTCCGGGAGCCGGAGAGAGCGGCAGCTTCGGCAAGGTGAAGAAGGAAGCTGTACAACACTGGGATTGTGTGTGCAGCTTGCCAACTGATAGAAAACAGTACCTTTGCGCTCTCCTGACTTTTCCAATCACATGGACATTCGATTGGAAGCTGTTTTGGACAACTTTTCTTTTCTTCCTGCCAAACACTTGGCAGACTCCTGTGCAATATCTAGAACACAATGGGAGTTGTTTTCTGTGCTGGCACAGCTTTTCCTAGCCAGACATAGTGGAAAAGCTTTCTGCTAAGATGTAGACTAGAAAAGACGCTAAACACGAAAGTACGATGCTCTCCGGAGCAAAAATCCGCTCCCGGGCGTCTTTCGGCAGAAGCCGCGCTAAGGAGAGCACTGTGACCGATACAATCGTCTTTGCGCGAAGTAGCCGCTTCTTCGCCTCCGGAAGCCGGAGAGAGCGGCAGCTTCGGGAAGGTGAAGAAGGAAGCTGTACAACACTGGGATTGTGTGCGCAGCGTGCCAACTGATAGAAAACAGTACCTTTGAACTCTTCTGACTTTTCCAATCACATGGACATTCGATTGGAAGCTGTTTTGGACAACTTTTCTTTTCTTCCTGCCAAACACTTGGCAGACCTCCGTGCAAAGTCTAGAACACAATGGGAGTTGTTTTCTGTGCTGGCACAGTTTTTCCTAGCAAGACATAGCGGAAAAGCTTTCTGCTAAGATGTAGACGAAAAGAGACTCTAAACAGGAAAGTACGATGCTCTCCGGAGCTAAAAGCCGCTCCCGGGCGTCTTTCGGCAGAAGCCGCGCTAAGGAGCGCACTGTGACCGGCACAATCGTCTGTGCGCGAAGTAGCCGCTTCTTTGCCTCCGGGAGCCGGAGAGAGCGGCAGCTTCGGGAAGGTGAAGAAGGAAGCTGTACAACACTGGGATTGTGTGCGCAGCTTGCCAACTGATAGAAAACAGTACCTTTGAACTCTGCTGACTTTTCCAATCACATGGACATTCGATTGGAATCTGCTTTGGACAACTTTTCTTTTCTTCCTGCCAAACACTTGGCAGACCTCCGTGCAACGTCTATAACACGATGGGAGTTGTTTTCTGTGCTGGCACAGTTTTTCCTAGCCAGACATTGTGGAAAAGCTTTCTGCTAAGATGTAGACTACAAAAGACGCTAAACACGAAAGTACGATGCTCTCCGGAGCTAAAAGCCGCTCCCGGGCGTCTTTCGGCAGAAGCCGCGCTAAGGAGAGCACTGTGACCGGCACAATCGTCTTTGCGCCAAGTAGCCGCTTCTTCGCCTCCTGGAGCCGGACAGAGCGGCAGCTTCGGGAAGGTGAAGAAGGAAGCTGTACAACAATGGGATTGTGTGCGCAGCTTGCCAACTGATAGAAAACAGTACCTTTGAACTCTGCGGACTTTTCCAAAAACATGGACATTTGACTGGAAGCTGCTTTGCACAACTTTTCTTTTCTTCCTGCCAAACACTTGGCAGACTTCCGTGCAATGTCTACAACACAATGGGAGTTGTTTTCTGTGCTGGCACAGCTTTTCCCAGCCAGACATTGTGGAAAAGCTTTCTGCTCAGATGTAGACTACAAAAGACGCTAAACAGGAAAGTACGATGCTCTCCGGAGCTAAAAGCCACTCCCGGGCGTCTTTCGGCAGAAGTCGCGCTAAGGAGAGCACTGTGACCGGCACAATCGTCTTTGCGCGAAGAAGCTGCTTCTTCGCCTCCGGGAGCCGGACAGAGCGGCAGCTTTGGGTAGGTGAAGAAGGAAGCTGTACAACACTGGGATTGTGTGCGCAGCTTGCCAACTGATAGAAAACAGTACCTTTGAACTCTGCTGACTTTTCCAATCACATGGACATTCGACTGGAAGCTGCTTTGGACAACTTTTCTTTTCTTCCTGCCAAACACTTGGCAGACCTCCGTGCAACGTCTATAACACGATGGGAGTTGTTTTCTGTGCTGGCACAGTTTTTCCCAGCCAGACATTGTGGAAAAGCTTTCTGCTAAGATGTAGACGAAAAGAGACGCTAAACAGGAAAGTACGATGCTCTCCGGAGCTAATAGCCGCTCCCGGGTGTCTTTAGGCAGAAGCCGTGCTAAGGAGAGCACTGTGACCAGCACAATCGTCTTTGCGCGAAGTAGCCGCTTCTTCGCCTCCGGGAGCCGGAGAGAGCGGCAGCTTCGGGAAGGTGAAGAAGGAAGCTGTACAACACTGGGATTGTGTGCGCAGCTTGCCAACTGATAGAAAACAGTACCTTTGCGCTCTCCTGACTTTTCCAATCACATGGACATTCGATTGGAAGCTGTTTTGGACAACTTTTCTTTTCTTCCTGCCAAACACTTGGCAGACCTCCGTGCAAAGTCTAGAACACAATGGGAGTTGTTTTCTGTGCTGGCACAGTTTTTCCTAGCAAGACATAGCGGAAAAGCTTTCTGCTAAGATGTAGACGAAAAGAGACGCTAAACAGGAAAGTACGATGCTCACCGGAGCTAAAAGCCGCTCCCGGGCGTCTTTCGGCAGAAGCCGCGCTAAGGAGAGCACTGTGACCAGCACAATCGTCTTTGCACGAAGTAGCCGCTTCTTCGCCTCCGGGAGCCGGAGAGAGCGGCAGCTTCGGCAAGGTGAAGAAGGAAGCTGTACAACACTGGGATTGTGTGCGCAGCTTGCCAACTGATAGAAAACAGTATTTTTGAACTCTGCGGACTTTTCCAATCACATGGACATTTGACTGGAAGCTGCTTTGCACAACTTTTCTTTTCTTCCTGCCAAACACTTGGCAGACTTCCGTGCAATGTCGACAACAAAATGGGAGTTGTTTTCTGTGCTGGCACAGCTTTTCCCAGCCAGACATTGTGGAAAAGCTTTCTGCTCAGATGTAGACTACAAAAGACGCTAAACAGGAAAGTACGATGCTCTCCGGAGCTAAAAGCCGCTCCCGGGCGTCTTTTGGCAGAAGCCGCGCTAAGGAGAGCACTGTGACCGGCACAATCGTCTTTGCGCGAAGTAGCCGCTTCTTCGCCTCCGGGAGCCGGAGAGAGCGGCAGCTTCGGCAAGGTGAATAAGGAAGATGTACAACACTGGGATTGTGTGCGCAGCTTGCCAACTGATAGAAAACAGTACCTTTGCGCTCTCCTGACTTTTCCAATCACATGGACATTCGATTGGAAGGCGTTTTGGACAACTTTTCTTTTCTTCCTGCCAAACACTTGGCAGACCTCCATGAAACGTCTAGAACACAATGGGAGTTGTTTTCTGTGCTGGCACAGTTTTTCCCAGCCAGACATAGTGGAAAAGCTTTCTGCTAAGATGTAGACGAAAAGAGACACTAAACAGGAAAGTACGATGCTCTCCGGAGCTAAAAGCCGCCCCCCCGGTGTCTTTAGGCAGAAGCCGTGCTAAGGAGAGCACTGTGACCAGCACAATCGTCTTTGCGCGAAGTAGCCGCTTCTTCGCCTCCGGGAGCCGGAGACAGCGGCAGCTTCGGGAAGGTGAAGAAGGAAGCTGTACAACACTGGGATTGTGTGCGCAGCTTGCCAACTGATAGAAAACAGTACCTTTGAACTCTGCGGACTTTTCCAATCACATGGACATTTGACTGGAAGCTGCTTTGCACAACTTTTCTTTTCTTCCTGCCAAACACTTGGCAGACTTCCGTGCAATGTCTACAACACAATGGGAGTTGTTTTCTGTGCTGGCACAGCTTTTCCCAGCCAGACATTGTGGAAAAGCTTTCTGCTCAGATGTAGACTACAAAAGACGCTAAACACGAAAGTACGATGCTCTCCGGTGCTAAAAGCTGCTCCCGGGCGTCTTTCGGCAGAAGCCGCGCTAAGGAGAGCACTGTGACCAGCACAATCGTCTTTGCGTGAAGTAGCCGCTTCTTCGCCTCCGGTAGCCGGAGAGAGCGGCAGCTTCAAGAAGGTGAAGAAGGAAGCTGTACAACACTGGGATTGTGTGCGCAGCTTGCCAACTGATAGAAAACAGTACCTTTGAACTCTGCGGACTTTTCCAATCACATGAACATTCGATTGGAAGCCGTTTTGGACAGCTTGTCTTTTCTTCCTGCCAAACACTTGGCAGACTTCTGTGCAATGTCTAGAACACAATGGGAGTTGTTTTCTGTGCTGGCACAGCTTTTCCTAGCCAGACATAGTGGAAAAGCTTTCTGCTAAGATGTAGACTACAAAAGACGCTAAACAGGAAAGTACGATGCTCTCCGGAGCTAAAAACCGCTCACGGGCGTCTTTTGGCAGAAGCCGCGCTAAGGAGAGCACTGTGACCGGCACAATCGTCTTTGCGCGAAGAAGCCGCTTCTTCGCCTCCGGGAGCCGGACAGAGCGGCAGCTTTGGGTAGGTGAAGAAGGAAGCTGTACAACACTGGGATTGTGTGCGCAGCTTGCCAACTGATAGAAAACAGTACCTTTGAACTCTGCTGACTTTTCCAATCACATGGACATTCGACTGGAAGCTGCTTTGGACAACTTTTCTTTTCTTCCTTTCAAACACTTGGCAGACTTCCGTGCAATGTCTAGAACACAATGGGAGTTGTTTTCTGTGCTGGCACAGTTTTTCCCAGCCAGACATTGTGGAAAAGGTTTCTGCTAAGATGTAGACGAAAAGAGACGCTAAACAGGAAAGTACGATGCTCTCCGGAGGTAAAAGCCGCTCACGGGCGTCTTTCGGCAGAAGCCGCACTAAGGAGAACACTGTGACCGGCACAATCGTCTTTGCGCGAAGTAGCCGCTTCTTCGCCTCCGGGAGCCGGAGAGAGCGGCAGCTTCGGCAAGGTGAAGAAGGAAGCTGTACAACACTGGGATGGTGTGCGCAGCGTGCCAACTGATAGAAAACAGTACCTTTGAACTCTGCGGACTTTTCCAAAAACATGGACATTTGACTGGAAGCTGCTTTGCACAACTTTTCTTTTCTTCCTGCCAAACACTTGGCAGACTTCCGTGCAATGTCTACAGCACAATGGGAGTTGTTTTCTGTGCTGGCACAGTTTTTCCTAGCCAGACATAGTGGAAAAGCTTTCTGCTAAGATGTAGACTACAAAAGACGCTAAACAGGAAAGTACGATGCTCTCCGGAGCAAAAAGCTGCTCCCGGGCGTCATTCGGCAGAAGCCTCGCTAAGGAGAGCACTGTGACCGGCACAATCGTCTTTGCGCGAAGTAGCCGCTTCTTCGCCTCCGGGAGCCGGAGAGAGCGGCAGCTTTGGGAAGGTGAAGAAGGAAGCTGTACAACACTGGGATTGTGTGCGCAGCTTGCCAACTGATAGAAAACAGTACCTTTGAACTCTGCTGACTTTTCCAATCACATGGACATTCGACTGGAAGCTGCTTTGGACAACTTTTCTTTTCTTCCTTTCAAACACTTGGCAGACTTCCGTGCAATGTCTAGAACACAATGGGAGTTGTTTTCTGTGCTGGCACAGTTTTTCCCAGCCAGGCATTGTGGAAAAGCTTTCTGCTAAGATGTAGACGAAAAGAGACGCTAAACAGGAAAGTACGATGCTCTCCGGAGGTAAAAGCCGCTCACGGGCGTCTTTCGGCAGAAGCCGCACTAAGGAGAGCACTGTGACCGGCACAATCGTCTTTGCGCGAAGTAGCCGCTTCTTCGCCTCCGGGAGCCGGAGAGAGCGGCAGCTTCGGCAAGGTGAAGAAGGAAGCTGTACAACACTGGGATGGTGTGCGCAGCGTGCCAACTGATAGAAAACAGTACCTTTGAACTCTGCTGACTTTTCCAATCACATGGACATTCGATTGGAAGCTGTTTTGGACAACTTTTCTTTTCTTCCTGCCAAACACTTTGCAGACTTCCGTGCAATGTCTAGAACACAATGGGAGTTGTTTTCTGTGCTGGCACAGTTTTTCCTAGCCAGACATAGTGGAAAAGCTTTCTGCTAAGATGTAGACTACAAAAGACGCTAAACACGAAAGTACGATGCTCTCCGGAGCCAAAAGCTGCTCCCTGGCGTCATTCGGCACAAGCCTCGCTAAGGAGAGCACTGTGACCGGCACAATCGTCTTTGCGCGAAGTAGCCGCTTCTTCGCCTCCGGGAGCCGGAGAGAGCCGCAGCTTTGGGAAGGTGAAGAAGGAAGCTGTACAACACTGGGATTGTGTGCTGTCGTGGGTTGACAGCCTTTATCCCAATATCGTGTGTTTTGTCTGGCAGCTGTGCCTTTTCTCTCTTCCCCCCCCCCCCGGCCGTCTTGCTGCGGCGGGGCGGGGAAGAGAGGGGGGGAGTGTTTGACCAGGCCTTTTTTGGCTTTTGGCTTTTTGCTGCTTGGCTTGGCTAGCCGCTTTGCTTGCTTGCTTTCTGCTTTTTGCGCTGTTTTTTTTTCCTTTTCTTTTGCTCCTTCTTTCTTACCCTCCCCTGAAGATACTGGACCGGTTCCGGACCTGACCTGAGACGTCCAGGACACCTGGAGCTTGCAAGAGAAGCTTGACGCCCTCACCATACACAAAGTCTGTTTCTTTCCTTTTCTTGTGTTGGGGAGTGTTCTTTTGTTACTTGTAAATAAATAGGTTTTGTTTTCCACTTTGCTCCTCCGAGAAATTCCTTCCCGAACCCGGTGTTGGGGGAGGGGTGGTTGGAGGTTTGTTTTGTTTTGGGGGGCTCCCTTTTGGAGATTTCCCCTAATTTGTCCTAAACCAGGACAATATACTTTTTTGGTGCGTTGGCCGGGAAACAGAGGCCAAAAAAAAAAAACAGTGGAAAAAAAACCTATAACAATAATATTTTGGTTTTGGCTATTTTGGTGGGCATATTGGTGATTCATAATGTCATTTGGAGTGGAAGCTTGCCGGTATTTCTGGTCCCTAGGGGTTTTTGAAGTTTTAATACTTTTGTGGTCCCTGGGGTTATTTCCTTACCCAAAAATAGCTCTGATGTTGTCCCTAATAAGTAGCTTTTGTAAGCGGGGGGCACTAACCAGAATAGTCATTGTGCTGGTCTTATGTGTGATGATGTGTCGGATAAAAATGCTGGACTTTATTTCAGGAATGTATGGGTTTCTGTTATGGTTGTTTACTCAGTTTGTTTGGGGAGAAGAAGGGGAAGGGGCTTTTCAGCCTTTGTCCTCCTTCTTGTCCTCCAAATTGTTGACATCTCTATTAGAAAATACTGAATTTCCCCTGAGTTTGAAAGAAACCATCTTTCTGGCATTTAATTTATTAAGCCTTTTCTATACTGTCTGGAGTGTGTATAAAATGAAGACTGAGATTTCTAGAGGGGTTAGAGACACTCCTGACTTAGGAGTAAAACAAAGCAGGAAAAATCTTGACTGGAGTGGGAAATGGGAGGACATGGGCCAGACTTTAAAGGAATTTTCCGATCCTATAGATTGGGACTTTCCATCTGATCAAATTCAGGATCCAGTCAAGGTGGCAAAGTATTTGAGGGAGAAGTGCCATGGTAATACTAAGGAGGAAAGGGTTACTGCAGTGAGCTGGGCCTTGGCGTTTGTTTACCGTACTCTGCTAGATACTGTGGAGCAGCAGATAGCAGAAAGGGAACAGGGAGATAAGTTAGTTACTATCCCAGTGACCCAGGCTGCAGCTAACATCCCAGGCTCCAGGCTAGCAGCTGAATCAGACAATAGGCCCCAACCCATGGCTGTTGCAGCTAATACAAGAGGTGGAAAGTGTAAAGGCAAGACTGATCGAAAGGTGGAGGATGATGATGATGATGCAGGAGAAGGACCCTCACCAAAATCAGAGGCCACATCAAGGGGCACAGAATCTGGAGCTAATATTGACTCCTTTTCTCTGAAGGACCTCAGAGGCCTAAGAAAGGATTACAGACGACAACCTGACGAATCTATAATTAGTTGGTTAGTCCGCCTTTGGGATGCTGCAGGGGAGGTTACAATTTTGGATGGTACTGAAGCGAGGCATTTGGGATCCCTGTCACATGATCCTGTCATTGATCAAGGTATGATGAGGGGGGCTAACCCTCACAGCCTCTGGGAACGGGTCCTAAGAAGCGTAGCAGAACGATACCTGTGTACGGATGATCTCTATATGCAGCAGACACGGTGGAAGACCATAGAACAGGGGATCCAACGCCTGAGAGAGATGGCGGTGGCAGAGCTCATTTTCTCAGATGATACAACAACTAGGAATCCGGACCTGGTACCATGCACACCTATAATGTGGAGGAAACTTGTGCGACTTGGGCCACCTGAATACGCTTCTGCCCTAGCAATAATGAAGCGGGATGATACATATGAGACTGTGCTCGATATGGCAAAGAAGCTTCGAGCGTATGCAGATGCTGTGCATGGCCCAACTCATGCCAGAATTGCAGCAGTGGAAACCCGACTGCAGAAACTAGAGGACAAAATAGAGGAGAATCATAAGAAACTCCGGGAAGAGATTAAGGAGGACCTTATTCAAATCTCAGCTGTACAAATTAGAGGCCCTGGTGTCCAACGCTGGCGCTCCTTTGATGGGGAGAGAAGGTACATCCCACGGGCTGAGTTATGGGCTTTTCTGCGTGAGTCTGGAGAAGACATGAGGAGATGGGACAGAAAACCCACCGCTGCTTTGGCACAACGGGTGCATGATTTGAAGAAAAGAGAAAGTATCACCAAAAGGATAGCAGCTCCGGTCGCTCGTAGCCGAGATGTTAAGTATGCTGATGACGATGACATGTCCGATCCCCTTGAAGGAACTTCTAAGGCATATGCCCAAGGAAAGAAGGACAATCTGGCTTAGAGGGGCCCTGCCTCCAGCCAGGAAGAGGCACGGGAGAACCGGGTTTTCTGGAAGGTGTGGATCAGATGGCCTGGCACATCAGAGCCACAAGACTATGAAGCATTGGTTGACACCGGATCACAGTGTACCTTAATGCCATCGGAACACGTGGGGACAGAACCTGTTTCCATTGCTGGAGTGACAGGGGGATCACAACAGTTGACTTTGTTGGAAGCTGAGGTGAGCTTGACTGGGAAGGAGTGGCAGGAACATCCTATTGTGACTGGTCCAGAGGCTCCGTGTATTTTGGGCATAGACTTCCTCCGGAATGGCTATTACAAAGATCCTAAGGGATTCAGGTGGGCTTTTGGAATAGCTGCAGTGGAGATAGAGGGTATTAAACAATTGAATACCTTGTCTGGACTATCAGAGAACCCATCTGCAGTAGGACTCTTGAAGGTAGAGGAACAACGAGTGCCAATTGCCACCTCAACAGTGCACCGCAGGCAGTACCGGACGAATCGAGATGCCGTGATCCCCATCCACAAAATGATCCGAGAGCTGGAGAGCCAAGGGGTGGTCAGTAAAACCCACTCACCCTTCAACAGCCCTATCTGGCCCGTGCGAAAATCTGACGGAGAATGGAGATTGACTGTGGACTATCGTGCCTTGAATGAAGTGACTCCACCACTGAGTGCGGCTGTACCGGACATACTGGAACTGCAGTACGAGCTGGAGTCCAAGGCAGCAAAGTGGTACGCGACCATTGATATAGCTAACGCATTTTTCTCCATACCTCTGGCAGCAGAATGCAGGCCCCAGTTTGCTTTTACATGGAGGGGAGTGCAGTATACCTGGAACCGACTGCCCCAGGGGTGGAAACACAGTCCTACCATCTGTCATGGACTGATCCAGGCTGCACTAGAAGAGGGTGAGGCTCCAGAACATTTACAATATATTGATGATATCATTGTTTGGGGGAACACGGCAATAGAAGTGTTCGAGAAAGGAGAGAAGATAATTCATATTCTCTTGGAAGCCGGATTTGCCATTAAGAAGAGCAAAGTCAAGGGACCTGCCCGAGAAATTCAGTTTCTGGGAGTGAAGTGGCAAGATGGACGGCGTCAGATTCCTGCAGATGTTATTAACAAAATCACTGCTATGTCCCCACCAACTGATAAGAAGGAAACACAAGCTTTCTTAGGTGCTATAGGTTTCTGGAGGATGCACATCCCTGAGTATAGTCAGATTGTGAGACCCCTTTATCTGGTTACCCGCAAGAAGAACAACTTCCATTGGGGCCCTGAGCAGCAGCAAGCTTTCATCCAAATCAAGCAGGAGATCGCTCATGCTGTAGCCCTTGGTCCAGTCAGGACGGGACCAGATGTGAAGAACGTGCTCTACTCTGCAGCCGGGAGCCATGGTCTGTCCTGGAGCCTTTGGCAGAAGGTGCCTGGCGAGACCCGAGGCCGACCATTGGGATTTTGGAGTCGGAGCTACAGGGGGTCTGAAGATAACTATACTCCAACAGAAAAGGAAATCTTGGCCGCCTATGAAGGAGTCCAAGCCGCCTCGGAGGTGATTGGTACAGAGGCACAACTCCTTCTGGCACCCCGACTACGGGTGCTGGGATGGATGTTCAGAGGAAAGGTTCCCTCTACCCACCATGCCACCAATGCTACTTGGAGTAAGTGGATTGCCCTCATTACGCAGCGCGCTCGAATTGGGAAGTTAAATCGCCCTGGGATCCTGGAAATAATTACAAATTGGCCCGAAGGTGAAAGCTTTAGTGTCGCGGATGAGGAACAAGAGCCAGTGACCCGGGTTGAGGAAGCTCCGCCATACAATCAGTTACCAGCAGAAGAAACGCGTTACGCTCTATTCACCGATGGTTCTTGTCGCGTCATAGGGATGAAACGGAGGTGGAAAGCAGCTGTATGGAGTCCCACTCGACGGGTTGCAGAGGCTACTGAAGGAGAAGGCGAATCCAGTCAATTTGCTGAAATCAAAGCTATTCAACTGGCCCTAGGTATTGCAGAGAGAGAGAAGTGGCCAAGGCTCTATTTGTATACCGATTCTTGGATGGCAGCCAACGCTCTATGGGGATGGCTGAAGAGATGGAAAGAGGCGAACTGGCAGCGAAGAGGAAAACCAATTTGGGCTGCGGAAGAGTGGAGAGATATCGCTACTCGGTTAGAGAAGTTACCTGTGAAGGTTCGCCATGTAGATGCCCATGTCCCCAGAAGTAGAGCTAATGAAGAGCAGCAAAACAACCAGCAAGTCCATCAGGCTGCAAAGATAGGGGAGTTGAAGATAGATCTCGACTGGGAGCATAAGGGAGAGTTATTCTTAGCATGATGGGCCCATGATGCCTCAGGCCACCAGGGTAGAGATGCCACCTATAAGTGGGCACGAGACCGAGGGGTGGATCTAACCATGGACAGTATCTCTCAGGTTATTCGTGACTGTGAGATGTGTGCTGCCATTAAGCAGGCCAAGCGGGTGAAGCCCCTCTGGTATGGGGGGCGGTGGTCTAAGTACAAATACGGGGAGGCCTGGCAGATTGATTACATCACACTGCCTCAGACCCGCCAGGGCAAGCGCTATGTACTAACCATGGTAGAAGCCACCACGGGATGGTTGGAAACCTACCCTGTGTCTCATGCCACAGCCCGTAACACTATCTTGGGCCTTGAAAAGCAGGTCCTTTGGAGGCACGGTACTCCCGAGAGAATTGAGTCGGATAATGGGACTCATTTTAAAAACAATCTTATTAATACTTGGGCTAGGGAACATGGCATCGAGTGGATATACCATATCCCCTATCATGCACCAGCTGCAGGGAAGGTGGAAAGGTATAATGGATTGTTAAAAACCACCTTAAAAGCATTGGGTGGGGGGTCTTTAAAAAACTGGGAGCAGCATTTAGCAAAGGCTACCTGGTTAGTTAACACTCGAGGTTCCACCAACCGAGCAGGTCCTGCTCAGTCTGAGCTCCTTAATATAGTAGATGGGGATAAAGCCCCAGTGGCCCATGTCAGAGGTTTGTTGGGAAAGACAGTATGGATCAACCCTGCCTCGAGTACAGACAAACCCATCCGTGGGATTGTCTTTGCTCAAGGACCAGGTTATACATGGTGGATAATGCAGAAAGATGGAACAACACGGTGTGTACCTCAGGGAGACCTGATTGTGGGATGAGACTCATATATGAATGTCATTGTTTGTTGAATGTGAGACAGAAGGAAACTGTAAGTGTCAAAGGTCTGAGCAAGTAAGATGAGAGGAATGCGTAAGTGTCAAAGGTGTGAGTAAGTGAAATGAAAGTTTTTATTGTATATTCACGATATGGGATAAGGGGTGGAGTGTCGTGGGTTGACAGCCTTTATCCCAATATCGTGTGTTGTGTCTGGCAGCTGTGCCTTTTCTCTCATCCCCCCCCCCCCCGGCCGTCTTGCTGCGGCGGGGCGGGGAAGAGAGGGGGGGAGTGTTTGACCAGGCCTTTTTTGGCTTTTGGCTTTTTGCTGCTTGGCTTGGCTAGCCGCTTTGCTTGCTTGCTTTCTGCTTTTTGCACTGTTTTTTTTTCCTTTTCTTTTGCTCCCTCTTTCTTACCCTCCCCTGAAGATACTGGACCGGTTCCGGACCTGACCTGAGACGTCCAGGACACCTGGAGCTTGCAAGAGAAGCTTGACGCCCTCACCATACACAAAGTCTGTTTCTTTCCTTTTCTTGTGTTGGGGAGTGTTCTTTTGTTACTTGTAAATAAATAGGTTTTGTTTTCCACTTTGCTCCTCCGAGAAATTCCTTCCCAAACCCGGTGTTGGGGGAGGGGTGGTTGGAGGTTTGTTTTGTTTTGGGGGGCTCCCTTTTGGAGATTTCCCCTAATTTGTCCTAAACCAGGACATGTGCGCAGCTTGCCAACAGATAGAAAACAGTACCTTTAAACTCTGCTCACTTTTCCAATCACATGAACATTCGATTGGAAGCCGTTTTGAAAAGCTTGTCTTTTCTTCCTGCCAAACACTTGGCAGACTTCCGTGTAATGTCTAGAACACAATGGGAGTTGTTTTCTGTGCTGGCACAGCTTCTCCTAGCCAGACATAGTGGAAAAGCTTTCTGCTAAGATGTAGACGAAAAGAGACGCTAAACAGGAAAGTACGATGCTCTCCGGAGCTAAAAGCCGCTCCCAGGCGTCTTTCGGCAGAAGCCGCGCTAAGGAGAGCACTGTGACCGGCACAATCGTCTTTGCGTGAAGTAGCCGCTTCTTCGCCTCCGGGAGCCGGAGAGAGCGGCAGCTTCGGGAAGGTGAAGATGGAAGCTGTACAACACTGGGATTGTGTGCGCAGCTTGCCAACTGATAGAAAACAGTACCTTTGCGCTCTCCTGACTTTTCCAATCACATGGACATTTGATTGGAAACTGTTTTGGACAACTTTTCTTTTCTTCCTGCCAAACACTTTGCAGACTTCCGTGCAATGTCTACAACACAATGGGAGTTGTTTTCTGTGCTGGCACAGTTTTTCCTAGCCAGACATAGTGGAAAAGCTTTCTGCTAAGATGTAGACTACAAAAGACGCTAAACACGAAAGTACGATGCTCTCCGGAGCTAAAAGCTGCTCCCGGGCGTCATTCGGCAGAAGCCGCGCTAAGGAGACCACTGTGACCGGCACAATCGTCTTTGCGCGAAGTAGCCGCTTCTTCGCCTCCGGGAGCCGGAGAGAGCGGCAGCTTCGGCAAGGTGAAGAAGGAAGCTGTACAACACTGGGATTGTGTGCGCAGCTTGCCAACTGATAGAAAACAGTACCTTTGAACTCTGCTGACTTTTCCAATCACATGGACATTCGATTGGAAACTGCTTTGGACAACTTTTCTTTTCTTCCTGCCAAACACTTGGCAGACCTCCGTACAACGTCTAAAACACAATGGGAGTTGTTTTCTGTGCTGGCACAGTTTTTCCTAGCCAGACATAGTGGAAAAGCTTTCTGCTAAGATGTAGACTACAAAAGACGCTAAACACGAAAGTACGATGCTCTCCGGAGCTAAAAGCCGCTCCCGGGCGTCTTTCGGCAGAAGACGTGCTAAGGAGAGCACTGTGACCGGCACAATCGTCTTTGCGCGAAGTAGCCGCTTCGTCGCCTCCGGGAGCCGGAGAGAGCGGCAGCTTCGGCAAAGTGAGGAAGGAAGCTGTACAACACTGGGATTGTGTGCGCAGCTTGCCAACTGATAGAAAACAGTACCTTTGAACTCTGCTGACTTTTCCAATCACAAGGACATTTGATTGGAAGCTGTTTTGGACAACTTTTCTTTTCTTCCTGCCAAACACTTAGCAGACTTTTGTGCAATGTCTAGAACACAATGGGAGTTGTTTTCTGTGCTGGCACAGTTTTTCCCAGCCAGACATTGTGGAAAAGCTTTCTGCTAAGATGTAGACGAAAAGAGACGCTAAACACGAAAGTACGATGCTCTCCGGAGCTAAAAGCTGCTCCCGGGCGTCATTCGGCAGAAGCTGCGCTAAGGAGAGCACTGTAACTGGCACAATCGTCTTCGCGCGAAGTAGCCGCTTCTTCGCCTCCGGGAGCCGGAGAGAGCGGCAGCTTCGGGAAGGTGAAGAAGGAAGCTGTACAACACTGGGATTGTGTGCGCAGCTTGCCAACTGATAGAAAACAGTACCTTTGCGCTCTCCTGACTTTTCCAATCACATGAACATTCGATTGGAAGCCGTTTTGAAAAGCTTGTCTTTTCTTCCTGCCAAACACTTGGCAGACTTCCGTGCAATGTCTAGAACACAATGGGAGTTGTTTTCTGTGCTGGCACAGCTTTTCCTAGCCAGACATAGTGGAAAAGCTTTCTGCTAAGATGTAGACGAAAAGAGACGCTAAACAGGAAAGTACGATGCTCTCCGGAGATAAAAGCCGCTCCCAGGCGTCTTTCGGCAGAAGCCGCGCTAAGGAGAGCACTGTGACCGGCACAATCGTCTTTGCGTGAAGTAGCCGCTTCTTCGCCTCCGGGAGCCGGAGAGAGCGGCAGCTTCGGGAAGGTGAAGATGGAAGCTGTACAACACTGGGATTGTGTGCGCAGCTTGCCAACTGATAGAAAACAGTACCTTTGCGCTCTCCTGACTTTTCCAATCACATGGACATTTGATTGGAAACTGTTTTGGACAACTTTTCTTTTCTTCCTGCCAAACACTTTGCAGACTTCCGTGCAATGTCTACAACACAATGGGAGTTGTTTTCTGTGCTGGCACAGTTTTTCCCAGCCAGACATTGTGGAAAAGCTTTCTGCTAAGATGTAGACGAAAAGAGACGCTAAACACGAAAGTACGATGCTCTCCGGAGCTAAAAGCTGCTCCCGGGCGTCATTCGGCAGAAGCTGCGCTAAGGAGAGCACTGTAACTGGCACAATCGTCTTCGCGCGAAGTAGCCGCTTCTTCGCCTCCGGGAGCCGGAGAGAGCGGCAGCTTCGGGAAGGTGAAGAAGGAAGCTGTACAACACTGGGATTGTGTGCGCAGCTTGCCAACTGATAGAAAACAGTACCTTTGCGCTCTCCTGACTTTTCCAATCACATGGACATTCGATTGGAAGCTGCTTTGGACAACTTTTCTTTTCTTCCTGCCAAACACTTGGCAGACCTCCGTGCAACGTCTATAACACGATGAGAGTTGTATTCTGTGCTGGCACAGTTTTTCCTAGCCAGACATAGTGGAAAAGCTTTCTGCTAAGATGTAGACTACAAAAGACGCTAAACACGAAAGTACGATGCTCTCCGGAGCTAAAAGCCGCTCCCGGGCGTCATTCGGCAGAAGCCGCGCTAAGGAGAGCACTGTGACCGGCACAATCGTCTTTGCGCGAAGTAGCCGCTTCTTCGCCTCCGGGAGCCGGAGAGAGCGGCAGCTTCGGGAAGGTGAAGAAGGAAGCTGTACAACACTGGGATTGTGTGCGCAGCTTGCCAACTGATAGAAAACAGTACCTTTGCGCTCTCCTGACTTTTCCAATCACATGAACATTCGATTGGAAGCTGTTTTGGACAACTTTTCTTTTCTTCCTGCCAAACACTTGGCAGACTTCTGTGCAATGTCTAGAACACAATGGGAGTTGTTTTCTGTGCTGGCACAGTTTTTCCCAGCCAGACATTGTGGAAAAGCTTTCTGCTAAGATGTAGACTACAAAAGACGCTAAACACGAAAGTACGATGCTCTCCGGAGCTAAAAGCCGCTCCCGGGCGTCTTTCGGCAGAAGCCGCGCTAAGGAGAGCACTGTGACCGGCACAATCGTCTTTGCGCGAAGTAGCCGCTTCTTCGCCTCCGGGAGCCGGAGAGAGCGGCAGCTTCGGCAAGGTGAAGAAGGAAGCTGTACAACACTGGGATTGTGTGCGCAGCTTGCCAACTGATAGAAAACAGTACCTTTGAACTCTGCTGACTTTTCCAATCACATGGACATTCGATTGGAAGCTGCTTTGGACAACTTTTGTTTTCTTCCTGCCAAACACTTTGCAGACTTCCGTGCAATGTCTAGAACACAATGGGAGTTGTTTTCTGTGCTGGCACAGTTTTTCCCAGCCAGACATAGTGGAAAAGCTTTCTGCTAAGATGTAGACGAAAAGAGACGCTAAACAGGAAAGTACGATGCTCTCCGGAGCTAAAAGCCGCTCCCAGGCGTCTTTCGGCAGAAGCCGCGCTAAGGAGAGCACTGTGACCGGCACAATCGTCTTTGCGCGAAGTAGCCGCCTCTTCGCCTCCGGGAGCCGGAGAGAGCGGCAGCTTCGGGAAGGTGAAGGAGGAAGCTGTACAACACTGGGATTGTGTGCGCAGCTTGCCAACTGATAGAAAACAGTACCTTTGAACTCTGGTGACTTTTCCAATCACATGGACATTCGATTGGAAGCTGCTTTGGACAACTATTCTTTTCTTCCTGCCAAACACTTGGCAGACCTCCGTGCAACGTCTAGAACACAATGGGAGTTGTTTTCTGTGCTGGCACAGTCTTTCCTAGCCAGACATAGTGGAAAAGCTTTCTGCTAAGATGTAGACTACAAAAGACGCTAAACACGAAAGTACGATGCTCTCCGGAGCTAAAAGCTGCTCCCGGGCGTCATTCGGCAGAAGCCGCGCTAAGGAGGGCACTGTGACCAGCACAATCGTCTTTGCGCGCAGTAGCCGCTTCTTCGCCTCCGGGAGCCGGAGAGAGCAGCAGCTTCGGCAAGGTGAAGAAGGAAGCTGTACAACACTGGGATTGTGTGCGCAGCTTGCCAACTGATAGAAAACAGTACCTTTGCGCTCTCCTGACTTTTCCAATCACATGGACATTCGATTGGAAGCTGTTTTGGACAACTTTTCTCTTCTTCCTGCCAAACACTTGGCAGACTTCTGTGCAACGTCTAGAACACAATGGGAGTTGTTTTCTGTGCTGGAACAGCTTTTCCTAGCCAGACATAGTGGAAAAGCTTTCTGGTAAGATGTAGACTACAAAAGACGCTAAACACGAAAGTACGATGCTCTCCGGAGCTAAAAGCCGCTCCCGGGCGTCTTTCGGCAGAAGCCGCGCTCAGGAGAGCACTGTGACCGGCACAATCGTCTTTGCGCGAAGTAGCCGCTTCCTCGCCTCCGCGAGCCGGAGAGAGCGGCAGCTTCGGCAAGGTGAAGAAGGAAGCTGTACAACACTGGGATTGTGTGCGCAGCTTGCCAACTGATAGAAAACAGTACCTTTGCGCTCTCCTGACTTTTCCAATCACATGGACATTCGATTGGAAGCTGTTTTGGACAACTTTTCTTTTCTTCCTGCCAAACACTTGGCAGACTTCTGTGCAACGTCTAGAACACAATGGGAGTTGTTTTCTGTGCTGGAACAGCTTTTCCTAGCCAGACATAGTGGAAAAGCTTTCTGGTAAGATGTAGACTACAAAAGACGCTAAACACGAAAGTACGATGCTCTCCGGAGCTAAAAGCCGCTCCCGGGCGTCTTTCGGCAGAAGCCGCGCTAAGGAGAGCACTGTGACCGGCACAATCGTCTTTGCGCGAAGTAGCCGCTTCTTCGCCTCCGGGAGCCGGAGAGAGCGGCAGCTTCGGCAAGGTGAAGAAGGAAGCTGTACAACACTGGGATTGTGTGTGCAGCTTGCCAACTGATAGAAAACAGTACCTTTGCGCTCTCCTGACTTTTCCAATCACATGGACATTCGATTGGAAGCTGTTTTGGACAACTTTTCTTTTCTTCCTGCCAAACACTTGGCAGACTCCTGTGCAATATCTAGAACACAATGGGAGTTGTTTTCTGTGCTGGCACAGCTTTTCCTAGCCAGACATAGTGGAAAAGCTTTCTGCTAAGATGTAGACTAGAAAAGACGCTAAACACGAAAGTACGATGCTCTCCGGAGCAAAAATCCGCTCCCGGGCGTCTTTCGGCAGAAGCCGCGCTAAGGAGAGCACTGTGACCGATACAATCGTCTTTGCGCGAAGTAGCCGCTTCTTCGCCTCCGGAAGCCGGAGAGAGCGGCAGCTTCGGGAAGGTGAAGAAGGAAGCTGTACAACACTGGGATTGTGTGCGCAGCGTGCCAACTGATAGAAAACAGTACCTTTGAACTCTTCTGACTTTTCCAATCACATGGACATTCGATTGGAAGCTGCTTTGGACAACTTTTCTTTTCTTCCTGCCAAACACTTGGCAGACCTCCGTGCAACGTCTATAACACGATGAGAGTTGTATTCTGTGCTGGCACAGTTTTTCCCAGCCAGACATAGTGGAAAAGCTTTCTGCTAAGATGTAGACGAAAAGAGACGCTAAACAGGAAAGTACGATGCTCTCCGGAGCTAAAAGCCGCTCCCAGGCATCTTTCGGCAGAAGCCGCACTAAGGAGAGCACTGTGACCGGCACAATCGTCTTTGCGCGAAGTAGCCGCCTCTTCGCCTCCGGGAGCCGGAGAGAGCGGCAGCTTCGGGAAGGTGAAGAAGGAAGCTGTACAACACTGGGATTGTGTGCGCAGCTTGCCAACTGATAGAAAACAGTACCTTTGAACTCTGGTGACTTTTCCAATCACATGGACATTCGATTGGAAGCTGCTTTGGACAACTATTCTTTTCTTCCTGCCAAACACTTGGCAGACCTCCGTGCAACGTCTAGAACACAATGGGAGTTGTTTTCTGTGCTGGCACAGTTTTTCCTAGCCAGACATAGTGGAAAAGCTTTCTGCTAAGATGTAGACTACAAAAGACGCTAAACACGAAAGTACGATGCTCTCCGGAGCTAAAAGCTGCTCCCGGGCGTCATTCGGCAGAAGCCGCGCTAAGGAGGGCACTGTGACCAGCACAATCGTCTTTGCGCGAAGTAGCCGCTTCTTCGCCTCCGGGAGCCGGAGAGAGCAGCAGCTTCGGCAAGGTGAAGAAGGAAGCTGTACAACACTGGGATTGTGTGCGCAGCTTGCCAACTGATAGAAAACAGTACCTTTGCGCTCTCCTGACTTTTCCAATCACATGGACATTCGATTGGAAGCTGTTTTGGACAACTTTTCTCTTCTTCCTGCCAAACACTTGGCAGACTTCTGTGCAACGTCTAGAACACAATGGGAGTTGTTTTCTGTGCTGGAACAGCTTTTCCTAGCCAGACATAGTGGAAAAGCTTTCTGGTAAGATGTAGACTACAAAAGACGCTAAACACGAAAGTACGATGCTCTCCGGAGCTAAAAGCCGCTCCCGGGCGTCTTTCGGCAGAAGCCGCGCTCAGGAGAGCACTGTGACCGGCACAATCGTCTTTGCGCGAAGTAGCCGCTTCCTCGCCTCCGCGAGCCGGAGAGAGCGGCAGCTTCGGCAAGGTGAAGAAGGAAGCTGTACAACACTGGGATTGTGTGCGCAGCTTGCCAACTGATAGAAAACAGTACCTTTGCGCTCTCCTGACTTTTCCAATCACATGGACATTCGATTGGAAGCTGTTTTGGACAACTTTTCTTTTCTTCCTGCCAAACACTTGGCAGACTTCTGTGCAACGTCTAGAACACAATGGGAGTTGTTTTCTGTGCTGGAACAGCTTTTCCTAGCCAGACATAGTGGAAAAGCTTTCTGGTAAGATGTAGACTACAAAAGACGCTAAACACGAAAGTACGATGCTCTCCGGAGCTAAAAGCCGCTCCCGGGCGTCTTTCGGCAGAAGCCGCGCTAAGGAGAGCACTGTGACCGGCACAATCGTCTTTGCGCGAAGTAGCCGCTTCTTCGCCTCCGGGAGCCGGAGAGAGCGGCAGCTTCGGCAAGGTGAAGAAGGAAGCTGTACAACACTGGGATTGTGTGTGCAGCTTGCCAACTGATAGAAAACAGTACCTTTGCGCTCTCCTGACTTTTCCAATCACATGGACATTCGATTGGAAGCTGTTTTGGACAACTTTTCTTTTCTTCCTGCCAAACACTTGGCAGACTCCTGTGCAATATCTAGAACACAATGGGAGTTGTTTTCTGTGCTGGCACAGCTTTTCCTAGCCAGACATAGTGGAAAAGCTTTCTGCTAAGATGTAGACTAGAAAAGACGCTAAACACGAAAGTACGATGCTCTCCGGAGCAAAAATCCGCTCCCGGGCGTCTTTCGGCAGAAGCCGCGCTAAGGAGAGCACTGTGACCGATACAATCGTCTTTGCGCGAAGTAGCCGCTTCTTCGCCTCCGGAAGCCGGAGAGAGCGGCAGCTTCGGGAAGGTGAAGAAGGAAGCTGTACAACACTGGGATTGTGTGCGCAGCGTGCCAACTGATAGAAAACAGTACCTTTGAACTCTTCTGACTTTTCCAATCACATGGACATTCGATTGGAAGCTGCTTTGGACAACTTTTCTTTTCTTCTTGCCAAACACTTGGCAGACCTCCGTGCAACGTCTATAACACGATGAGAGTTGTATTCTGTGCTGGCACAGTTTTTCCTAGCCAGACATAGTGGAAAAGCTTTCTGCTAAGATGTAGACTACAAAAGACGCTAAACACGAAAGTACGATGCTCTCCGGAGCTAAAAGCCGCTCCCGGGCGTCATTCGGCAGAAGCCACGCTAAGGAGAGCACTGTGACCGGCACAATCGTCTTTGCGCGAAGTAGCCGCTTCTTCGCCTCCGGGAGCCGGAGAGAGCGGCAGCTTCGGCAAGGTGAAGAAGGAAGCTGTACAACACTGGGATTGTGTGCGCAGCTTGCCAACTGATAGAAAACAGTACCTTTGCGCTCTCCTGACTTTTCCAATCACATGAACATTCGATTGGAAGCTGTTTTGGACAACTTTTCTTTTCTTCCTGCCAAACACTTGGCAGACTTCTGTGCAATGTCTAGAACACAATGGGAGTTGTTTTCTGTGCTGGAACAGTTTTTCCCAGCCAGACATTGTGGAAAAGCTTTCTGCTAAGATGAAGACAAAAAGAGACGCTAAACAGGAAAGCACGATGCTCTCCGGAGCTAAAAGCCGCTCCCAGGCGTCTTTCGGCAGAAGCCGCGCTAAGGAGAGCACTGTGACCGGCACAATCGTCTTTGCGCGAAGTAGCCACTTCTTCGCCTCCGGGAGCCGGAGAGAGCGGCAGCTTCGGCAAGGTGAAGAAGGAAGCTGTACAACACTGGGATTGTGTGCGCAGCTTGCCAACTGATAGAAAACAGTTCCTTTGAACTCTGCTGACTTTTCCAATCACATGGACATTCGATTGGAAGCTGTTTTGGACAACTTTTCTTTTCTTCCTGCCAAACACTTGGCAGACTTCCATGCAATGTCTATAACACGATGAGAGTTGTTTTCTGTGCTGGCACAGTTTTTCCTAGCCAGACATAGTGGAAAAGCTTTCTGCTAAGATGTAGACTACAAAAGACGCTAAACACGAAAGTACGATGCTCTCCGGAGCTAAAAGCCGCTCCCGGGCGTCTTTCGGCAGAAGCCGCGCTAAGGAGAGCACTGTGACCGGCACAATCGTCTTTGCGCGAAGTAGCCGCTTCTTCGCCTCCGGGAGCCGGAGAGAGCGGCAGCTTCGGCAAGGTGAAGAAGGAAGCTGTACAAAACTGGGATGGTGTGCGCAGCGTGCCAACTGATAGAAAACAGTACCTTTGAACTCTTCTGACTTTTCCAATCACATGGACATTCGATTGGAAGCTACTTTTGACAACTTTTCTTTTCTTCCTGCCAAACACTTGGCAGACCTCCGTGCAACGTCTGTAACACGATGAGAGTTGTATTCTGTGCTGGCACAGTTTTTCCTAGCCAGACATAGTGGAAAAGCTTTCTGCTAAGA